>NC_082353.1:3009510-3352010 GCF_027477595.1 Haemorhous mexicanus
CACCTGAAAATAACTTAGAGATACTGGGAGAATATGTTCTCCCAATCTTCTCTAAATGAAATAACTTAAATGTATTTCTGTCAGTTCATTGGTATATTAAGTTTTATTTCTTTTAGCTACATTTGTATAAAAACAAGCAGCTAAAAAACCTTTCCTGTGAGTCTTGATTTCAACCCCTAGTAAAGGGAAAGTTGCACTACAAAAGTAGTTAATATTTTATTTTGGGTAATTAAGGCAATGACACAAAATAAAGTGGTTTTTATTTCAGCTTGTGGGTTTTTCAAAAGAAACCCCAGAGTGATGGGAACAATGTTTTTTTGGGATACCAAATTAGATTTAGAGTTGTCTGTCTAAACCATACTCAGCATCATTTTCATAAAGCTCTGGAGAAAAAAAATAAATGATGCTGTAGTGTTGATTTCCTTCAGATTAGAAAAGACAAGGCCACATAACCATTAACAAACCCCCTGAAGTCTGTAGCTGTGATCTATTCCCTCATTCAGTTACCTTGGAAAAAGCCACAGCATGGAGCAAACAGACTGGTTTGCTTTGAGTAACCTCTTGCCTGTATGCTTTCATCTGAATTGCAAAGTGTATTCCAGACAGAATAATCTGTGGCATCTTCACAATTTTTATGGTGCAGATTATTCTGATTCTCCTTATTTTGTTATATTTTTAATGTTTTCCGCAGATGAGCTGAGCTCCTGGATACAGCAGTCTTTTAAGCATTATGTTACACAAGAAGCTAAGCAGCACTTCAGTGACTATGACAAAGATGGTGATGGATTGGTGTCCTGGAAGGAGTATAACTTGCAAATGTATGATCGTGTAATTGATTTTGATGAGAACACCGTCCTGGAGGATCAAGAAGAAGAATCATTTCGCCAGGTAAAATGTTTCAGCAGCAGCTCCTGTAAGCTGTTGGCCACAGGCAGCAATATTTGTTTATTGTGACAGAACAAGATGGGTAGAGAAAGCAGAGCAGCTGGCATATGGTTAACATGTTATGCTATCTGAGATAGGGGAGTAATTAAAGGAAAGCAGTGGAGTATTAAAGCTGCTACTGACAAAATAAAGACACAGTGAAATGGTACCTCCTGAGTGTATTTTGCTGGCTGAGTGGAGCATAAGTCTATGGACAGTCTTACAGCAGAGCATGGTCTCCAGCCACCATCTCAAACCCAGGATGCAAAGCATTGGTTGAGGTCTGCAACCTGACAGAGTCCTGCCCTCAGCAGGGCCAGCAGCACTGGGGCTGGAGCAGAAGGAAGCTCTTTAACCCCTTGGTTGCAGTGTTTCAGCCATTCTTTCAGTTACTGCTCAAGCACTCAGTGTGGGCTGTCAGTATTGCCTGCTATAACATTGCCTGTCCATTAGAGACCCACAGAGAAAGCAACAGCAATTCAAACAGTTTTAATGCAATGAAAATGCAACTCCCACAGCTAAAAATGGATGTTTAAACACAGAAGTTGTGTGTGAGTCATCTCTGTGAAAGCAGATGCTTAAGCAGGGAAAGAGGCAAGAGAGGCAAGGGGAACAGGTTCACAAGAACCACCACACAGCAAAACTTGTTTCTTTCAAGTTCCACATTTATAAGTACATGTAAATGTTTCCCAGAAAGAGAATAAGTGTGTTATCAGACTATTCTGGTCAGAGGTTTATTTTTTTCTGTGAGGATTGCTTTGTCTGCTTTTAGTGAAGTAGTAGTAGATAATAGAGGATGTTAGCAGAAGTTAAATATAGTGAACAGAGGATTTTACACACTGAAGAAACAAACTGTAAAGCTTAGAATGTCACATAACTGAATAATTACATAGCTTTTAAATACCACAAGACTTTCAGAGGAACTTCCAGTCAAAATGTTGATAGCATGTTTGAGACATTGCCATCACAGATACATAGGGAGCTATAAATCTGTACGCTGGGATAGAACTGCTTGCTCATGTTATGACTTGACTGCTTGCTGCATTTTCCTGCCTGCTGACTTTTCCAACGTAGATTGTAAATGAGCAGCATTGTACAAGCATCACAGGTCAGGCACCTTCAGCATTTTCCTTCCATTTTCAAATTAGTGGTCCTGCTCTGATCAAAAGAGACAGTTTAGAAGTGACATCAGGTAACCGCAGGAGTTTACCAGAAGGTGGCGGCCTTGCTCGTCATTTCCCAAAATACACTGGAAAACTTTCTTTCTCCCTCAATGGTTCAAGCTTACATTGCAGTATAGTGCTTTCTGTAATCCTTCTGGATTGCCTTCCTAGTTAAACTGCCAGCTAAGGTCAGCTTTTCTCTAAGAGGACATTTAACTATTTTGCGGAATAGTTAAGATCTTACACTTCATTTGTTACATGTTATGCTCTGTGTTCCTCAGCTTAGCCTGATTTTGAGGGAAGTGTCAATAGGTAGGATATAAACCAAAAGTACAATTTCAAATGGTAATTTGTAAAGTGTTTATGATCTCTGATTTGCTGGCTACTCCTGTACCCAGATTACTCACCCTGATAGCACAGCACACCTAAGGATGGGATTCCAAGATTTTTATAGTTCACATGATCTGCAGTTTGAGCAGAGATCGCTTGTCAATGACATGGGTCTGTATTTTGTCTAAAGAGATTGTACAAAGTAAAACAAGAAAAAATAGGAAATCTTTGCACATCTGGAAGACAGAAATAGAAAGTGCAAGACATTCAGAAATAAGAACTTGCCTGCTTATATCGGATATTATTTCTTTTTTAATGGCATGCTAATACATATACATAAAACAGGTTAGAGAAGTGACTTCTGTTTAAAATGATCACATGTAATGGACAGCAGTCCTGCAGTAAAGGAATCTGGCCTTAAAATGGCTTCAGAAAAGACATTTTACATACATGATCTTTCAAGACCTTCTCTGAACTACAGACAGCCCTTGACATAAATAAGATATAGATCTATTACAAAGTTAAGTGTCTTTAAAATGTAAATTTTGGTATTTGCAATGGCTGCCATTGATTATAATAATTGTACTCCAGTATGTTATTTTAGAAATTGGTGACTTGTAGAAGAGGATGCACGTATCAAAATGAGAATTCTTGGTCTTTTCATTATCTCTCTTTGGTTCATTTTAAATGTCTCCTTAAATTGAAAAAACAGGGGGTTTTGTGTTTCTTAGAATAAAACCACCTCAATTAAAAGTGTTGTTCTTATTGCTCTCAGTGAGCTGTTTTTAGTGAAAATTTAACATCAGTATAGTATGAGTAGGTAATGTGAAACAATTAATATCCTAATGAGCCAGCTACTGTTATGTTGTTTTTCCTTTCCAATAAGAGCTCTAACTAAATCTATTTTCTAAGCTTCATTTAAAGGAGAAAAAACGTTTTGAGAAAGCTAATAGAGATGATGTTCCTGCTCTAAATGTGGATGAATATATTGCATTTGAGCATCCTGAGGAGGTGGAGTACATGACGGTAAGGTTTAGGGGAGCACCTTTATCAGCTTGTGTCAGGGGGTCTTTTTAGTGTCTGTCCTTGGCCTCAGTGCCACAGGAGGTGGAGCAGTTATGGATATGGTTTGGACAGCCCAAATTAAAATCAGGTAATGTCTTGTGGATCCAGTGCTGCAGGTCAGGAGCTGGAGCAGGAGTTCAGTACTTTTCTTTGAAATCTGTTTTAAGAGCTAGGATTGCACAAGTATCCCCAACTTTGGGGACTGGACTGACTTAGCCACCTCACAGCTCTGTTAGGCTGCAAATCCATCAGTGAGATTTTAGCTTTTGGTTTTGGCTCTCTGGTGGACAAAAGACCTGCCAGTTCTCCTAACAATTCAATTAAGCTGCAAAAATGCAAATTTTTGAGTCCACCAGATAAGAAAATAAAAGTGAAATTGGATGATAGAGCTTTGTACATATTCATGTTTCTCAGCTGCTTTTGCAGTTTTGAATTGTGTTGAAGGATTCCAGCTCTATGGACACCCTTCAGATTTGGTTTTCATGAAATCTGACATTCTAAACTCTTAAGGACAGATCTGTTTTATATCACAGGAAGCAATTACTGCACTAGTCTGCATAAAACACAAAAAGATTTGAAAGGAGAGAGTCTTTCATTTAAGGAATATGTCATTGCTCTAAAATGATTCAGTGCTGTTTCTCTTGTTCATGAGTTGCTAATCTTGCTCTTTGTATGTATACAAAAGGACTTTGTCATTCAGGAGGCTTTAGAAGAACATGATAAAGATGGTGATGGATTTGTTAGCCTGGAAGAATTCCTTGGTGATTACAGAAGAGACCCAAGTAAGGAAAAACTGGAAGGGGCATGAAAGAGGGAACTAAAAAAACTTTTGGAATGGGGAGAATTGGATGCACCTTTATTTTCAGCTTTTCACATTAGACCTACAGATTCTGAGGAAGATTTTCTGTCTTAGAATATTTCTGTTTTCTGGAACTGGGCATAGTAGACTCCTTATTTCAGTCTGCCCCTTGTGTATTTGGTGGTGGTTTGTGTGTAGCCCATTCCACAGTTTCCTTGCAAGTAGCTTCTTGTTTTCTGAAAGACTGAAATGAATTCCTGACCACAGAGGATGCAGCTGAAACAAGGTGCAGCCATATTTGCCAGCTGAACACATCTGCAGATCCAGCTAGCAGGAATGTGAGGGTAAACTGCCCTGGCCTTGATCAGCTGAGCAGGCAGCTCCCAGCGTTGCTTTGGGAGGACTGAGCTGAGTGTGTTGTGAGAGGGGTGGAGGGGAAGTGTGAGGAGTCACTTTGCTGTTCCAGCTATCAGAAGCCTGATTGCTGCCTTCACTCTTTGGTTTGTTTGGATTTGTTTTTTTCCAATCTTGGCCTTCCTTAAACTCCATCTGTTCCTTCTTTAATGACACTTACCTGATGCTTATCAGTATTTCACAATGAATATTTTACACACTGTATTTGATTTGCTAAAAGCTAGGGCAGATAATTCTTCCCATTCCAAAAATCCCAGTAACTTCAGTTTTGTGGAAAGTCTTCTTGTCCCAAAGGAGTGCTAATTCTGAATTGTATCCTGGCTGGGGAGAATTGTGTAAGTCACATGAGGATATGTGGAGAAGAACCAGGGGAATAATCTGTTTTTCTTCACTCTAATCAGCCACCTGGAATTTTACGTTTTATAACCATCTTTGTTTGTCAGAGCCAGTAAAAACAACCAATCTCAGGTGAAGCTACAGTGTTCTTTATCTTTTTCCTGCTCTAACATGAAAGAAAGCTTTTCCAAGCCAGTCTATAAAAAGTTGTTGTAAAGGAGTGAAATTGTTTCAGTAATAGAGAAGATAACAGCTTTGTCATGACAACTTTTTAGCAAGACTTGAGAATCAGCTGTGATTGTACAAACTACTTCAGCTTTTCTCTCCTGCAGACAGTGTTCCTGCAGCACTCTTTAAAATGACTAATAGGCTGCATGGGGGCTCTGATTCATAATTAGCTCATGATTTGGGGCAAGAGTGTACGGTGAATTGTGACATAAAGGGAAAATCTCCTTGCAAAACCAAATGTTCGGAATGAGAGACTTCACTTTTTCTTCTTTAATAATAGAATTGTAATTATTTGGAAACTGTTACTTGCTTGTGATACTGCTACTTTGGACTTTCATAAGGCTTAGAAAGCCAGTTCATGCTTATCTGCAGTGTTTCTAATTTTGATGAGTTACTTCTCATTGACTTGAAGAGTTAAGGACAAGTCTAAGATTGCTGTAGGCTGCAGGATGCAATAGCTGTACATCGGGTAAGTATAAAACAAGTGTGCAAACAAATACTGACAGTAAATGAAATTGCTTTCCCTACTTTCCTCTGCCCATTACGGTTTGGTTTTGTTTAGTGAGATCATTTTTAGGTAATGTGTTATGAGAATAAGTGTATTTGCTTAGGAGAAAAGATGAAAAGCTCTGCTTTGAAGTGAAGAGTAGCTTTAAACTATACACTTGTGTCTTACTAGCTGCAAGGGAAGATCCAGAATGGATCCTGGTTGAGAAGGACCGGTTTGTGAATGACTATGACAAGGATCATGATGGAAAACTCAACCCTCAAGAGCTGCTGTCTTGGATAGTACCCAACAATCAGGGTATTGCACAAGAGGAGGTTCGTGGTTTGACTGCTGGTTAGGTTTGAATTACTGCAGGAGAATTTTGAAGAATCACAGTGAAATGAGAGAAACATTCAGATCTATTGTGTCTTAGTTATTGAAAAAATATATCAATAGATCTTTGCATATATTTTTAACTTCTTTTCACTTTGACAAGGAATGCAGGTCCTTTAACTGCAAATGTGAAGTTCCTATTAATTGTGTAAATGTTTGTAAATTAACAAAGTGCTTTTGTACATGTTTAAATAGCTTATCTGCTTTGACCCAAGGGTACAGAATTTTAATAAGTCATTTTTAGTTGTTGTAGGTAAATCTAATGAGATGCACTACCTAAAGAAACGGTGTAATTTTGAAATAAGAAATTGATTGTAATTCTTCTAACTGGATAAATCATCATAATTGTAGAACTAAAAACTGGTTTTAAGTACAAGAAAATGGAAATACTCTGTGATTCAAGATGGTGTAAAGCAAACTTTGATGATGCTAATTAAAATGGTTTAATCAGGGATAGAACAGCATAATAGCTTTTAAGTGGATTCTCATTTTAGCTTATTTTTTGGTGGCAGTTTCCAGTCCCTGACTGCAGTAGAGAGGATTTCTGCCTTTCTTCTAGTAACTTCTCAGCTAAATTTTCCATGTCTTTGCTTTACCCTGGAGGATTTTGGTGTTCAGAATGGCAGGAATGCCAGGTCTTCCCATGGTCTCATATTCCTGGGGAAGAGAGGCACCTCCCTGTGTCAGACAGACAGACACACAGCCCGTGAGCTCCTCCCTGAGCTGCCAGCTGTGCCCTCCTGGGCTCTGGGGCCAGGAGCAGCCTGGGGCAGCAGCAGCAGCAGCCCTGGGTGCTGCCATGTGGGACCTGTGGGATGCTGAGCTGTTCTGGGAGTGTTGCTGTAAATGGGATCTGATAGCCTTTGCATGGCCTTTTCTGGCTGTGGTCAGTTCTTAGTTCACAGAAATAGCACTGTTCTGACATGAGCTCTGTGTGCTGCTGAGGCTGTTCATACCTCTGGTAGATTCCTTGGTTTGGGTTTTTTTTTCACTCTTCTTAGCAATCTTTCAGATTTTGGCTTACAGCAAGGCCATGCTGTAGTAATAGCTCAATTTTGCAACTAATAATTTGTTTTATTTGTTTTTCTAATTTGCTAGTTTTTTCCTTTGGGTAATATAAAAGCTTAGCAAAGTCACCTGTCCTAAAGAGAAGGTAGCATTGATTTCAGTCATAAACTGCTGTTTGAAGTCAGAGTATCACACTTCCATTTCAGCATTTCAAAATTACTTGAGAAACCCGGTATTTAAATAACATAAAAATAGAAAATTACCATCTATTCCATTTTCAGTAATTGCCATGTGTTGGCCAAGATGTTTGTCATATTAATCTTTCAGCTTTTGCCATGCAGAGTGCTTTTAAAATCCCCTTGGCTGATGTTTGTCTCCGTTATTTTTGGCTCAGTTACACTGAGCCAAACCAATCAGGAAAAGCAGGAACAGGAGGATTCTCTAAATCACTGTGTTTGTGGATGTTCAGCAAATGAAAGCCCGTGTAATACCAGGACTCCTATTTCTCAGAAATAAGAGGTGCTGCACACCTGCTTAGCTTTGAACTATGAAATACTGGGGAATGAGCTACAATTAAAATACTCTGCATTTGGTTTTTCGTCTTACTGCTAAACTTCCCTCTTTTATAATATATAAATAAGCAAAAACCAGAATTCTTTTAACTTGGTGCATGTGCTGGTCTGTTTCTTTTACAGGCTCTGCACCTCATTGAAGAGATGGATTTGAATGATGATAAAAAACTTTCTGAAGCAGAAATTCTTAAGAACCAGGATTTGTTTCTTAACAGTGAAGCAACAGATTATGGTAGGCAGCTTCATGATGAACGTTTCTACCATGAAGAACTTTAGATTATTTATTTTGTAATCTTTTTTCCTTCCCTTTTTTTCATTTGAAGCTTTTGTTAAAAGCACTCATCAGCCACATTGCAAGTTTCATGCTGTAATTACAGTACACTAATGTTTGTGTAAATAATTTGCACTCAAAATTAAATTGCCCTCCTGCAAACTTCCTGGGCCTCTTCTAGCCTTCAAAATGAATTTGAAATACTTGCTATCAAAATTCTGTAGTGTTGGGAAGTAAATTACTTCAGGGTAGTACTGTATTGTGAAGAGTTATTGTACTGTACTTGAAGAAAATGGAGAATCTAGATGGTTCTGAAAGAATGCAAAATATAGCAACTGAGACTACTATTTTTGTAATCAATTCAATTAGGGCAGAGTGTGGGGAAGGTGGGGGGATGTTTAGAGTTAGTATTAACTGTGTTTTGTTTAATACCTTTGGAGAAATACTTACATAAATGCCTCACTTGTTTAAGAGGTTTCTACTTGATTTTGAATGGTTTCTATACTGTGTTTTACTCTATCATAAAACTTGCTATTTTTACATCAATAGACAAGAATTATTTTTAATGTACAGTTGTAGAGCATTAGCAATGCAGTGGTATTTTACTGTGTCGAGACCTTCTTCATTTGTTGGATTAAAACTTAAAATGTTCTTCTGTGTTTTGTGCATCTGTTTCTCACCTTGGGTCACCCATAGCAGCTCCTGGAGATGTGAGCAATGTGCATAATGTCCAGTGGCAGCATTCTTGGCTTTATTAACCAGAGATGTGTCATCTTACCTGGCTGCTAAAGAAGATTCAAAAAAAAGCAAGGTGTGCATTTAGCATTTTCTGGACAAGTTTGCAAAAGCAATTGTGTTTTTTTTTTGGTTTGCAATTTATGAAAGGCTAAAACATCAAGGCGTTACATAAATAATACTTGTAGTAATAACCTCTAAAAGGTAACCTCAGCTGAAAGCTCCACGAGTGATTGCGGTCCCATTTTGTGATTGTTTGAAATAAGGGTTACTGAAGGGTTAATGGCACTACAGGTTCAGTGTAGGAAAGTCCAGATATTCACTTCTGTCTCCTGGAAAGAAATGAGCTGAGTGTTCCAGACAAAGACAAGGCCTTACAGAACAGCTTGTGTGGAGTGTGTTAGGGATTTTTAGTTCCTTTATAAATAACTCTTGTAATGCTCTCACAGTGTTCTCCTTGACTAATGTTTTCCTTCCTCCCAGCTCTATTGAGTAAAAGCAGCTAGTTCTGCCTTGGTTTTTTCCCAGGATACCATCTCTTAATTATGCTCAGAACAAATGGAATTCCTTTTGGGGTAAGTGCTGATGTGTCAGTAGAAGGTTAGAAGTTTTGATTCAAAGCAAAACCACGTACACTATATTTTTAGATATCATAGTAATAGAAATTCAAAACACATTTTCAGTTTTAGTGGTTGGATTTTTTTTCTACCCATATATTTTTATGTCGGTTCCTTGGGAATATGAGTACAGCTCTTGCCATAGTGGTGGTGAGATCTGATTTTAAAAAAATGAAGTCTAATAAATCCAGTGCCCAGGAATATTAAAACAAACAAACAAAAAATATGATGGTGATGTTTCTAAATGAGCACATATGCAGAGTATTGGCTAAAATATGCTGAAGGAAGCTAAAGTGTTGCCTCCCATGATGCTAAACAAGTCACTGCTGCTGAAGAAGGGGCATTTGGTCCAGAGGCAGACCTGCTGCAGATGAGATGTTTGGGACACAGATCCAAGGATCCTTTTGAGCCATAGAAACCTCCTCAGCAGCACCAGCATTGCCTGCTTGGCTGATGAATGTGCAGTACTTGCAAATGAGCAGTGATTTGCTTGGAATTAAGGCATGGAGAAAGCCAGTGTATTGATAAAGCATTCAAAAGGTGTCAGCGATATTAAAAACATCTTCCAGAAGTTACCTGAATTTATAACAAGAAGAGAGGGATAAAAACCCAAATAATTTCATTTTCTCATTCACAAAGTACTTCTACTTTTCTCCCAAGAACAACCTGATCCTGTGTGTGCTATTCAAGGCTCCAGTGACATTGCACTTCTCCACAGTTCCCTTTTTCCTTTGTTTGCCTTTGAAATATCTTCAGGGGTAACAATAGTTTAAACCCATAGGGAGCACAAAAAGACCACACATTTCTATGATACAAACAATTTTATTACATACAAAGTATCACAATGTTAATTCTAGAGGAAATCCATTCATGGTCTTTATGATTATGAGGCTAATGATTTTTCTCTTGGGTAAAACAGCAGAACAGGGTCCACCTTTCAGTGATGGCCTCTATTAGAAACTGCTGTGAAATGTTAGATAAGAGGTAAGAACAGAGCCTGTGCAATCAGTCTTTCTATCAGTTATGGATTTTACTGAAGCAGAAGGCCAGCAGGACTGTCTTGCACTGTGAGACTGCTTCTGGAAGGCTGTTCCAGCAGTTCCCTCTAACAGGAGCAGAGGGAGTTGAGTTTCAGGGCTGAGCAGAGCCTGGGGTGGGGTCTGGGCCGTGCTGGAGCCTCCAGCCGCAGGCACGATGGCCCAGAGCAGCTGGAACAAACCAAGGCAGGTGTTCAGAGGCTGCAGTTTCAGTTTCCATGGGAACACAGACTGGCTCCTCACAGAAGGCAAGGTGATTTCAGCATTTTTAATGGGTGTGATTTGGGATAATTTGCAAGCCCCTGACGTTGCCTCCGTGGAAATTCAGAGATCCATTAGTATGGAATCAGAACGGTGGGCACAGCTCAGCGCCTGAATTGTGTCTGTTTTAGCCATGGCTCTCCTCTGGCAGTGGTTTCCCTGCTCCTGCTGTGCCCAGGCTGTGGGGCTCAGATGGACACCAGGGCTGGGCTGTTGGAGTTTGGACATGTTTGGAAGCCATATCTCAGATGTAAGGTTCTGGAGGCTGGGAAGGACTGCACCAGTGCCTTCCAGGCTCCATTGGCACTTCCCAAACCACCATTCCAAGGGACCACAATACACCCGAGGACTTCTGACAATAACAACCATCTCAACACTGGGATTATCTGAGTATTCAGCATTTCTTTGTCTTCTGCTTTAATGCTTTTTATGGACTCCCTCATTCTCTTGCTATGTAGAATAAAAGGTTTACTGTCTACTTGATCAGACTCCCCAAAATCAGAAACATTTCCTCTGAAGAATGTCTTGCTTGGTGTCTTGGATGAGCACAAAAATGTTTGTAGATGCTATTTTCATATTTTGCCTACTGTCAAATCCAAACCTGCCACCCAATTCCCTGATAAAAAGCTTTGCTTAAAGCAGTATATAGTTAAAAATTAAATGAAACTTCCATTCTCAAGAATGAGAAAATTTGAGGGCTTTTAAAGCAATGTTTTTAAAGAATCAATGTTTTTATCCTCACTTTTTACTACAGAATGGATTCAAATGGTACATTCTTCTGCCAAACTATTTAATTACTGGGGGAAAAAAACCCCAGGAATTGTGTTCTTGGCGCTACCAAACAGAACACCTCTGAGAGCAGGGGTGGAAGGAGATGCAGCGGCTGTCAGGGAAGAGTTCCACTTCAGGCTCCTTGTTGGCTCTGCTGGATTTCCGATGAGCCTGTCAGCGAGGCTAAGATCCCTCCAGCGCTGGAGCCAGGAACGTGACCCAGCTCCCCAAGGCTGGGGCGCGGCAGTCGCTCTATCCTGATTGGCCGGAGCCACCATCGCCTCCCGGCTGGCCAGCCAATCGCTGCTCGTTCCTCAGCGCCCTCCGGGTACGTCATAACGTCATTAGTCACGTTTCGGTTTGTGAAAAACGCCAAGCACTTGTTTTTCAAATTATAAAAGTTTAACAGTAATAAAATGGCTATAAAAATAGCGATATAATTAGAGTAATGATAATTTGGACAGTTTGGATTAGGACAGTATGAGACAACAAAACAAAGAGTTACAGACATCCAGGTACCTTTTTCTGGGCAGCATGAGCCCAAAAAAGGACCCACATTAACAGAGGATTAACCCTTAAAAGCAACAGCCTGTTGCATATTCATCCACCTCATCCATGATGCATCAATTCCATTCAAACACAGGATTCTGTCTGGGCAGTGTCAGCTTCTTCCTCTGAATCCTGACAGCGTCTTCATGGCTGAGCGAGGCAGGAAGAAGTTCATTTCTTCTGATAAGAGGGCAATAAATTCTCTTTTTCTGGAAGATTCAGGTGTCCTGTGGCTGCTATCTGGTGTGAGTACCTCATTCCATTAAAAAAATATCTCACATACATAGTTTCTATTTTAGCATTATGTTATAACCTAAACTATATTTAACACACTACTTAAGAAAATTAATACAGCATCACTTTCCAACATAACACATAGAATATTCATTTGAATATTTGTGAAAAGCCCATTTTTCACACTGCTCCTGTGTTGTGCCAATATGGAGATTGTTTACCCAAAGTGATGGTGTTTTGTTTTCCGTGGCCTGTCAGGGCCAAGGGTGTGTGTGTGTCAGGACTGTCGAGTGACAGTCTTGAGATTGAGTGCAGTTGAGTGCTTGGCAGATTCAGTTTAGATGTAATGTAATATAGTGCAATATAGTAGAGAATAATATAGTATAATGAAGTCATTAATTAGCCTTCTGATAGGATGGATTCGTCCTCATCATTCCTCCTGGATGTCAGGCAGAAATATCAGCTATAACCCACAGCACAGTGAGCTGCCCTTGCTGATGGCCTTGGAGAGACAGAGCTGGGAGCTGCTGGGAGGTGACTGTGCTGCACCAGCGCTCTGGGTGGGATGAATGCAGGTACAGCCCAGTGTGAGGTTCAGTCAAATAATTGGCTTTGTGGCTGGAGGCCAAACTAAAAATAACAGGAAAGTAGCGTAACATTTTAGAGGGCTAAAACACACTCAGTTTATTTTTATGAACCCCAACAGCAGCAAAGATAGTTTCAAAACACAGCTGTAACTTGGAAATAGTAACAGGAAACATTTGGGTTTGAAAGGACTGAGATAAGACACTCTATAAAGATCCTTTTCTTTTTGGATACAGATCAAGTATGACTACTGCCCATGCCCTCAAAAGACATTTTTTCAAGGAATTTTCCGTTCTGGAAGAAAGCTTCACTCCTTTCTCCTCAACACTGTCTGCAAGTGAATCCCCACATTTCTCCTCCCACTCTCATGCAATGATGCTTTCTTTCTGCTACACCTCTGACCCTCCAGACTTTCTGCCCTCCTCTGCTTGCACTTCATTTTCCCTCACAAAGTCCCTGCACAGTCCCTTTCTTCAGACCATCAGGAAGGAGCATTGCAAATTCTTTTAAACAGCAGCTACAGATTGCCCATGGAATGAGATGGGGTAACTGCAGCCCCCAGCTGCTGCAGAGCTCTCTGAGCAGAGCCCGGAGTGCTGCTGGAGCCCAGGGAAGTTGCAAGAGTTCCCCACTTGGAAATGATCTGCCTGGGGCTGCTGCTGGGGGCAGGAGGGAACAGCAGCACCCAGAGCAATGTCAGGCAGTTGGTTGGAAATCAGTAAGTCCTGATGTGTTCTTGGTGAGGACAGACAGCTGCCACATAGGCAACTACCACAGGACTAGTTTTCCTTTCTTTTCTTTTCACCCCAAAAATGCGAGTGAGTGTTTACAGACAGGTATTTACAAATGCTTAAAACATCCTAAGGAGGTGAACAGAGGCAACCTCACCTGGAGGACAGGTGCTTTGGAGAGGGTTTCAGGGAAGCTTTAGAAGTGCTACCCTGTGCTCAGTTATTTGCAGCTGTGTTATAACAACTGGAGGAGCTGATTTGAGGAGCTGCCTGAAATCCCTGGTGTCAGCAGTGTGCTGAGTGTGGTCTGGGTGCTACTCCTTCACTGGTCTGTGAGGCTTTGCCCAGGTCCTGGTGCTAACAAACTCTTAGCTCTCTTTTTCAAGACTTTGGATTTTACTTCTAAATTTCACATATCTTGCATATTCATATGAACATTTGTGTGAGGGCATGCAAATCAGGAGTGCTCTCTACATCGACGTGCAGGTATAAATCTGTGCAGACACCTGCACACTTCTCAGGGTTCTTAATTTAACCTGAGTCCTGAAAAGCCTTTCCAGCTGCAAAATGCAGCTTTGAGCCAAGCTTCCCATGTGCAAAGGCATGGGCCTCTGCCAGCCCCACAAGGTGCTGCAGAAATGGGGCACCTCTGTTTCTTTTGCTTCCTTTTCTTTGCAGACCACAGCATTAGAGAATAGCTTGTTTCTTTGTATTGTGCTGGTTTCTTTTGCACTGTAATTGTCCTCTCTCTTCCTGCAGCTGATCAAATCATATCACTGAACTTAGTGCCTTTTTTCCCCCCTCTATTTTTTTCCTGTCCGCTCACACACACCCATGGCAAGGAGCAGCCTGACACCATTTGACATCTCTTTGCTTCCTCATTTCAATATTAACTGTTTACCAGAAGAGAAACAGGTTTGGGGTGCGGGTGCTGAGCCTGTGTGTGAGCAACAGCTCTTTTGCCTTCTGTCCCTCACAGCCACAGGTCATTTCTCTGAGCTGCCTGGGACAGCCCCATGCTATTGGCACCAGCCTGACCTCAGCAGTGACAGCTCTGTGGATGTGCTGCACTCTCTGCTTGGGCTGGGGTGCAGTGACAAGACTCAGAGCTGTGCCTGCTGCCACTCACCCCACAACGGACTTGCTGAAGGATTCCTACCCCTTCACAGAGCAATAATAATGACCCAGCTGCAGTTTAAAGATGCTTTTTGGGTAAGTGAGCATTTACTATGTGTTTCCTATATGCAATGTATCTGTATTTTAATTTTTTTTAAATACAGCTTGGTTCTATATATAGTTTTAAACTAATTTAATGCTGTTCTGTGTTCTCAATTTAGTTTAGTAAAAATCCAAATTTGTCTCCAAGCAAAACCATAGTGTTTAGTAGTGTGTTTGATCCTGGGCAGAAGAGTGCAGTGTAAAGAATATATCCAGTCCCCACAGAACCACTGACATTCCCAGTTCCTGTGCTAGGGCCAGAAGCCCCTTTTGAAAGGGACATGGCTTTGTCTGTGTCACAGTGCTAAGAACTTGCTTGCAGTGAGTGTCCTCAGCTCTAAAAGTGGCTCCCAGGTGAGCTGCTGCTAATTATAGGCTGAATTCCCTCCTGTTGAATGAAGGTGAAGAGCAGAGCCAGCAGCTGCGAGCAAAATGCTCCTGCTCAGCTCCCTCCAGACTCCCACCCTGCTGCCAGGAGCATTCCCAGGCATGCAGAGCCCAGGATCTATGAGGCAGCACAGGTCAGAAAGGACCAGCAGGGACTCTCCACAGCTAAGCCCAAACACTCACAGCTGACCTAAAACCAGCAACTACTGAAACAAGGAGATCTGCTCCATACCTGTTATTTGACTTTTGTTTGAAAATCCTTCTGGTCTCCTGTTTTCAAGCTCTTTCCCTGCAGTTACAAGGTGAAAGGACCTTAGTAATTTCTCTGTGATAATCTGAGTTTCTCTTGCAATTGGAGAATGAAAGTTCAAAATCAAAATTCTATCATTGCTAAGTTGAGTAAACAGGATGTTATGTGGTTGCCTCTTTTCTGGGCAGTTATTTATCCAGCATCAAGGACTGACTTAAAGAAAGACACGAAGCTATATGAGCTCTTTCTGCCATTGCCTGGCTGCTCTTTCTGCTGGTGCTCTCTCTCTCCACCCACGCTTCAGGGTAAACCCTCTCTTGGTAGAAACCAGAAGGGCAGAGGCAAAAACACATTTCAGTGAACCACCATCCTCCTGGCACTTCCAGGAAGCCCTCCCCACCCCCACTGCAGGACTAGATTTGAACTGTTAAAAAGAATAAAAATACAATGAGGAAATACGAAAGTCGCTGTTGATGTTGGGACTAGCTGTGCATGACCACACCTATGTGAGATTCTCCTCATTTCTGCACCCACTGACTGCACAGAGCAGTGCACAGGGTGGGACACAGCTGCCCTGGGACCTCAGCCCTTGCCTTGCTGAGCTGCCTTGGAAAACAAGCCCACCTGACTTTAGAGCTGGTGCATTTGGTATAGTTACTTTGCAATGCCTTGGTCTTCAGGGAGAATCAGTCAAGGCATGGGAGCAGTGTGAGGGTGATTAGTGGCAGCTGACAACCTGGCCAGGCTGGTTCTTCATGGCTCTTCCCTAAACTTCTCCCCTGTGCTTAGTCACATTACTATGACTCAAATCCTTGCTTGGCTTTGAAGCTAACACCTTATTTAAAGGAAAGCATCTTTGGATTTCACGTTTTTTGGCTGGAAATGTATTGCCCAGCTTGATTTAGAGAGCAAGAATGTATCTGGTTGCAGGACAGAAGCTTTAGCTATCCAGTAAGTCTTTAAAAGTGAAAACTCACAGGATATTGCACAACGCAGCACAAGCGTGCAGCATGCCCCCGGATCACAAGATCAGCAAATATTTTTGCATTCATAAGGTTCTGTTGTGAGAGGAAAATGTATTCATGTGGTTTGCTTCAGCGAGCAATTATCTCCTGTATTTGGTCTGCACACTGAAGAGAAACGTTCTGCTGGACACCCAGAAGGTGTTTGCCCTGGGGTGGGTGCCTCAGCACAGAGCCCTGACCTCTGACTGCTGCACCCCCTCCCTGTGCCTCACCCTGCCGAGGTGTCCCTGAACAGCTGCTCCCTGCTCCACCATCAGGAAACTTTTGGGTAAGCAGGGCTTTCCTCATGTAAAATATGTAAAGAAACCCTGAAAGCAGGAGATCTCCCCAGCTAACAGAGAAAGAACACTGTTCATCCCTCCCCAAAGTTCTCCCTGTTCATAGAACAGGGTGTGCTGTCTTCCAGGAAAATGCAACTCATCCCTCATAACAGGTTTAAATTTTATCCTCTCTTTTCCAAATAAATGTAGCAGTGATAGTGTACTGTACTAAAACTTCCACACTTAGTTCATTTTTACTTTCTTTGTAGCATGGCCTGAGCTACAAAAACCTGTGTATTTTTAAATTACAATTTAATTACAATTTTATTTCTATATGCTCCACACTCTCTGTAATGGTTTAAGGGACAGTTGCTCAAAGTCTGCACTAAAATGTGCTTCCTAGCAGAAGTTTTCTATCCTCTGATAACATTTTTTGGAAAATGTTAGTGAGATGGAAATTCAGATGGGCTGTGATAGCCAGTGTAGGGCAGTTGCTGATGGATTAATATTCTGCTGGGCTGCTATACAAGCCTAACAGATGTTACCTGTCTTCTCTTGCATCACATGAGACAGGTAGGGGAATTCCCATGTTAAAGGGGAGTGTGTATGTGGCACCAGGATGTCCCGTGTTAATGGGGTTATGTTAACAGGCAGAGCAACAGTAATTTTGTTTGTTACAAAAACCACCATCCAAGAAAATCTTTCCCCCTCAGCCACGGAGTGTCTTTCTGAGTCTCATTCTCTGTTCTTGCACTCATTATTGCTTTTCCTTTGCAATTTCTGTCATTGCCTTTTCCTTCTATTTAGTCTCTCTCCAACCTGCTGCTCAAAACTGCAGCTGCAGCCCCTGAAATGCAGCAATTTCTGGCCAAGGGATAGGAAGGTACTGGCACCACTTCCTGCTTTGCCATACCCACCTGGGAACAGGGAATGAGGAAAACTTCCAGAGGAGCTGGTTGGTTTTGGGGCAGGCTCCAAAGTGCCCAGAGTTGAGTGGGAGCAAATCTGTTCCCTGGTACAGCTTTGAATCAAACTCAAGCAGCCAAGTCAGTTCTGAAAATGTGTCATGAGCTCCTATGGTACTTAGGATTTAAAAATAAGTGCTTGAAGTGTGAAATGCTTGCTCCTTCTCAGCTGTGGGATGAGCTTGGGGCTTGTGAATTCTCACAGCTCGCATATAAAAGTGTGGGGGAGATGCAGGCTGGCAAATATGAAGCAGGCCTTGAACATGAGCTGGCAGGATTTGCTCCCCTGCCCTGCTGTGGGCTGGTCCTTTCACATCCCTGCCTGTGGAGCTGTGGTTGTGGTCAGACACTGCAGCACGGTGGGAGTGCTCCAGGAGCAGGGACTGCTACAAAGATGATAATGTCACTTGCTTTGACTTCAGGCTATGCTCAGCCTCAGGTTCAGTGTGAAGTTGACTTTGTAGATGAGCCTCTCAACTCCTGCTGTAGCTTTTTCACACAATGGTCTGTTATACATGCCAAAAAAAGATGTAATTAGCTTCACAAATAATTTAGCTTCTGATGAGACTCTTAACTGTGGAACAAGAGCTCCATGGTGATAAAAGTCACAGTAAAGCTATTTCCTAAACTTATTGGGCAACGTGCTGAAGAAATACAGCATCAATTGTTTTACTCAATATAGGAAGTTTTTTTATAGCAGGAGCTACCCTGCTTTCCTGTAGAGGCTGAGCTTTGCAGGGCCCATTGTCTTGCAGCAGGTATGTGAGGAGGAAGTGATACTGGGCAGGTTTGTTGGGAGGAACTGGAGCTGGGGAGGCTCCTGCCAGCCCAGCACCCCGAGGCTGAGCTCAGGCAGGCAGGGATGAGGCTGGCAAACCTTCCAGCCTGGCATCCCAGCTTTGCAAGAGGGAGTTTGCACCGAGTTTGATTTGAATGGCATGGCACCAGTTGCATCTGACCCTACTGACACAAGGCAGGTTGAGATAAATCATCTCCCTGCACAACAGCACAAAGGTGGGATCTGCTGTCAGCACCTCCTGCACTCCCTGAGCTCCAGAGGTGTGGCCGTGGTCCTGCTGCACTCCCTGAGCTCCAGAGGTGTGGCCATGGTCCTGTGCTCCCTGAGCTCCAGAGGTGTGGCCATGGTCCTGCTGCACTCCCTGAGCTCCAGAGGTGTGGCCATGGTCCTGCACTCCCTGAGCTCCAGAGGTGTGGCCATGGTCCTGTGCCCCCTGAGCTCCAGAGGTGTGGCCATGGTCCTGCACTCCCTGAGCTCCAGAGGTGTGGCCATGGTCCTGCACTCCCTGAGCTCCAGAGGTGTGGCCATGGTCCTGCACTCCCTGAGCTCCAGAGGTGTGGCCATGGTCCTGCACTCCCTGAGCTCCAGAGGTGTGGCCATGGTCCTGCACTCCCTGAGCTCCAGAGGTGTGGCCATGGTCCTGCACTCCCTGAGCTCCAGAGGTGTGGCCATGGTCCTGCTGCACTCCCTGAGCTCCAGAGGTGTGGCCATGGTCCTGTGCCCCCTGAGCTCCAGAGGTGTGGCCATGGTCCTGCTGCACTCCCTGAGCTCCAGAGGTGTGGCCATGGTCCTGCTGCACTCCCTGAGCTCCAGAGGTGTGGCCATGGTCCTGTGCCCCCTGAGCTCCAGAGGTGTGGCCATGGTCCTGCACTCCCTGAGCTCCAGAGGTGTGGCCATGGTCCTGCTGCACTCCCTGAGCTCCAGAGGTGTGGCCATGGTCCTGCACTCCCTGAGCTCCAGAGGTGTGGCCATGGTCCTGTGCCCCCTGAGCTCCAGAGGTGTGGCCATGGTCCTGCACTCCCTGAGCTCCAGAGGTGTGGCCATGGTCCTGCTGCACTCCCTGAGCTCCAGAGGTGTGGCCATGGTCCTGCACTCCCTGAGCTCCAGAGGTGTGGCCATGGTCCTGTGCCCCCTGAGCTCCAGAGGTGTGGCCATGGTCCTGCACTCCCTGAGCTCCAGAGGTGTGGCCATGGTCCTGTGCCCCCTGAGCTCCAGAGGTGTGGCCTTGGTCCTGCACTCCCTGAGCTCCAGAGGTGTGGCCATGGTCCTGCACTCCCTGAGCTCCAGAGGTGTGGCCATGGTCCTGCACTCCCTGAGCTCCAGAGGTGTGGCCATGGTCCTGCTGCACTCCCTGAGCTCCAGAGGTGTGGTTACAGTGCTGGTCACATCCAGGCCAAGTCATTGCTGCAGGACATGTGGAAATGGGGAATAAAGGGGGAACCAGCTTGGACAAGTTGGACTGGTTGCCCAGCTGATGTCTGTTTGTTGTGAGGTCGACTTCATCTCCACAGAAGAGGCTGCTCTACTCTCTTTTTGCATGTACTTTCTTCCTCCATTTCCCCAGCTGCTCAGGGACATTGGCTCCCTGAGGCAATGAGAAGAACCCGGGGAGGGTGCTGGGGAAACAATCACAACAGTCATTGAAACCAGAGGAAATTACAAGCAGAAAACCTGAGCAGTCATTGTGGCTATGGAAACACTTCACTTGCTTCACAAGTCAGTTTTGAGCAGAGCACAACAGCTAAAATGAAGCTCAAATGAGCTAACACTAGATGAATGGATTTAGAGAGTTCAGTTTGAGTCAGTGACTGAAATAATTAGTTAAATACACTTTATGATAATTTTCTGATGACCGTGTTGCAGCTGAGAGGTTTGAATATTAAAATTGGTTGATCAATTAATTAAGTGACTGTGACAACTCTGTTAATATTTTTACACAGCTGTATCTGGTTTGTTTTGATCCATCCTGCTCTGCAAAAGTTGGTTGGTTTTACTTGGGCTCAGGGAAGGGGAGGATTCTTATTTCTGCCAATTTTAAGTGTGCCATGAGTCTGTATTTTAAATATGGAATAGGTGAGTCATGGACTCTGCCCACTGTACACAGCTCCATCAAACCAACACCACTTAAAGAGTGTTTGTCACAGCCACTGGAAATGGAGCCTCTCTCAGAGATCAGGGGTGTCCTCTGGCTTGTCAGAGCAGCCCACTGAGGTGCATTTTCTGAGGCAGTCCCAGGATGGCCGAGGCTGAAAGGGGCCACTGGACATCTCCAGCCTCACCTCACCCAGCACAGGGCCAGTCACAGCAGAGCTCAGAGCATCTCACAGCCTCTCTGGGCCAACTGATCCTGTGTCTCACCACCTCTCAGCAAAAACCTTCCTGTGCTTAAACAGGACTTCTTGAATTTCCCCAGGTGCTCGTTGCCTCTTGCCCTGTCACTGGGTGCCCCTGCAAAGCCCTGGCTCCATCTCCCTGCTCCCCCCTGCAGGAATTTAAAGACACTGAGCCCCTTTCTGCAGGCTGAGCAGTGCCAGCCCTCAGCCTCTCCTCCCACCAGAGCTTCTCCAGGGTGAATCTCAGAGTGTCCCTAGGAATCTCATTTCAACAGATTTTTCCTGGCAGGACTGGGTGGTTCACAGCCTGTCCCTTTCCTCCCTCCAGGCTGACACTCCTGACACTCCTGCAGAGCTGCCTCTCTTTCTTCAGTCACTGCCTGCAGACACTGAGCTTGGGCTGCTTCTTAGGCACAGGGGAACACTTGGAATTTCAGTCTAGTAGCACTCATTGCGTGCTTGCATGGAAGGCAAGTTAGGCTGCTTGGTTGTATTTCAGCTCCTTTAGCTCAAGAAGACCTTTTTCTGATTTCATTTTCCTGCCTTGCCACAGCAAGGTAGATTCCAGCGGGCATTTGGCACAGAAAACACTGGTTTCATCTCCAGTTTAATCTAGGTTTTGTAATAAAACTTTCCTCAGCAGTCATAGTTCAATAATGTACAAAGCTTGCAGTGCTGTTCAGTAAGAGTTTGGGGATTTGAGGCTGAGATGAGGTGAAGGCTGGGGGAACAGCTCTGCATGGAGATCACTCAGCCTTGCTCAGGGTGTCAAGGTGAAGAAAAAAGCCCACATTGAAAATATGCATCTGGATCCCAATAGCTTTTCACTTCCCCAGAGAATTATTGCCTTACTGTACATAGAGCTTAGTAATTCTTTAAAGTGGAGGAAAAATGTCACTGAACAAGACTGAGGAATCGAAAAGTTCCAAAACTCCTCATGCAACTTTATCTTTGCTTGAAATGAAAGGCAACAGTCTTGGGAATTAAGTGAAAATGTACCAGGTCAGGCTAGCTTAGAGATACCAACTCCTGTGGTTCCATTCAGAGCAAATGAATAAATAAACACAAGATTTTTTTCCTTCAATGTAAGAGCTTTTCAAATCCAGAAGATGTTTTGTGCTGCTCTCAAGGCCTAATGTATTCCTAATATGAAAGAAAAATAAAAAATAAAGGGTGGGGCCAAAGACAAAAAGGAAAATAGGTGGTCAGCAGCTCTGAGGTCTGAGTCTCATCCCCTGATGCTCCTTGCAGTAGGTGCTGTCATTACTGAAGGGTTATTAACAAGTCAGGACTGACAAACAGCCCTGGGGCTGCTGCTCAGTGGGATGGAAATTCCCAGGAGCACCAGGAGCAGGAAAGGAGGGCCCTGCCATTGAAAGGGCCTGGATGGACATTTGGTCAGGACCTGGGCTTCTGACAGAATCCTTTTTTGTGGGAAAACACGGTTTTACTGGGGCAGGAGTGCTGTTTTGGAAGATGAAGCTGGGCTTTGATGACAAAGCTCACACCTGGTAAAGGCTCTCTCTGGAGATGGAGAATGAAGGTGCATTTGCTAAGCAGAGAGGAGGAGGAGGAGAAGGAGGAGAGGGAAGGAAGAGAAGGAAGGAGGAGAAGGAAGGAGAAGGAAGGAGGAGAAGGAGGAGAAGGAAGGAGGAGAAGGAGGAGAAGGAGGAGAAGGAAGGAGGAGAAGGAAGGAGAAGAAGGAAGGAGAAGAAGGAGGAGAAGGAAGGAGGAGAAGGAAGGAGGAGAAGGAGGAGAAGGAAGGAGGAGAAGGAGGAGAAGGAGAAGGAAGGAGGAGAAGGAAGGAGGAGAAGGAAGGAGAAGAAGGAGGAGAAGGAAGGAGGAGAAGGAGGAGAAGGAAGGAGGAGAAGGAGGAGAAGGAAGGAGGAGAAGGAGGAGAAGGAAGGAGGAGAAGGAAGGAGGAGAAGGAGGAGGAGAAGGAGGAGAAGGAAGGAGGAGAAGGAGGAGAAGGAGAAGGAAGGAGGAGAAGGAAGGAGGAGAAGGAGGAGGAGAAGGAGGAGAAGGAGGGAGGAGAAGGAGGAGAAGGAGGAGAAGGAGAAGGAAGGAGGAGAAGGAGGAGAAGGAGGAGAAGGAAGGAGGAGAAGGAAGGAGAAGGAAGGAGGAGAAGGAAGGAGGAGAAGGAGGAGAAGGAAGGAGGAGAAGGAGGAGAAGGAGGAGAAGGAAGGAGGAGAAGGAAGGAGGAGAAGGAAGGAGGAGAAGGAGGAGGAGAAGGAGGAGAAGGAGAAGGAAGGAGGAGAAGGAAGGAGGAGAAGGAGGAGAAGGAAGGAGGAGAAGGAGGAGGAGGAAGGAGGAGAAGGAGGAGAAGGAAGGAGGAGAAGGAAGGAGGAGAAGGAGGAGAAGGAAGGAGGAGAAGGAGGAGGAGAAGGAAGGAGGAGAAGGAAGGAGAAGGAAGGAGGAGAAGGAAGGAGGAGAAGGAGGAGAAGGAAGGAGGAGAAGGAGGAGAAGGAGGAGAAGGAAGGAGGAGAAGGAAGGAGGAGAAGGAAGGAGGAGAAGGAGGAGGAGAAGGAGGAGAAGGAGAAGGAAGGAGGAGAAGGAAGGAGGAGAAGGAGGAGGAGAAGGAGGAGAAGGAAGGAGGAGAAGGAGGAGAAGGAGAAGGAAGGAGGAGAAGGAAGGAGGAGAAGGAGGAGGAGAAGGAGGAGAAGGAGGGAGGAGAAGGAGGAGAAGGAGAAGGAAGGAGGAGAAGGAGGAGAAGGAGGAGAAGGAAGGAGGAGAAGGAAGGAGAAGGAAGGAGGAGAAGGAAGGAGGAGAAGGAGGAGAAGGAAGGAGGAGAAGGAGGAGAAGGAGGAGAAGGAAGGAGGAGAAGGAAGGAGGAGAAGGAAGGAGGAGAAGGAAGGAGGAGAAGGAGGAGAAGGAGGAGAAGGAAGGAGGAGAAGGAGGAGAAGGAATGAGGAGAAGGAGGAGAAGGAGAAGGAAGGAGGAGAAGGAAGGAGGAGAAGGAGGAGAAGGAAGGAGGAGAAGGAAGAGGAGGAAGGAGGAGAAGGAGGAGAAGGAGGAGAAGGAAGGAGGAGAAGGAAGGAGGAGAAGGAAGGAGGAGAAGGAAGGAGGAGAAGGAGGAGAAGGAAGGAGGAGAAGGAAGGAGAAGAAGGAAGGAGGAGAAGGAAGGAGGAGAAGGAGGAGAAGGAAGGAGGAGAAGGAGGAGGAGGAAGGAGGAGAAGGAGGAGAAGGAAGGAGGAGAAGGAAGGAGGAGAAGGAGGAGAAGGAAGGAGGAGAAGGAGGAGGAGGAGGAGAAGGAAGGAGGAGAAGGAGGAGAAGGAAGGAGGAGAAGGAGGAGGAGGAAGGAGGAGAAGGAAGGAGGAGAAGGAGGAGGAGGAGGAGGAGGAGAAGGAAGGAGGAGAAGGAGGAGAAGGAAGGAGGAGAAGGAGGAGAAGGAGAAGGAAGGAGGAGAAGGAAGGAGGAGAAGGAGGAGAAGGAAGGAGGAGAAGGAAGAGGAGGAAGGAGGAGAAGGAAGGAGGAGAAGGAGGAGAAGGAAGGAGGAGAAGGCGGAGGAGGAGGAGAAGGAAGGAGGAGAAGGAACAGCCCTCTGTGGTTCTGGGAGCTCTGCAGGGGAAGGCACACTCTGCAACAGGAACTGGAGCTTTCCTTGCCCACAGCCACTGCCTGCAGCCCGGAGTCCTCGTGCCACGAGGTTCACCCCCACATAAAACAGCTGGAGAAAGAGGTTCAGATGCAATTCCCCTTCCCTGGACAGGCAGCACATGGGGGTGGTGTGGCAGCTGTGGCAGGGGATGACACAATCAGACTCTAATGGAGGGTAAGAATGTTGCATCATGTTGAGTAATCGGATATGTTGAAAATGATCATTTAGGTGGCAAAGATCTCTTGTGAAATGGAATTGGTACCATGTAGATATTGAAATAATCTTTACTAAGAAGTGAAGTAAATCTTTAATTCATTCCCCTTCTACAGCAAGACTCTGGGAATATTTCCTGAAGCTTTACCCTTCCCCATGTGCCAGGGGACACCAGTAACAAAGGGAGCATAGGTTCAGCAGTGACTTTTGTGAAGTGCCTTTTTCAGAACTGACAGGAAACAATTCTAAGCATTTTAAGACAAGGAGGAGAAAGACACATAGTTTTTTAAATAAATTAATGTACTAACTAAGTAGGTCTGGTTCGAGTGGCTCTGTAAGAACTGTGGACAGTTATCTCTGTGCTTGAGCAGGTCAGGGCTGTTTCAGTTTCACTCACCGAGGTCTGGGACTGAGCTCACAGTGCTTGTAGAAGGACAGGAGCCCTCCTATAACAGAGAAGAAACTGGAAGAGGATGAACCAAAGAGGAATAGAAACAAAAGTAATCTCTGACCATTATTTTGTGTAAAACAGAAGTACCCTCTACTTGTAAGATTCTATTTCTCCTCGTTTTTCTTCCAGTTTCTCTTGTGTAGCTAATGTTGCTCAGTAGGAGACTGAAGGAACATCTGATCTCACCACTGGCACATTTATCTGTCATGTGTCAGAAGGACCATGGTGACAGAGCTGTGCCTTCTGAAAGAGAGGTGCAATCCTCACTTCTGGCCTCTCTGTTGGCTCCCAAGGAAAAGCCACCTTAGTTTATGGATTTAGCTGTTGTCTGAAGCCATATGGAGAAAATACAAAGGGGTGCTGCCTCCTCAAACCTGTGTCATGTAGCCACATCAAGCTCCCATTAAAACTGGTGAGGGATTCTGCTGCCTGCTGTCCCATTTCTTATTAACCCCATCACAGAGGTGTTCCAGAAGTTTGTTCTGTGTGGATTTCCTGAATGGATTTCTAGTTTCATCATGGTTTTTCTTGTGATTCATATCTGTTGCTGGCTCCTTTCTCCTTCTGCTAGCAAAGGAGCACTGGGGCTCTGAACTGCACTCAGAACAATGTTTGATCAAATTATTAAGAAGACAACCTAAAACAGAGATAATAAGCACAAGCAGAGTCCTTTTGGCAGACTGGAACTGAGGCTGTTCCCTGTGTGCCATGAGCCTGCCAGCCAGCAAAGCATCTGCAAAAGTGAGGCAGGCTTTTGTGCAGCCATCCCTTTGGATCTGTGCAAATTAGGGAGGGTTTAAAACATGAAGAGAGCCAAACAATATGGTGTGACTGTAAGAATGCCTAATACATAGCATGTGAGCAGGCCAGGGTGCCAGGGGGGAGGGCAAGTATTTGCAGGGCAGCCCCAACAAAGGAGGGAATGACAAGGAGGACTCCATTGATGACAGAAGGCTAATTAATGACTTAATTATACTGTATTATTCTATATTATATTACACTATGTTACATTACACCTAAACTGAATCTGCCAAGCACCCAACCCTGCACACACTGCACAGAATCTCGTGACTGTCATCCAACAGTCCTGACACACACACACACCTGGCCCTGACAGGCCAAGGAAACAAAACACCATCACTGTGGGTAAATAATCTCTATATTGCATTCTACTTTGGCACAAACACAGGCACAGCAAATTATGAGAATTGTTTTTCCTTTCTCTGCGGTTCAGAGAATGTGAAACCCAGAACTATTCTTGGGAAGAGCTGTGCCTTGCTTTTCCCTGTGAAGAGAAATGTGGCTACAGGCGAGGGCTCAGGAAGCTGAGGAGCAAATTCCTCTGTCAGCAGAACTCTAAATCAACCATTTCCTTCTCAGAGAAAACCCACAGGGTCAAGAGCAAAAGACCACTGGGGAGTTACTGTTCTGCTCAGTGTCATTTGCATTGCTGCTGTATAGTTTGTGGATCTCAGTTTCAGTTTTACCTCTGCCTATCCTGGCTGCTGCAGGGTTGAAGTCTGGTGAGAATCTCACTACAGGGGCAGTGGGAGAGGCAGTCCAGCAGCTCAGCAATAGGAATGCTGCAGAGGCAGTGGGTTTTCCCTTCTGATTTTTGAAGGTTCCATTCAAGGTTCACCTCTATGCTATTTTCTGACAATAAATACCATTTGCTGCCCACGAAAGGTGCTGCATGTCAGATTTAGGTAACAGACTGCAGCAAACCTGCAAAGTAAGCCCCTGTGGAAAATGCCCAAGTCGACTTGTGGAATTATCACCCAAATGTCCCTACCTACATCCTGAGCAAACATTTATGTTTCTGACACACAAAGAGTGAATTTACAAGAAGTGACAGAAATCTTGTACAGCCAGCTTCAACCCACCTACTCTTCCTTGCTTTTTCTGCTTATGTGGGGGGAAAAAAAATCAATACTTAAAAAAAATAGATTTTGAAGCTCGTATAAATTCTGCAGTCAGTCTTGGAAAGCACAAGCACCCATCACATTCCCATCCATTCCAACTGATTTCTGCCAGTAGGAAAAAGGAACTCTTACACAATACAGCATGAGCAAATGCTTTTAAATGCACTAAGCAGTTGATTATGACGTGGACACGTGTGGAAGAGGTCTGATATTGCACCCAGCACTGCTCAGAGGTTTCTGATGTGACACCACTCTGTTCTGGGCATGGTGACCTTCCCCCACATGTGTGTGCTCAGCTCAGAACGGGGGTGCTGAGCTGCCTTTGCAGCTGCTGGCACATTCCCAGGGCAGGGCTGAAAAGCTGGGGTTGGTTTAGAAAAGGGCTCTTTGATGTGCCCCTGTGGTGGAGCAGAGCTGGGGGCAGCCCTGGAACAGGAACAGGAGGCTGCAGCAGGGCAGCTCAGCACAGCAGGGCACCCCGAGATAAGAGCTGCTCAGGGGATTGCAGCACACACACTGCAGCCTGCTCACTGCTGTCCTGTTCATTCCAGGAGAGCATCTGCAGAAAGCCAGCAGCAAACTTCCCAAAACACTTTGTATCAGGAGTACACTTCTAGAAGCACTAGGATATTTTAAAGTGTACCAGGGGAAAAACCACCAAACATAAAACAAGTGATTGAATTACAGGGAAAGGCCATGACATGACAGGCAATATCCAGTCCAAGGTGCTTGGAGATTCTAAGTCATCTTTAGGTCTGTTTGCTGCTCCTCTGCACGTACAAAGCCCTTGGCAGAGCACTTGACAAGGAGACTGGCAGATCAAGGGAACAAGATTTGAAACACTCAGGGCCAGTACCCAGTGGTATGATGCAAGAATACAATTAATTGATTTAACTCAGTCAGAACAACTTACTTTCAGTCCAGACTGAGATATTGTGTGGTACCACTGTGGATAGAAAGGATTTCTTTCTGACAGTTGAAAAAGATATTGTCAAAATGATGCTTGTTCAAAACTTCACTGTGCCCTGTTCTCTCTAAACTTCCTCCTCTCACCAGTAGTTATTTCCTTTTTAACTCTGGAAAAGTGGATCTTAAGTTTTTGTTTTACTAAAAGTGTTACAAGTTTACCTAAACTAAACAAGATATGAATGCAAAACCAGTTTGATTTAGAGAAAACTTCCAAAGATACCCATAACAGATTCAGTGCCAATTATTTTTCACTTTGAAAATCTCTGTTGATAGTTTATTTGTATTGGGTAGCAGCATTTAGCATTTTCAGTCCACAGCCATGTGAGAACACTTCTGATACAAGCTTTGGAAAAATATCATTAGGAACCAAGATAAGGAATGAACTTTGATAATGAAATACTTCCAAACTTAAGAGAAAGTGGGGGGGTGGGGGGGGTTTAAAAGATTGTTTTAAATATTAGCAGATAATGCATTTCAAATAATTCCTAAATGAAGGCAGATTAGGCTGAAGGAAGCCCTGAGAGCTCTGCTGTGGCTGTCATTGCTCGTGCCAGCCCCCCTGAGAGGGAGAGCAGGTACTGGGGGTGGATTCTGCTCTCTTTAGCACCACAACAGCTCAGCACTGTCCTGCTGGGCACTGAGCAATGCACCCAGTGTCTGCTGTGGAGATTTTCCTTTTCCAGCCCTTCCTGCCCATCAGGGTGGTGCCACTGCCCAGCAGTTCCCGGGGGTTACTGTCCCTCTTACCTCCTGGACATGGCACCCTGCAGAAAGCAGCTGAGCAGGTGCTGCAGCTGGAGATGCTGGGGTGAGCCCTTTCCTGCTGAGAGCCCTGCAGCTCCCAGAGCCCTGCAGCAAGCCCAGGTGGAGCTCTGGCACTCCCCACACAGGACACACAGCCTCAGCAGCAGAGGCTGCCCTGGGGGGATGCTGAGGTGCTGCCAAGCTGGCTCATCCTGCAGGAGCAGGGAGAGCTCTGAGCTGGGCTGTGTGAAGTGCCTCTAAACAAAGCCCTGGGTGGGCAAGCCAGGTGCCAGCATGGTTAGAAATGCTCCAGGGAGGGCAGCCAGAGCAGAAAAGCCCAGAGTTGCCTCACCACAGCCACAGAGGCCTGATGAGCTCATGTCACTGTGACCATCACCAGCTGGACATGCAGGGTGTGCCATGAGTGCTTTGTGCATGGGTCTGGATGGTTTTGCTTCAGTTTAGTCCATTCACTGAGAGCTGCTTCAGTGATGAGCAGAGCATTTTAGTCCTTCCTCCTTGATATTATTGCATTAGGTGCCTTGTCACTTCAAAATGTAAACTCTTGTACTTCAAAGAGCCTTGCAGCTCCCTCTGAGCACCCAGCAGCATGAGGCTCAGAGGAACGTTCTGGAATAAGGCTGGTCCTTAGGGAGCTACACACACAAGGTCACTCAGCTTGGTGCCACCAGAAGGTAAGAAGAAATTGTGTCACCCCCCAGCAATCCTGGGACCTCCTACCCTCTGGGCAGGGAACTGACACTGACAGTCTTCCCTTGCAGCCTTCATTTCCAAAGCAAAATCCTCAGAGCCTCTCCCTGATGGCTGCAGGGACCAGCTCAGAGCCAGCCCTGAATAATCTCTGCCCCAGTGAACTCCCACCCTTTGCCTGGCTGGTTCCCCATGGAGAAACCTGCACCAGGAGGGACAGGGCACAGTCCCAAGGCACAGATCTGCCAGGAAAAGGCTGCTGGGAGGGAGCAGCATGGCTAATCCTGGGAGGGAAACAGAAGAGGAAAGAAGGATGGGTATCCCAGCGTGCTCACTGTCATCATCTCTGCTTGCAGGCTTCCATGCCTCCTTTTAGGTGTTCTAGGAAAAGCTGTTCTGCTTAAACCACAGCACGGGAGTTGTAGTTTATAGGGGTTCAGTCCTATAATCCCCTCCACATTTCTTTTGTCTCTGAAGGAACAGTGCTGCTCATTGCACTGGAGGGAAGCAACTTTTGTCACTGGGCAGAGGGGAGGAAAGGCTGCCCCTCCTTTACTGGGGGTTTTCAGGAAGAAAACAAGAAGGAAATCCCCAGGCAGAGAGCAGAGCACACGTACAGAGTTATGGGGTGAATTTCAGGACAACACAGCTCTGCTCACAACACTGCAATCCCTGTCAAGCACTTTCTTGGTGGTAATTATTGGCCTGTTGGACAACAAGGAATAAGTAATCTTTTTTAGCAACAAGGACTAAATCCTCTTTCACAGCCACACACGCTTTGACTGAGCAGAATCCCTTTATTGGCAATGAGAGAAATTACTGGTGGTGAGTCAAATCGCCCTCTTCCAAGCAACTAGGTTTTAGTATAAGCCAATGATGTTTTACACATTTAATGCCTATATTTATTATCTAATTAAAGTGTTTTTCTAATTTCTAAAAAATATAAAATAGTTCTTTGACTATTCATTACTTCTTAGAATCAGAACAAAATCCTTTCTGAGAAGTACCAAGCACTGTCTGACTAGTGCAGCTTAACAGCTTTTGCAAAACCACTCAGTAAGGGTGCTAATTATAACAGAAAATGGTAAATGGAAAATGGAATAGAGGCGAGACAGCTTAGCAAGGCCAGACAGTTGTTTAATGAGATCCAATCTTGCTGTCTGATTGTCTTGACAAAGAAAATGTGGGGTCAGTTATGGTGCTGCACAGGAAATCCTTAAGACACTAGATAAAAACAAAACGGGGCTGAACAGACAAAGCAGGGGAAGAACTCTGAAAGGGGCAAAGACATTTCTCTGGGGGAGGTGCTGGATCCTGCCATAAGACCTGAAGAATGGGCTGGAAATAACTCTGCTTGAAACAAAGAGGTAGAATGAAATATTGTACAGGAGGTATCTGATAACCTTCAAGTGTGGGGTAACAGAAAAGAGATAAAAATCAAAGTTTCAAAGTACAAAATGGGAGTAAGAGATCAGTAGTGAAAAAATCCAATATATTCTGAGACCTTGTTGAATAAAATAGCAGGAGAGGAGAGAATTGCAGGTATATCTGTAGATCATAGCTCATTTAAGTGCCACTGCTATGATTTGATAGTGAAGGAAGGCAAACACAATCCTCTGATGGACCAAAAGTGTTTCTTTGAGAGCTGACATTAATGCCATGGTACAAAGCATCACTTGGTCTTTACTGGAGTGGTAAAGCATCATCCTTGTCCAACAGGGATTTATTCAGCCTTGAACAGGTGCTGTAACAACACGTGGGAATCAATGGGGTGACAAAGAAGAATGTCAGGAAAGGGCAGAGGAGGTTTGTTGGGATGCAGTTGTACAACATGTGAAAAAAGAAATAGAGCTGTTGAAATGAAAGGGAAACATTTGTGCAAGGAAGCTGAGGCCCGAGTGGTTCGTAGCTCCCTTGTGGTTGGAAATGAAGAAGCAGTGCTACAGGATGAGTGGCCAGAGCAGCTCACACTTGTCTCACCCTGGCTGTGGTGTTTCCTCTCCTCTGCAGCCAGGGCAGGTGGCACAAGCTGCTCAGAGCACAGCCAGAGCTGCTCCCCGTGAGCCCTGCTTTGCATTTCTCACCCTGCTGTTTCTGAAACAGGGCCTCCACATCCTTTGGGAACACACAGGAGGACAAGAAAGCAAATTTTGAGATGAATGCCCCCCAAAATGAAGATAGATTAAATGAGTGTCTGTAGTAGGAGCCCTCCTTGGGAGCCAAGCCTCTCTACAAGGGCCAGCCAGGGGAACAGCCCCCAGAGGAACCTGGCAGGCAGCAATGCTTCCAGGGGCTGGGGGAAATTCCCAGTGGACTCAGCCCATCAGGCTGCCCCAGCACACTGCTGTGCTTGTGTGCATGTTTTTGGGCTGATAACCAGTTAGGGTTGCATTCTCTGTTTAAGGACTTTAATAAGCCTTCTCTCAGACATAAAGAATTTGTCATCCTTTCAGTGTAACAAGTGTGCCATTTAAAAGAGGTGGGCAGAGGCACCAGTTGAGTTTTAGCATTTACTGAACAAGGAGAGGTATTGAGCAGAAGGGCAGACTAACTTCAGTGAGCTTGTCACTGCCCTTGCTGCCTGTGGCAGGGGCTGACTGCTGTGGTGATGCCAGCCCACAGGACATTTTCACTTACCTCATGGGCAGCATTTCTGGGACAAGAAAGCTGTGTGCACAGCTATGGGATATAGCTGATTGCATCTGAAAATGTTCAGTTAAAATGCTGGGGGTGTGAGCTGGTTGTGGGGCATCTGACCAGAGTTTCTGCCAGGCAGAGGGAGCCATTTATGGTAATTTTTTTACAGCAGTGATGCCTTCTGCCATTGGAATGTCCTCACAAAAAAGAGAGGGGTGGGAAGTGCTAAGTCCATTGCCAGGGTATTATCAAGAACCTTTCCTACTTTTCTCTCTGAATGGCAAAACTTGCTGCTTCTCATTTATTTCACAGCAGGATCCCTTCTGTGATGTGTGTGTAAATTGGCCTTGGAAACATTAGGAAAACTAATGTTTTGGGCTGGACATCCTATTTCTTCAGGGATGATGGCTTTAACAATGGACTGAAGCACTGGGAATGTTACTACAGCCTGTAGGTTTCCAGGGATTGTCTGTGGGAATTTATCCTAGCTCTTGAAGAAGCAAAAAAAATTGTTCCTAGATTTGCAAATCTCCCTGGAAGCCCCAAGGCCTGTGTGAGCAGCACCTCAGCTGGGGGGAGGCTGCCATCAACCAGCACCACTCATCCCCAGAGCTCCCCTGCTCCTCTCCAGTGCCAGCAACAAGGAAGAAAAGGCACAAGCTCAGGTGCCCAGCAGTTGCTTGCCAGAGGATCTTTTCCAAGTACCAAAACTTAAACAGCTGTCTTCTTCACAGTGGTGGTGGAAAGCAATAAAGTAAGCCATTTATTAAATGGTAACTGCTTAGGGGACAGTGGATGGATGCATAAACTGCATTCAGTTCATATGTAAGGGCTTGTATTGTAGATAAACTGCTTGAGGGAAGGAACACACTCATTCTCTTTATGTTTCACAGCCTGTGATTTTACCCTAATGCTGCAACATAAAGCTCAGGAAACATTCACCACTACATTTTCAATAGCATTATCACTGTGGACTGGTTAGCTCAGGCTCCCTGTGGAAACATGGCTTGTCCTGATCCTGTTGTGAGGCAGTGGCAGCAGCAGGAGCAGAACACAGGAATCCTGTCTGCCTGTGCTAGGAGCCCTCCCGTGAAAACCCCGCTGACCAGGGGGCACAGTCACTGCCCCACAGGCTGATATTTGCACTGAGCTGACTCTGGCCTTTCTTTTTAGAAACATGGTAAGAGGAATTAAGAAATAAGAATTAGAATTAAGGTAAGAGGAACTGATGTGCTTAACAGCTATTACTTTTTCTTTCTGTCTTCAGTGCAAGGAGTTCACCTTCCACACTGGCTACGAGGTGCTCGTACAGCGGCTGCTGGAGGGGAAGAAGATGTGCAAAGACGTGGAGGATTTGCTCAAGCAGAGGTATGAAAATCAGAGTGAAAAAAGTGTGAACAGCCTCCTTTTTTTGTCTCATTTGGCATCTGGAAGGGAATAGCAGGCTGTTTCTCAGTTTGGTATTGTTATGAGCTTGCATAGAAAAGCCTGAGTAATTTGAATCCCAGCCTTGTGATGTGAAGGTAGATAAATAGAAATCTCTTGAGAAGGGAAGGGAAGGTTGAAAGAGTCAGAAACCCAGAGCTCCACTAAGACCCCTCATTATGGGTCTAGAAGTACACAGCAGCACCTACATCCACAAGTAACATTTTTAAGTTTCCCCTTTTGCAGGGCAAAAATGACTTGCACATTTTTGTTTCTCTTTGAACATGCTGTTGCCACAGGAACTGTTTCAGTTTCCTGCCAAAAATGAGACTTTTTCAAATACAAAGCTACATAAAATGCTACCTAAAGCCTTACCCAGACACCCAAACCAGCCCCTGTTGTTCACCAACCTTAGCAGGCTTTGAGTAATGATGTTGTAGTTTATGCTCCTGATTATGTGCTTCTTGGTGCTTCTCAACAGCAGCTAAGGACAGCTGACAATTTTATGGGTGAGAAAATATGGATCACACTGCTGCTCTGTCTCCTTTGCCATTCATTTTTGTAGTTGTGACTTAGAAAAACAGCTCTGAAATTTGGTTCTGTTTTTAGGTGCATTCAGCAGCGTCAGCATGTAGCATGGAGCACACACTCACTCAGGTGGGACACGTAGGAAAGACCACACAAATATGGATTCTATATCCAGCAGGCAATCTCAGAGCAGCTCATCTCAGCACTGTCACCTTAGGAATACTGCTCTGCCCTCCTGCTTTTTCTTCCCATGCTGTTCCCATCTAGTTTTTTGGGTTTAGGGTGGTTTTCTGAAGGCTGATTTTAAAGCCCTGGGACTTCCAAGGGTGTGTGAGTTGTCAGACCCAAAGGTGGCAGTTTCACCACCTGTGCAGCATCCCATCAAAACCTGAAGCTTTTTAAGTTGCTTTTCTCAACCACCAGTGGAAGACTGTGGTATTGGCACACATCACACAGTCCTGAAGTCACATCTGCCTGATGGCAGCTTAGCTGCAAGTGTTTAAAACAGCTCCTTTGGGCCTCATACTGTGGCATTCACATTCTCTGAAAAATCCCTTCACCCAGGGTTTTTCTCCTGGGAAGCTGAGAAGCCTCAGAGAAAAAGGGAAACAATTCTTATCTCATTCTCTTCTCCTGTGCTGTGCTCACATGTGGAATGTGTTTGGAGATTGTTCACCCACAGGTGATTGTTCCATTGCATTCTGCTGGGAGTTTTTTTCACCCTTTGCCCAATCAGGGCCAGGCTGTGTCAGGGCTCTGGAGAGAGTCAGGAGTTTTCATTATTGTCTTTTTAGCCTTCCGTCAGTATGCTTTCTGTATTCTTTAGTATAGTTTAGTTTAGTATTCTTTAATATACTATAGTATCATAAAATAATAAATTAGCCTTCTGAGAGCATGGAGTCAGATTCATCATTCCTCCCTGCAAATACAACAGCATTCCTTACAGAGCTCAGAACTGCACTGCAGCCTTTGGGCAGTGCAATTCTGCATCAGGTGCTGCACACGCCTCTGCTCCTGCCAAAATATTGCAGAGGCTTCTGAAGGTTGCAGGATGAGGGTTTTCCTGGTTTATGGTGGAGGCACAAAGTTCTTTCTGTAAAGAAGAAAAAATACACGTACAGTCATTTTGCAAATATTTCCATGAGGTTTTTCCCACCCCCAGGACATTGCAGAGACCGTGTGCACCTGTGTGGGTACGTGCCTGCTGGGGGCAGCAAGAGGAGATGAGAGGTGGGCACTGAGTCAAAGATGTGATTTCCAGTTTATTGCTGGCAGATGTTTGTTTCAGCTTGGTCTCACGTCACTCATAGGAATGACCCAGCAGAAGATCAAAGGATGGGATGAATCTCTCTTCCTGGAGGCTGCCCATGCCATGTGGTTCCTGTTGGAATTTCAGCAAGGACTCCTGCAGTCCTCAAACCAGCTGCCCTGGCCCTGGCCACACTAACACTCCATCAGTTTTCCAATCACAAATCCCTTAACTGGCCCAGAGAAGGGCCTAAGAGGTTTGGGAGTGAGAAAGCAATTGTATTCCAGAGCAAAGCCCAGGGTTAAACCACAAAGCATGTTCTCTCTCTGAATGGCTGCAGGGAAACCTAGAAGCTGTGTGCAGGAGTGCTGTAAAGTGGGAAAAGCAGCACACAGATGTGAAGAGATGGTGTCAGCCTCCTGTGAAATTCCTCTGACCCTGGGCTAGTCCAGTCCCATCCATGCTGAGGTTTCAGGAGCTGGGACTGGCCATGCTTTCTTCCCATGAGATACTTGTGTACTGAGCAAGCTAAGTGGGAGTAATTACTGGAGTAATTCTCTTTGCTGCACAGGCACTGGCACTAAGCAAAGCCTCTGACTCAGAAGTGTTTCTTGATACTGAAATCAGAAGAAAATTAATCTATTCTTCTTCTGCAGCATTATGTGTATTTCCATTTTGATGAAATTTCATTCATCTAACATGAAAAAGAAGAGGTGCCTCTGCATGGCCTGTCACCCTGTTTTGCACCCTGTTCCTCAGTCAGGAGTCCCAAGCAGTGATGCAGGAGCACCCCACTGGAACTCAGCAGTTCTGAGTGCAGGAGGACAGCACATGCAGTGCTCCACCCGTGGGAGCCATGGACAGAGGCCAGGAGCTCTCTGCTCCTGCTGCAGGGCCAGCACTGCTGCTCCAGTGCCTGACTGATCTCCTTGGGCTGGGGAGAGTCCCAGGATGAGCCTGCCTCAGCTCCCAGGAGATGTGGATTTGCACCCAGAGCCCAGGGCCAGCAGGAGGGCTGTGGGACCCTCTCAGGGACCCACCCCAGCAGCTGCTCTGGGGCAAAACTGCAAGGGCAGCTTCAAACTGCTGGAACTCAGCAAAGGCATACCAAGCACCTCCTGGCCAAGTGGGAGGACTGATGGGACTGAAACCCTCCAGGGTTGTAGGGCCTTGCACCCACATCAAATCTGTGTTTTGAACAAAGAGTACTTCTCTCTAAGGTGCCAAGTTTCAGGCCAAAACAGTTTGAAATGCTTTGAAACTGCTTCTGAGAACTGAACTCTAACCAAAATCATCCCTCCCCCCAGGTGCTAGCACCAGGCTATCTGTTCATCATTTGTTATTGACCATTCCATAGTTTTTAGCAGCTACTCAAAGACTGACAGCTTGGTTCCACCCTGGTCTGCACCCAGGAGAAGGGAAGTAACACATTTAGTACAAATACTTTTTTAAAAGAGAATAGAAGTTTCCTCCAGTGCTGGGGGAAGGGAAAGCAAAGGAAATATTTGTATTTCTTTATTAACCATAGAAACAGAGCCTCTGTCCTGAGTCACCAGTTACAGTTCCCCATTGGGTGAGATTGTCCCTTCCACAAAGCTGCCCCAGCCTCACCACACAACCACCAGGGCACCTTTGCCCTCGGCCTCCATGGCAGCTCTTCCTCAACTTCCTAATGGATGGAGATACTCCTGCTACTCCTGGCTCCCATTTATTCTCAACAATTCTTGAATGGATCCTTTGGAACCTGTTCTTCACTGCCCTCACAGCTGGTGTTTTCATGGCTTGAGTCAGCCATCAGTTTTAGGTTCCTTTTGCTCTGTTCTGAACACCTTCATCTCATCTCTGTTCACCTCCTTCTTCCCAGGAACCCATGTTCTGGGGGCAGAGCTGAACATGGCATTCCACAGGAATCAAAGCCATGGATGGGCTTCATTTTTATCTCATTTCTTCCAGAAAAAACTTACCCAAAGTATTTCAGAGGTTAACTAGGATTGAGGAGACAGAGAAATCAAATAAGCTGCATTTCTGCTATTTTGTACTTCAGATACAATGACAGGATTTGTGTAAGTGTGATCCTGGCACCACTAAGAGAAACTGAGTGAGTTTTTCTTTTAACAGAGCACAAGCAGAAGAGAGATATGGGAAAGAGCTGGTTCAGATCGCCCGAAAAGCAGGAGGACAAACAGAAATCAAGTAAGGAATTCTTTTATTATTACTGCAAACAAAATGATCTTGGAAGAAATAGCAGACTCCTGTGTTTTGCCTGTGGATGAGGTCACAGCCACTCACTGCAGGGTGTTACACAGCTCTTCACAATGTACAGGGAAGTGGGGAAACACCACAGGCCTTCACTGTGGGATTCACTATTTGTGAATAGTCTCTGTTTAGAGACTGCCAGTAGGTCCTTTCCCGAGTGGTTTTTTTTTAATTTCAAGATTCTTAATGTTTAATATTTGCTTCCAAAAGCAGACCAGGTGATGGGGAAAAAAGAGAACAGAAAAAGTTCTCGTGAATGTTTAGGATGGTGGCTTGACAATTCTGGAAACCTGGTGACCACTGAGAGACTGTGACAGAACCCCACAAGACCCCAAAAATCAGCTTCTGCAGCAGCAAGAAAGGCTTAGCTTAGGAATACAAAATGTAAATCTCTTTAAGGGACCTAATTTGAAATAATTCAATGGAACCACTGAAATACACTAAGGTGACATATATTTTTCTCAGTCTCCTCCATGACTGTCTTAAATTATGGATAAATCGTGTTGGAGGGAAGATAGATATTGGTATGGAATTTAACTTAACAAACACTGCTGATAAACTGCTGCTGTTATCGATGGCAGCAGCAATAATGAGACATTTTGTCATTATTGTAACAAGCAATAATACAGTAATAAGGTGGCAGAGGGTGGAGATGTGGGGTCACAGAAGACAATCCTGAAAGAGAAGACCTCAATCTAAACACAAACCAGCTCTACTGATCCCTGGGGCCTGCTCCCCTCCTCCATCCCATAGCTCATTTCTTACTGGCACTCTCCTTTTCACCTTGATTTATCACCCCCAGTGCAAGTGGTTTCCTGTCCATGGTTCATGGGAGAGCTTGTCCCCGAGGCAGGTGCCACAGCAAGGCTGGCACAGACCCTGCTGGGCCCCCCAGGTGCTGGGCAATGCCAGGGCAATGTGCAAGGCTTGCCCTGCCACTGCTCCAGCTGTGCCTGGCCCCTGAGCAGCACCCAGGGATGCCACAGTCCCAGGAGATGGCTTCTGCCTTCCTGGTGCCTCACTTCACTGACCTCATGGATGAACAGGAAGGAAAAGAAGAAATATTCTGAACTGAAAACGTCAGGTTGAGGATGGATGGGTTTTTCTCAACCCAAAGGCTAAGATCAGCATTCCAGGGTCAAAGAAAGGCTTCACCTCAACTCCTCTGCTGGAGCACAGGGCAGGCAGAGCAAATGTGGGCAGCAACAAGCAGCTTTGGCTGCCCTTCCGTAACTCAGTGGACAATTCATGGGTCTGCCTCTTCTCAAGAGATTATGAGAGCTTGATTTAGAAGCAGAGCCAAGTCCCAGTGCTGGGATACGGATCCAAGTTCCCCTCGAGTTGGGGGAAGTTTGGACTTGGGCCCAGCCCCACTCTGATCCAGCAGTTGTGTAGCTTGGCATGGAGGCAAGGCTGAACACACAAACAAAGCTGTGCTGTGGAGCAGATTCACTGTTTCCATAGCCCACACCTGGCCAGGGAGAGACCAGCTCTGCACTGATGCCTTTGTCAGAGCAAGTGTCTCACTGTGCCTGGTCTGAAGCAGAGGGGACACTTCTCTCTCTCATCCAGCACCCTCTGATTGTTTAAGGAATTACACAGAGGGTGAAGGGCATTTGTCCAGGGCAAACAAAAAATCAGGGAAAACTAAAGTCTGTCCAGGGCTGGAACAACACAAGAAAATGCAGAGTTTGGTTTTGGTGCCTTAAAATTGTTGAATTTTCTGTGTCTGTGTGTTCTCCTGAGTGTGACGTTTCTGTTTGTTTATGTGACATTGATTGCTGGCAGCAGTGGTGCCCTCGAGGTCAGTCCTTCAGGGAGACTTGGGGGAGGGAATCTATGTACTCCCTGGAATAAGAAAAGCTTGAAAGGACCACACTGCAACTGTGCCAGTGCATTTTTTCCAAGTGTTTCCTCTTTATAGGACTCCCTATTTTCATCTCCCTATTTATAGCACTCCCTATTTTCTTTATAGGTCCTAATAGAACTACAAGTACTTGACAGGCTGAGCAGGGCTGTTCACATCTTCAAATGCAGCTTTGGCTAGCAGTACTTCCTAAAGTCTGATGTATTTGTACCTAAAACTTCCATCTGACAATCACCAGGAAAAAGGTATCTTCCAGGGGTTTTTGGCAGACCTTCCTGTGCCACTCTATGTATGGAAGAGGAGCAGGAATTACTAATTTTAAATCACTCAGTCATTTTCCTGCCAATGCAAAATTATTATCCTCTAGTCTTAAATTTAGCCACCTTTTTAAGTATCTCAGGTACTGAGGCTTTCTGTCACTTCTCCTGGGAAATTCACACCACAGTAGTTCCTAACATCAGGAGGGTACCTGATACCCTTTCAAAAGATCTATAAAAGGAACATAAAAAATGCATCCACAACAAATACCCAAAACCTTCCAGTATGAGAAAATTCCCAGAAGACCTTAAGAGAAACAGCTGCAAGGCTGAGGTTGATATTTCAGCACAGCCAGGATAGCACAAAACAAGGTGCAGGGAATAAGCAAATGAGTAAATGCCAAGGAGAAGGTGATGGCACACTGCACCAGGGAGTGGCCATTGCTGCAGAAAACACTTCTCTCCCAAGCCTCCCCTATATTTTAAAAGCTTTTATTTTTGAATCAAAGAAAAGAACCATTTCAACATTTTTTCAGGCTTGCTCCTTCTCCCTCCAAATTCTGCTTCAGCTGGAGCACTTGCTGAGCTCAGCTAAATGTACAAATATATAAATGTATAAATAGATTCTACTGCCCTTTTTTGTTCACCAGAGACACAGATGAAGGAATATGCTGCCGACTCAAAAGATTGTAGGGAAGGCTCACTGGAATGTAACAGCAACTCTGGGACCACTCTCTCTTGGCTGGAGGAGACTCCAGGTGACAGCAGCCATGAGGATGCCATCCCGTGTCCCTGGGTGTTCCCATGGCTCCAGCCCCTCTGGTGGAGAGCTCTGTGCAGGGACAGCCCCAGGGCAGGCACACAGGGCCTTCAGAGCCAGCACCAGCAGTGACAGCAGTGACCTGGGCAAAGAGAGGGGCTGTGTCCTGTGAGGACAGAGGGCAGAGGTGTGAGGAGCACTCTGAGCTCAGGGCTGGCAGGGACAGGGGCTGATGCTGCTGCTGAGTGCCAGCAGGAGTGACTGAGCCAGGAGTGACTGAGCCAGGAGTGACTGAGCCAGGAGTGACTGAGCCAGGAGTGACTGAGCCAGGAGTGACTGAGCCAGGGCCTCCCTGCTCCTGTGCACAGCAGGGTCAGGGCTGGCCCTGGGAGCCCCCAGGCCAGAATGCACCTGACAGCACCAAAACCAGCAGGACAGACACACTGCAGCTTCTCCTCTTTTTAGAAACAGCCAGGATGGGGTTTCTAGGAGCAGCTGGTGCTGGATACCACTGACAGAGCAAACAAACATGCCAGCTTCCAGCTCAGGAAGTAAAGTTCCCTCCAAGTGCTATCTGCCAAAGGGCAGCACCACTCCACAGGCTGCTGGTCCTTCCCAGAGCCCTGCAGCTGGCACAAACTCCCTCCCCATTCCCAACCCATGGCACAGCTCTCACTCAGCCCTCCCCACAGGCCTTGGCAAGCCCATTCCAGGGCACAGAGGGATGCACACACTTCAGTAAGGCTGCAAGAGGGATCACACAAGCTCAGACCAACCCCTTCAGTTAATATTCTGTCCCCACCCCTAGATCCCAAGGGAAGGGCAGAACAACAGGGTAAGCTTATAAAGATATTTCTTCTAAATAATCTTCTAGCCATAGCCATCAGTAAGTCCACAGGATGCCACACCAGTAGCAGCTTTCTATGGAATAGCCTCCACTGTTTTCTTGTTTTCCTTATTTGAAGCCCTGAAATATTTTAGTATGCACTGAGTCAATGGGTAAAGCAATGTATGCCTGTTATCCCACTTTTTAAACTAAAAAAATTAAATCTGCATCACCATTTCCTAGTCTCTACCCATAAAAGAAATTATAAAAAGCTGATGACAAACCTACAGCCATGATTTCTTGGCAAAGGACAGGTTGTACCCACATCCAGCAGGGGAGAGAGAGAGACAGGTTCTGAAGTTCAAAGTGCAGTATTTGTACTCTCAGTGGTGCACACATGGGAGGGGAGGTACAGAAAGTGGGATTTTCAGCCAAGTTGCAGACTGAGATCACAGCTGCAGTGTTTGCTGGGGATGTGCACAGCATTGATGCCTCTCACACTGAGAAGATTTTCAGCAGAGCCTGTGCCTTTAAGAGGATTCACCCTGCTGGCTGCAAGGTGCCTGGGAATCTCCATGCAGTGCCTTTGGGCAGCTCCTCAGCACAGCAACACGAAAGCAGAAAATGCTCCAGAGCCCAGTTCTGAGCTGCTCAGCTTCAGCCAAACCAGGGCCTCTGGGAGCTCTGCTCTTCTGTAAAATAACTGATGCAAACACACACTAGCTGGTTAAACTCTGCCTAGGCTGACAACAGCTATTTTTGTCATTTGCTCTGCTTGTCTCTTCTCATGGATATGATTTCCTACATTTTTCATCCCCTTTTTCCACTACCACCTCCCTAGGACCTCGGGAAAGGGTAGTTCCTTCAAGCCCATGTGTGCTCTGCTCTTCTCTGTGGTGCCTGAAATAGAACATTTCACTGAGTGTGAGGTGAGGGCATCTGTAAGGAAATGCCAATTGCTGTTTCCTGTGGATAAAAATAGTGCATCTGTCACTTAATGTACAAAATCCTCTGTGTTACTCCACACAAAGCAGGCATTTGTGAACTGAAGCTAAAAGTCAGGGTGGAAGGTTACATCCTTCCATGGTTGCTTATTCTCCATCCAAATGTTCTGAACCCACACAGAATTTATACACTAGCACTTTGAACTTTCAGGACTCTGAAAATGGACCTAAACCTCTGCTCAGCCCCTGTTCAATTTGATCTAGACAGGCTCTCTGGTGATAAGAACAGGCATTTTTGAGCAGTGCTGCTCTCTTTCTGAGAGATGTGAGGAAATTTAGTCTTATGTTAAAAGTACAAAATTTGTTTTGGCTGTTTTAACCTTTGATTTGGATGGCACAGCTCCTTCTGGAGCCACGAGGGATCTAATTTGATGTCAGGTTTACAGGGAGGAGGAGGAACATGGAGATGTCTTCCTGTTGCTCCCCTGCCCCAGGAGAGACCGGGGGGATGTGTGTGCTCCCAGTGCCCAGCCCTGCAGTGAGGACACAGCCCCCTTCCCCTGAGCTCAGGGCTGCTGCCACTCCTGACACACACCTGGAAATGTCCAAGCAGCAGAAGGTGGAGGTGAACCCCCCAGAGCTCGAGAGGAGCCCTGCACAGAGGCTGCTGCTGCCACAAAATCCCAGAGCTGTCCCTGAGCCCAGCCTGGTGCTCAGTGCAGCCTCTGGGCGGCTGGCAGAACACCTCCTGTGGCTGCACATCCCAGCCCAGCTGGGAGCTGGACACAAACCCTCCCAGCTGCACTCAGGGCTGCTGCCTTTCTGTGTATAGCTCCTCTGAGAACAAGAAAACATCCTGGCAAAATTCATTCTTCAGTGGTTTTGCCACCTGCCCACCAAAGAAGGTCGGACAGTGCTGTGTGCCTGGCCTGGGACTGGGCTGTGCCTCAGGCACCTCCCTGCCAAGAGAGCTCAGCTCCTCCCTCCAATTCTGCTCTGCAGGGCAGCCCCAGCCCCAGCTGGGAATCCTTTGGGAGCAGATCATTTCAGACACGTCTCCCACACTTTGCAACCCCCACTGGGCTGCACAGAAGGAATTGTTGGTGAAACCACTCTGGGTGTTCCCTGGGTGCCAGGAGGAAAGGCAGATGAGGAGGGTGGCCCCAGAGGGGACTGTCACTGCTGGGTCTCACAGCTCTGCTCTTGGGCTCCACGTTACTGGGGCTGGAGGGGGCAGCACTGCCCTGTGGGGCTCATCTGGCCCAGACTCCTCTCAGTTTCAGAAAAGGTATTTTTGACAATTGCAAGAACAACTGAACACTGTAGGTCGTACCAGTGTCGAAATAGAAACCTACCAGAAAGGAAGGTGGGGTTATTTCACACTGCTATTCACCAAGCAAAGGTAGCAAAGAAAGAAAATGAAAAAGCATCTGTGGTTTTCCTGTTAAAAGAACCTGGCTTACCTTCCTGTGTGCAAGATAGAAAGGGACTCTCTAAATGACTCAGTTCACCCAGTGTCTAAAGGCAAAGCACTGGGGGAAAATGCCCAAACTATCAAGCTTTAGGTTGAAAAACTTGAAACAAATAGTGTGTGCAAGAGTGTACTTGGTGAGAACTGCCAGTCACAGGGCTCTGCTGGTACACTCAGGTGAAACACAATTCTGCTTTTGGTGGCTGTGAATAGGTGAGAGTAATTCCTGGTGGTCCCCGTGGCACAGGGGACTGCCCAGCCCGGCTCAGCCTTTCAGCCAAAACAAGGTCCACAAACAGAGAGGGAAAGCATAAAAGCACAAAAAGCCAAAGAGCATTGGAGGAGCGCTGCAGCCACTAGATGGCAAACCCCCCCCGAGGCTGCTGCGCGGGCTCTGCCCGCTCCCTCCTCCTCCAGTCGGGCACTCCTGCTTCCTCCTGAATTCATTTTGACAAATCCAATCCTTAAATGTACAACAGGGGGTCGTTTAACAAACACACAGAGCGAATTTGAGTGCAGCCTTGTGAGGGTGCCCAAAGGGAAGGCTGGAGCTCTGTCTTTAGCCAGAGTGCTTTAACAGTCTTCCAAAATGCACGTGAAAACCTCAGAAGTGAACAACTTAAAAAAAAAAAAAAATCAGATTTTCAGTGGTGCTTGAATTCTTTTCAACCCTAGGTTTTCTAATTTAGCCACAGGACAAACCCCAAAAAAATCAATTACCACCAGAATGCTGAGCAGCAGCATCTACTGAGGGTGAAACACTTTCAGTGTCCAGGAGAGTGAGATGTCCTCACATCCACACCAGCACAGACAGAATTTAAACTCATTCATATATCAGCTGCAGGAGTCACTTCCATTAGACCCTGTGAGCCACTGAAATATTTCACTGATACAATCAGAACATCCAGGAGCAAATCTATAGCACTGCTGCTGCAGCCCAGCAGTCATAAAGGGAGTCCTGATGGACCCACAGGTCAAACTTTGATTGATTTCTTCTCTCCCAGGTGTATCATTTGGCATGATGACATATTTGCTGGCCCTTTAAGGCCTGCAAGGATGTAAGGATCCAATTAACTGATTTAGAAAATTATTATAAAAATAAGGAAGGAAATGGCTTAAGTCTATTTCAACCTATTTGCACCAGTCAGCAGGCATGGAACTGGCTGGACAAATCCTTCATACAAGAAGAAAAGGCCAGAGATTTCTGGAAAGGCCATTAAGGACCATGCAGAGGAGAGATGGATCCCTCTCTGGGTCACTCCCAGATGCATTATTACAGCAGAGCCCCCTGGCCTTACAGACAGCCAGCAGAAGGAGAACAGCTCCAGGGGTGATTGTGGCCACGAACTCTGGGAGCTCAGGGGCCTGGAAACCAAAAAAGCAGCAAATTGCTTTTGTCCTTGGTATAAACTGAGAAAGTGCTATTTTTCATTATCCACTACAGCAATTTTGTCAGTTTTTGCATAACTTGAATCACCAACAACAGAGGGGAAAAAAAAAAATCTCTGAGAAAGAGAAATCAACATAGAATGCAAACAGTATGTCCAGTTTGCAACTGCCCTCTGTATTTTTTAATTCCAGTATTGAACTGTTTCAGGCATGAAGTTGCTAGTACATTCCCACCTCCTACTGGAAATTACTGACTGGAAGAGAAAATTTTATTCCTTGTATATATTTATTTTTTCAAAATAATCCATGAGAAAATAATCAATTAGTTATCTCTGCTGCTGATATTCAGCTTGTCTTTTAATGTCAAGCTTTTAATTAGCTGTAACTAATTCTGCTTGTTTCCTTTGTGGCATGAAAATTTAGTTCCCATCAAAATTTCACACCAGACTAACTTTTTGCACAACAAACTTCAAATGTATAAGCATTGTTAGGAAACCATTTAAAAATACTCCATCTAGAATGTTCTCCCTGGCTTATCTCAGGGGATTCACCACAATCTAATTGAAATGTGATAAGAAATCGAGCAGCTCTTCTTTTCTGTCTGAAACTCTTCCTTATACTTCTACAAACTGATTTGTAGAATCTACAAATCTATGGGTGTCCAGGCAGTTTTTGCTGAGGATGGGCCCAAACTTTCCCCTCATTTGTGCATTTTTCTTATGCCTGGCAAGGCAACCTCCCTGCTGGGAGAATGTCTGATCAGCAAACAGATGTCCAGGCACAATTAACACAGGGCAATTGGGATCCTTCCTTACCTCGAAGGGCTCCCAGAACGGCCCAGCAGATGCCGATTTCCCTGCCCAGCTGTGGGTGCACGTGGCTGGGAGGTGAGAGCAGCCTCTCCTGGGCTCTCCAGGTACAGAGATTTGGGGAGATTTGGGGCTCTTCATTGACCAGCTCTTCCCTGGGCTCTGCCTGGGGCACAGCAGGGCTCCGTGGAGAGCCCAGCGCCGATTCCTTCCAGCAACGACTCACTCTGGGCCTTGAAGAGATCATTTCCAGATCTGAAAAACTCCCAGGTCACACCCCAGCCTGGCTGCTGTGTATGCAAGGGTCCTGCCAGCCTGCACATTCAGAGCTGGAGGAATCTATCAAGTGGGAAATGCTTTTCACACCCCCCGTGCCCTCTCATCACATCTCTGCCGATGTCTCTGGTGCCTTCTAGCGCTGGATCTGCCCTGGCCACAGGCAGGACATCCGAGTGTGGCTGCCCCTCGTGTCCCTGTCCTGGAGCCGTGTGGCTGCGTGCGCTGAGCGGGCCCGGCACTGCCGGCCTGGTGCGCTGCTCACACCGGGATGGGGATGCGGCAGCAGCGGGGCAGGAACGGGGCAGGAACGGGGCAGGAACGGGGCAGGAGCGGGGCAGGAACGGGGCAGGAGCGGGGCAGGAACGGGGCAGGAGCGGGGCAGGAACGGGGCAGGAGCGGGGCAGGAGCGGGGCAGGAGCGGGGCAGGAACGGGGCAGGAACGGGGCAGGAACGGGGCAGGAACGGGGCAGGAGCGGGGCAGGAGCGGGGCACGGGGGATGGATGGGAGGCAGGAGCGGGGCACGGGGGATGGATGGGAGGCAGGAGCGGGGCACAGGGGATGGATGGGAGGCAGGAGCGGGGCACGGGGGATGGATGGGAGGCAGGAGCGGGGCACAGGGGATGGATGGGAGGCAGGAGCGGGGCACAGGGGATTGATGGGAGGCAGGAGCGGGGCACAGGGGATGGATGGGAGGCAGGAGCGGGGCACAGGGGATGGATGGGAGGCAGGAGCGGGGCACAGGGGATGGATGGGAGGCAGGAGCGGGGCACAGGGGATGGATGGGAGGCAGGAGCGGGGCACAGGGGATGGATGGGAGGCAGGAGCGGGGCACGGGGGATGGATGGGAGGCAGGAGCGGGGCACGGGGGATGGATGGGAGGCAGGAGCGGGGCACGGGGGATGGATGGGAGGCAGGAGCGGGGCACAGGGCATGGATGGGAGGCAGGAGCGCTGCCGCACGGGGGTGCTCGGCAGACGCGGTGCGGGCGCCGCTGCGGCGCAGGACCAGGCACGGAGGACGGGAATGGGGCCGCACGCAGCGCTCCACCCTTCGGGTTACTCAACCCTTCAGGTTTCGCTCCACCCTTCAGGCTACTGCTCCAAAAACCCCGATCCCCCCGGCCGCCGGCGCTTCATTCGTATTCGCAGGTACTGCGAGGGGCAAAGAGAGACAGGGCTGTAACCATCCACGGCCACAAACAGAGTGAGACAGAAGCGGGGTGCACGGAAGGAGTGCTGCAATTCCCTGCTTCGTGGAGCATTTTATTGCGTTTCCTGATGGTCGCGGATTGATGCTATTGTGCTTGTTAGCATGGTCAGCTTTTATTATGAGGCGTTCAGGGTTTTATCTCTGTGTGGATCTTTGAGGTTCTGAGGGGAAGTCTTTCCCCTGGATTCCCAACCCACCCTTAGAAGCCAATACTAATAAAGTGTCTTGTTTCTGCCCCACAGCACACTGAAGGAAGCGTTTGAGATGCTCAAGCAACGTAAGTGTGTCCCTGTTCCCTTCTGACCTGGGAGACACAGGCACCCAATGTGTCCATCCTGCTCCCCACACCATTCCCAGCTTTTCTTTCACAGCCTGTGGTGCAGAGAGAGGAGAAAAAGGGTGCCTACTCAATCTGGTGGCAAAGAAAGTGGCTTGTTCTTCAAGTACATTTTATCTGGATCAAATCACAAGTTATGAATCCTGTCCCCTCTTCCGCAAACCACTGACACCAAACCAGCTTCCTAAATGTGCCCAAGCTCAATGAAACCCTTTCACACACAAAATGCAGCACCAGGAGAGCCAATAGGACCCTGTACCTGGTCACTGGCACCTGCTGTTTACACCAAAACTCCCTTGTGAAAAGCAGCTGCTGGACTGAGATATTTTTAGGGCCTGGGTGGGGGAGTTCAGCAATTCTGGAAAATGCAGGGATCCATTTCAGAGGCTGACAAGTGCAGAGCAGTTCCCAGCCCTTTCAAACAGCACCAGGCAGGTGCTCTGACATTCAATCCATCTTGGCTGATCCTTGGAAATTCTCAGCGTGCAGCCTCACCTAATGACTGGCCACTGCTGGCAGCAGCTCCCAAGAGCAGGGACAGCCCAGCAGCACAGCCAGGCCAAAGCACACCCAGGGATGATGGAGGCCAGAGCTCCTTCCCTCCCTCTGCACAACTCCTGGCCCTCAGTCCCAAAGAGGGGGGAGCTGGGGTAAATGGGGCCGTGAGGACACACATTCACTCTGTTCTTGAGCCCTCAGCAATGTCAGGGTGTGCAGAAACACAAAAACCTTTTTTGAGGCTGCCCTGCTTGTGACGACTCCTAAGGCAGTCACATCACAGAAACATCTCCAAAAAAATGTGGCTTTACCTTTAAAGACCTTCCCACTGACTGAATATGAATTCTGATTTGCTTTAGAAATTGAAAGTGTTGGAAACTCTCATATCCAGCTGGCAGTAATGCTGAAGGAAGAGCTGAAAGGAATAGAGGAGTTCCGAGAAAGGCAGAAGGAGCAAAGAAAAAAGGTGAGAAACTAGAGAAATGTTGAAAGAGGTGGGGTCATTGGGCTGTGCTGATGACCTGTCTCCAGCCACAGGCTGGGAGTTGTGCAAAAGATCATAAAGCATTACCAGCATGGCCTGCTCCCTCTATAGACAGCTGTGGAACAAAAATCTCTTTCTGATCCCAGCTGGAAATAAAGTAGTGCTCTGAACTCAGGAGCCAGAGGCTTTAGTCCCTTTTACTCTCTCTGGTGTAACTACAGATGCTGTTGTTATTATTTCTGTAAGAACTTTATCCTTCCTTTTCTCTTTTTTGTACCCTTGCTAATGCTTTTCTTTGATATGACCCTGCACAACCTCCAACACTAAATAAAAGGGTTTCACAAACGTTTAAAAACATGAAAGCAAATGAATGTCGTGCTGGATGCAACAGCTATATATGCTGAGTTCCAAATACATGGAATAAGTAGCATCTAGTTGATGTTGTATAATGAAAAAATTGAGTATATTTAAGGCCATTTCATCCCCTTTGACCTCATCAAGCCCTGAGTCTATTGAAAATTAGCTCTCAATAGAGAGAGCAGTGACAACTCTCACACCTTCTCTGGGTCTGTGGGGCTGAAGACAGAGACAGGACCATCCCTTCACTCTGACAGCACTGACTGATGGAGGAGTAAAATAAATATTCCTTTCTTTGCTAATTTTAAAGAGGTGAAAATGCATAAAACCAGTACCCAGTGCCACAAAAATCGTGTGTCTACAAGCCCCTGACACACAGGAACTTGGAATAGCAAAGAATTCTGAATATGAAAGTGGGTGAAACCAGGGCTGCTACTGAGATTTGAGGTTGGCAGTGATCTGATGAAGCAAGTGAGGCATTAAAAGACAGACAGTGGGCACCAGGTCCATCAGTGTTTGTCCCCTTTTGCCACTGGGATGTGCACAGAGGCTCCTTCCTGCTGGGAACTGTAAGCCTGTAACTCAACTGGGAACAGTTAGAGGGGCCTGGGGAAAAAAAAAAAAAGGGAAAAAACTGCTTTGGAGTCTTAGACCAGCTTTTTTCTCTGTCCAGCATGTGAGGAAGCCAGCATTAGACATGCTGGATGGTGTCAGCAGTTCTGGTAGCCTCCCAAAATGCTGTGATTTGTGCTGTACTGTGGCTGTCTCAGAACTGTGCCCAGTGTGAAAGAAGCATCTGGGTAGCCCTGGAGAGAGTTTTGCCTGAGCAGAATGTAAAGATTAAAGGACCAAAAGTCCCCCTGAAGAAAGGCATCCCCTGCCAGTAGGAGCAGATCTCATTGTCACATAAAGCTGGGCATCTCCCAGCTCAAACCATGGAAGAGAACCCAGCTCTGTCCTTCCAACACTGCCCAGATGGCTCCAGCAAGGACATCAAATCACACTGAGCATAAAGGTGCCAGGGGCAGTGGAATATAGGAGAGACAGGAATGGTTTGGATCTCACCTGTGCTCCTGTGGGTGAGACAGTGGTTTGGGCTGCAGAGATGTGGCTCAAGCTCTGGCAGCAGCAAAGGAGCCCTGCTGGCAGAGCCTCCTGTGACTGGCTGCTGCAACATTTCATCTCCTCAAGAAAACAAAGAAAAAGCAAGGAAGAAAACGAAGATCTACATCCTCTCTGCCATTAATGGAAACACTGAAGCAGAATTATCTGGGATTATTTTTTTACCTGGCACTTTGATGCTCTCTGTATCACTTAGAAACCTGTCATTTATAAAAGCAGAGTGAAGTAATTTTGCCCACAGGGAGGTGGCTTAGAGAGGGGCCCTGACTGTGGTTCCCCTAATCCTGCTGCTGGAAAGGGAAGGGAAAGTCCAAAGCAAGAAATGCTGACCTGTGTGTGTTTCTTACAGTACGAGTCTGCAATGGAGAGGGTGCAGAAGAGCAAACTGTCCCATTATAAGAAAACCATGGAGGTAAGCAGGGAGGGCTTGGGCAGCTTTCCAGTAAGATCTGGATCACATGTACCTCTATCCAAAGAAAGGTCAAAGCTGTGTGAGTGGGCAAGAGTGTGTGAGGGAGGGAAGATGTCATTCCTGATGTGAGGAGGAAGCTGATCTGCCCTGCTGCACCCACTGAAAGGTCTCCAGAAGGTTAATGCAGGATGAACAGTGCCCCAGGGCAAACAGGATTTCGTTCTCTCCAGCAAGGGTGCTTAGAGGAGTAAATGTAATTTTTCAGTGTGTGTAAGTACAGTTTTAAGAACAGTGAGGGAATCTTGTAGGCAGGAGGAATCCTCTCCATCTGGAAAGCTTGCAGGTACAGAAACTACAGGCAGCTGGGTTTGATTTCCATTGGGCAACTGCCCCTAAAGGAAAGTAGCTGCAGACCTGTCAGTGCTGCAGCTGGAAGTGTACTAATGACTTTTTGTTTGAAATGTGGTGGTTCTAAGTGCATCTCTAAGATACAGAGATGTTTTGGTGCAAATAAAGCTTTCTCCTGCTTCTCAGAACTACCCCAAGACTGTTGCCTATGGGGTGCTGGCTGTGCCTCACAGCTTGGAGCAATAGCCAAGGCAACACCTGACAGCCCAGCCCAGGGCCACCCTGGGAACGTGGGCTCCCACATACTCCTCTCCTTGGCTCCTGGGCAGGTGCCTGGTGCACCAGTGGTGCTAGAGCAGCCTGTGCATCCCTGACCCCTGCAGGGAGTTGCACTTGTACAAAGCAAACAATTTCAGGGCTGCAGGCAAAGGATTCAGTCTGTGCTGTCAGCCCCTGGTCCGATGTTTCCGTTCTGTTTTCCTGCCTCCTCACGGTGCCATTGGGATTGTGTTCTATTGCCCACCCTGGGCACCGGTGTGCTGGCCCAGACTGCAGAGGAGGAAGGGGCAGGAACACCTCTGGGGGAATCCAGGCCTGCTGCCCCAGCAGACCCTGATGTCTGATCTCTCTGGCCCAGTCCAAGAAGAGCTACGAGCAGAAGTGCCGGGAGGCGGACGAGGCCGAGCAGTCCCTGGAACGCGCCAGCGCTGCAGGCAACCCGAGGCAAACAGAGAAGGTACCTGACAGGACAGAGCTTCCAGGGGAAAATGGGGATTTGCCCTCTCAGCTGCAAGAGAATACAATTAATCCATTCTACAGGATGCCAGGGGCTTTGTTTTGAAATTAACCCCAAAGAACCCTCTGGGAAGGGACAAAGTTATCTAATTAATTTATGCCAGGCTGGAGTCCAATTGCTCTGTGAATCCTGAAAGGAAACTGAATGGAATTTTGTTCTGAAATTACTCATTACAAAAAAGAAACAAGTCAAAAATATGTCATGCAGTTAGTTTTGCCTTTTGGTCTCTTAGTAGGCGTAGCATCTTACATTAAAATGCATCTTTTTCCTCAACATTTTCCTCCTCACGGTGAGTTTAATTTCAACTAAATTTACAGACTCAAAAATAAATCCTTGGAAATTAAGGCACTGCAGTCCTTCATTGCATCGTCTTGATACTTGCAGCTGACAATTCACTAACTTTTAATGGGAACATTTTACAGTGAAACAGATGGAGAAAACAAAATAAATGAACTCCCTTTGGCTCGATAAAAATCAGTGCAGTGTAAGCAAAAAGGATCAAAAATCATCTGGGGGGGGATGGTGGTGGTGTGGAGACTCTAAAAACAGCATCAGAACTTTATATTTGTTTTCCAGCATTCCCTAATCTTTGAGAAGTAAACCCCTGCAGCTTAGCTGCAAAGAGGGGATGGAATCCTGGCCCTGCCAAAACGACACCAAACATTTCACAGCTCCAATGGCAGCTAAACCTGACCCAGCTCCTTCCATGCAGAAGGATCCCAGGGTGCCCCCTGAACGTGCCAGCACGTTGGGAATGCACAGAGGCAGCTCAAGCTGTTTAATTCTGCTCAGCATTTGCAAAGGGTTTGGGCCAGGAAGCAAATAAGAATGAAACTTCTCTTCCCAGCTCACTCCACATTTCCCAGCCAGCTGTGATGAGGAATATGATCATAAGAGCCCCTACCTGAGCCTTGTCTTCAAGGGCAGGGGGAAGAAGGCATGACACTGATGTCTAGAGCAGGGCATGACTGTGCTGTCACCCCATCTGTGCAGAAGGACCTGAGAGTACAGACCTGCCACTGATGGCTGTTTTCTCATTTGCTAAAAGCTGCAGGTTTTTAAAACAGAGAGCTTCTGCTTAAAGTGAATTTTGCTTTGAGGCTTCTGAGTTGTTATGGGAAATAACCTGGCATTTGCAAAGTATTTTAAAAGCTGTGTGCTTTTCATCTGAGTATTACATGAGGAGCTTGAAAGGTGAAGAATTTTAACTGCCATTTATTTCTGCTTATAAATATCTATTAGAGAAGCACATCAAACAATTGGGGAAAAACCAGCTCAGCCAGCAGGCACAGCTTCAGGCTGGATCACACTGTCTCTGAGCTTCTCTGGCAGGGATGCCTGAATGGAAAGCTTTCCCCTGAAGTCACTGCACCTGTGGCTGCACCTGGGAAATTCTGGTGCCTCCTCCATTCAGCAGAACTGTGCATGAAGGGGGGACAGCCAGGAAGTTGTTGTAAGTTAAAGCCTTTCCCCTGGAGGGGAAAAGAGAGCAGGCAGCACAAAAAACTGGGGCAGAAGCAAAAATAAGTCAGAAGTTAATTTGGGGTGTTTCTTTTCCTGTTTCAGAGCCAGAACAAAGCCAAGCAATGCAGAGATGCAGCAAATGAAGCAGGTGATGCTGTTTGCAGCTGAACGATGAGTCTTCTCAGCAAGGATCTACCAGCACAGGATTTTGATAGAGGACATCCAAATCACCCAGGCTGTCAGGGCTCCCAGAGTCACCTACCCAAATATTAATGAAGAAGCCTCTAAAGAGCAGCAACCTGACAGTGCCTGGCATTCTCTCCCCTCTGTGGAAATGCCAGTGTCCTGCTTGCATTAAAGAATTTACAGAAGACTTCCTTTAGGGATGTCACCCAGGGAAGAAAAGCTCTTCTTGGAGCAAGTTTGGAGGCACAGTAGAGCTCAAGCTGCCCTGAGACAGCCCAAATCCCATCCCCCATCCCCATGGGCAGGAGCACAGCAGTGATCTCCAGCCACAAACGTGTCAATGCCCAGCAGGACAGGCCAGCACACACCTGGGCTGGCTCAGGAGCTCAGGCTTGTGCCTCCCTCCCCATGCAATAGCTTCCACCACATCACATGGCTCAGCTGGCTGGCTTGGAATGGAGAGAGCCTGAGGATGCTCAGTGCCCAAGCATGATCCAGGCTCTTCAGCTCTGAATTGTGTTATCCCTACCATAAAGTTATAACTGACCTGCAAACCACACAGAGAGAACCCTTACTCTAGTGCAGAGCTACAAAGAAAAACCCAATAATTATTGTGCCCCACCAGTGCCAAGCTCACATTTCTTGTGATACTCAAGCAAACCACAGGCCTGAAGTACAGGAAAGCACAGGAAAGGCCCAATAGGAGGAAGGAGAGAAAGGCTGTAGCACTTTTCCCCTGACTGCTGGGTTTGTGTTCTGTGTCTGTGCTTACAGAGAACGTTTACAAGCAGAACATCGAGCAGCTGGATAAGGTCAGGACAGAGTGGGAGCAGGAACATATCAAAACCTGTGAGGTAACATTGACTTCTGCAGAGATGTTTGCACACTCTTTCTTTATCCCCCTGGAAGATTTCAGTCTAAGGCCTGAAATGCCATCCCAAGGGTTTTGCTGTTTGCTTTGTGTGGAGTCTCAACAGATGTCTTTGCCAAATTACTGCAAAAACTAGAGCTTATTTAGACATAGCTGCTCCTGTATCCCTGGCATTCTCCTTGCTTGGCCAGCACAGCTATGTAAAAATAAAGGAGGGGAACAAGTGCAGAGGTGGGAGAGGTGGAGCAATATGAACTGGTACATACCCCAGTCACTCTTTATGTTTCATAGCACTTTAAATTCACCTGCAAGAACATTTGTCCTCTGCAATGAAATAATCTTTCAGTTGAAAGGCAGTGGTAGAGAAGTCTGTCTCCATTTTACTGAGGATGGACAAGGAGATTTGCAATTGGCTATTGAGTTTTGCACAACAATTTACAGGAACTGGTTGGCATCCAAATCAGCCACTCATTTGATCACAGTAATCCTTCAAGTACATTTGCCCATCTGCTAAAATCTGATTTTGCTATATTTACTTGTTGCAGGCTTTATTTCCACATAAAATAAAATGCCAGGAGGATACATTTCCAGCTCTCTGCTTCCTCTTAAGTATTCCCTATCTGAGAGGACTGAAAAGCCCCACAACTGGCACAGACAGTTCCACAGATATTATGCCAAGCCTTAGTCTTTCAAAGATGCATATTTTCTCTCTTCTTAAAAAGCCAACAAGCCAGTGAAGCATTCCACAGCCTCACACTCTTTTTTGTCCCCTATAGCTAAATCCTGGCCAGCCCACAGAGCTTGTGACCTGCCCACAGCTTAATCCAAACAGCCATTCAAAAAGCAAGGGCATTTTCAGTGCCTTCTTTTAAAAGTGCTTGGAGAGAGAAGAACTGATACTCTTTGGGTTGTTTTTTTTTTTTTTTAACTAGCAATTAGTACAAAATGCAGCTTAAAATCCTACACTTGTAGGCTGCATAGGGGGGAATCTGGAAGTGCTGGGGTTATCTGGGTCTGTAACTGAGTGCTGGACAACCACAGCCTGAAAATGCTGGCTGGCAAGTGGCAGCTCTGGGGTGGCCTTTGTCACAGGGGCTGTGCCACGTTGTCCTGGGCCGCCCTGGTTCTCCAGCAGCACCAGGGAAGTGTCCAACACAGCACCCAGCTGTGCTTTTCTGGGTGCTGACAAGGGCTTGGAAGGCCAGAGTCACCACATTTCCCCCTTGGATTAACTGCATTTCCTGACAGGACACCAAAAATTTACCTGGGAAATTCCCCGTTGGCTCTGGTGCTGTTTCAGCAGCTCGAGGGTCACGGGTTTTCTGTTCAGAACAAGCATCCAAATACTCATTCTCCACCTTGCAGGCTCTCTTCAAAAGCTTTACTCTCAGAAACCAATCCCCACAGCAGCTTGCTCCCTTGACAGGTTCCTTTTCCTGGGTTTCTTTAGTTGGTAAGCCATTAGATGGCAGGAAGCATACCCAGCTGAGTGTTCTGCTGAATGCTGTATACATTTGTGGGGTTCTGGACATAATTACTAGCAAATAGAGATGGAGACAGATGGCTGGAAGCATCTGAGATTTTCACACCTCATAGAAAACCAAAACTTTGTTCTACTTTTAACAGTGCAACGTAGAGATCAGGCTGATTTGGTGTTTTTCAAGTTTTAAAGAAAGAGCTTATCTGCCTCTTCACCAGCTCGGTTCACACTTCTCTCTCTGCCCCCTTCCTTCTTCCTAAGCAGTGCAGCAGCATGAGGAAGGCAGACAGATGAAGGAAAGGAATAACTGAAGAGAGAAAAATGCCTTCTCTTTACCACAAAAGTAACCTTTAAAATGCAGAGTCAACTCCAGAGAGCCTCAAGGACTTTCAAAAGAGGAAAGTTTCCAGAGACATTTTAGATGGCAGAGGTGGATAGTTTTGCCTCTACCTCTAACATAAATACAACCCTTTCATGCCAGTACTCTACTGAGCTGGTAAACACCCAAATTTCAGTGTGATGGGCAGACAGGGCCCTGACTCTGAAATCCTCAACAGCAGATGTAGCAGTCAAGTCCAGATCTGGATTCCTCTCCCCTGCTTTGTTTTTTTTCTCTAAAATATAACTTTAATTTGGTGCAACCAATTAGAACACATTTTTGAGCACGAACAGCAGATGTAGCTTCTCCACCAATTGAAACATGGTGCCCTCAGCACAGGTTTGCCTCCCCAGCCCTGTCCCAGCCTGCAGAGCCAAGAACCCAGTGCCACAAGGCTCCATCACGTTTCCTGTTTGGTTTTAGGTCTTCCAGCTGCAGGAGTGCGACCGCATCACGATCCTGCGCAACTCGCTGTGGGTGCACTGCAACCAGCTGTCCCTGCAGTGTGTGAAGGATGATGAGGTACAGCCTGCCTGCCCTGCCTGCCCTACCTGCCCTGCCCTGCTCTGCCTGCCCTGCCCTGCCCTGCCCTGCCCTGCTCTGCTCTGCTCTGCCTGCCCTGCTCTGCCTGCCCTGCCCTGCCCTGCCTGCCTGCTCTGCCTGCCCTGCCCTGCCCGCCCTGCCCTGCCCTGCCCTGCCCTGCCCTGCCTGCCCTGCCTGCCCTGCCCTGCCCTGCCTGCCTGCCCTGCCTGCCCTGCTCTGCCCTGCCCTGCTCTGCCTGCCCTGCCCTGCCCTGCCTGCCCTGCCCTGCCCTGCCCTGCCTGCCCTGCCCTGCCCTGCCCTGCCCTGCCCTGCCTGCCCTGCTCTGCCCTGCCCTGCTCTGCCTGCCCAGCCCGCCCTGCTCTGCCCTGCCCTGCCTGCCCTGCCCGCCCTGCCCTGCCCTGCCCTGCCCTGCCCTGCCCTGCTCTGCCCTGCCCTGCTCTGCCTGCCCTGCCTGCCCAGCCCAGCCTGCCCTGCCCTGCCTGCCCTGCCCTGCTCTGCTCTGCCTGCTCTGCCTGCCCTGCCCTGCCCTGCCTGCCCAGCCCTGCCTGCCCTGCCCTGCTCTGCTCTGCCTGCCCTGCCCTGCCCTGCCTGCCCTGCCCTGCTCTGCTCTGCCTGCCCTGCCCTGCAGAGCCCAGCCCAGCCCTGCCTGCCCTGCCCTGCCCTGCCCTGCCTGCCCTGCCCTGCTCTGCTCTGCCTGCTCTGCCTGCCCTGCCCTGCCATGCCCTGCCCACCCTGCCCGGCCCTGCCTGCCCTGCCTTGCTCTGCCCTGCCCTGCCCTGCCTGCCCTGCTCTGCCTGCCCTGCCCTGCCCTGCTCTGCCTGCCCTGCTGCTCTGGCTCCAGGGCAGTGTCCCACTCCTGCTCTCCCAGATGCCATGCAGATGCACGCCTGCATGCAGGCAGGCTGTGTCACTTGGTGGCACTGGTGTGCCCTCCTTGGTGCGCTGGGAATGCTCCCTGCTCCCAAAACACTGCTGGCTGTGCTTGGGCTCAGACTCCATTTCAAAAAAGACACCCAGTCACGGCCTCAAAAGTGGAAGATGTAAAGAATACACCAGATTTGACTTTGAATGCTTGTTTCCTGCTATTAACTTCTTTATTGAAAAGTTCTGGACTGCCTTTGTCCTGCTCTCTTTGAAGACTATCCAGAGCACAAACAGGTGTGTTTGCAAAAACATTGGCACAGGGGGCAGGCTGAAGAGCAGCCAGGTCAGATATGTACCATGCATAAAGTGTTTCTTAAGGGGACAATTGCTACAAGAGCATTGTTTGTTAATTCGGTGTGAAATGTTAAAAGTGAAATTCAACTCTTGCCTTCTGCTTTGTAGATGTATGAAGAGGTTCGGGTCAGCTTGGAGAACTGTGTTGTAGAGTCAGACATAGACTACTTCATTAAGACAAAAATGACAGGAACACAACCTCCAGGTAATTATTCCCACTGATCCTGTCAGATGGCTTGTGCAGTGCACGTCCTTTGGAGGTGAAACCAGCTGGAAGAATTCCTGCTCCAACTTTTCATTCCCACCTGCCATGGCTCACTTCCCCCACACTGTGCTGCCATTGCTGCCTGAGTGATGCTCTAAGTGGGATAGCAGAATGATCCAGTTTAAAAATAACCCTCCAAGGAAGAAAAAACTCGTTTTGGCTTTGCAGCCAGGCTCCTTTCACAGTACAGCTGAATTGACACCACTAAGGAGGTGGCAAATTGCCTTGCAGAAATGGCAACTTCAGCTTCCTGCAGTGTGACAAGACAGAGCCACCTCACCACGTACCTGCACCCCAGGGTCCCCTTGGCAGAGGTGCTGCCTCCTCCTCTGCAGCACAGAGAAGTTTTTTATTCTGTTCCACATGCCCAGTGGGGAACAACAGATCTGCTCTCAGGGAGTTTGCATAAGCCAAGACTTTGGGAGAAATTCTGAATGGAATTGGCTTTGCCCCAGCACACAGAGCTGCTGGCAAGTTCACAGCTCTGCCCTTTCAAGGCAAAGCTGCCTTCTCCTTCAGGGCTCAAAACCTCTGGTCTGAAATGGAAATCGACCCAGCACGGGCCAAGAGCAGGTGGGAAAGGAAAACCTGCTGCTCCAGGGTAGGAGTTCTCCAAACAGCCTGCAGGAAAGGAGCTGTCTGATGTGCCACATGGCCAGACACAAACCACACCTTACTTCAACAGGCAACACAAGAGAGTTACATAAAATCCTTCCGTGCCTGGAGCTGTACAGGTACAAAATCAGGGCCTGATCCCTGGGGACAATTATCTCTTACAAGAACAAGTTCCACCCCTTTGATTTCACTGCAGAGCTCAAAGCTGGCAGGGATTGCACCCCAGGCACTCAGCACTGAGCTATCTGAGGCCTGCTTTCCACTCAGCCTTTTTGCCATAACTCTTACAGTGGCTAAAAATTGGGATTTTGGGAATTTTTTCAATTTATTGCTGCTGGTGGACTGGATGCCATTTTGCTGCTGTAGTTTGTTCTTCTTCACACAGGGGATTTAAATTCACTGATAAGGAGAATTTACCCAGAAAAAATTACATTTTTAGTGGCAGAAAGGAGAACTGTGCCTTGCAACAGTGTGAAACAACTTCTGTATACTAAGAAATGTGTCATTCTCAGCTGGTGTTTTTTTGGTTTAGGTTTTTGGGGTTTTTTTTTCCCTATTTGAGATTTGTCATTCTCCAGTCACCCAGGAAATTTCTACAAAAAGCTCTTGGCCATGTCAGAGTCATTTCTGATATAAACTAGGTGGAAAAAACCCTTGAGAGCTTCATGAAAGGCAAAGAAAAAACCTGACTTGTTTTTTTTTGTTGTTTATTTTTGTCACCTTCTAGAAAGTGACAGAAAAAGTTCTGGAAGCAATATCCTAATTTCTCCAGAGCTCTGGCTGATGAGGTTGCAGTGTGGCACGTGGTGAGCTGTTGGTCTGTGCTGTTATTTGCAGAAGGCAGGAGGAAGCCCAGGTGTCATTTGGTGTTGTGTGGCAGAAGACCTGTGACCAAACCTTCCTGATGCTCTTGCTCACTTCCTTTTCTACCCAGTCTTACAGTGCCCTCTGGACTGGAAACTGCACCAAGGTGACAGTGCAGAAGGGCAACAGGAGACCCCTAAAACTGGTCAGAAAACTCCCTAATTACTCCGAGGTTTATTTGTAGGGATTCTTCACACTCTCTAGCCCTGTGTGCCTGCTCTGCTCAGTATCTTGGCTGATGCAGTGTGAGAATGTCAACACAACCTTTAGCCCCAGTCGAATGTCTTTCTTAACGTGCTGCTATCAGGGCTGAGATAAAACACTATCACAGGCTTCCCTCGTGTTTGCCTGGCTCTCACTGGAGCAGGCAGAAAGGCTGTGTGGCCACCAGCTGTAAGAGCTGCACTGGGAGCTCTGAGCTGACAAATAAATCCATCTGTAACTATTTCATCTGTAAAGCTACATTTGGAAATGGTCTGAATTTCACCCTTAACGACACCATGGGGGAGAGCAAAGGAACTGCAACCTAAACGTGTTTGAGAGAACAAAACCCAAATATCTCTGGGTAAACAGCAAATAAGCTCTCAGGAGGCAGATGGGGGAGGTAGGAAAGGTGGGGAAACACAAGCAAACACCAGGAAATTGCTCGTTACTGCTGCAGGCAATAACTCTCAGAAATCTCCCCAGCTCTGTCAAAAATTCCTGACTGGATACACTGAGGAAAGAAGAAACAAAATGTGCTGCAGCAAATTCTGTCATGAACACGGTTTAGGGCACTCAGTGACCATACTCTGCCCCCTTAAATCCTGAGCTTTGAGGCCATAGAAGGAGCAGCCACGGAGGAAACTGCCTTCCTCTTTAGGGCAGTCACAGCTCCTGGAATGGGCCTCAGGCTGAGGGTGCCTTGCACCAGGGCCATGGCTTTCACAGCCACTGGAATGGCTTCTGCCCAGCCCCCAGGCTCCCCTGAGCTGCTCCAGCCTCATTCCAGGTGAGAGAGACAACTGCTCACTTTGCAAATTTAAAGAGGTTTATTAACCCTTAACAAAGATACAACAAAGGAAAAAGCTGCAGTGCTGGGAACTGCCCCTCGTGGATACCACAAGGCCAGTTCTTCTCCAAGGTGGATGCTCAGTCTTTTGTACCCCTGGGGGTGGCATCAGCCAGCCCTGGCCCCTCCCAGAGTCTGTCAGGCAGTTCCTCTTTGCCATTTATCAGTGCACACTGCTTTGTAACTGGATTGGAGGCCAGGGGTTGCCATGCTCACCCCCTGAGCACCCCCAAGCTTTTCCATTCCCACCTGCCCCAGGTAAGGGACACCTGTGCAGCTTCTTTTACCTGTCCTAGACAGCCCAGGCTGTCTGATGGCAACAATGCAGGGGGGAAAGGGAACTGTGGGGAGAACAGAGGACATCCAAACTACAATAACATAACTGTACATCACTCAAGCTTCTCTTAATATTCACACAATAGTTATTCCTTAATTGCGAGAGCCAACCATCTCCTGATCCATCTCTAACACAGGTGAGGGCAGTCAGGTTTGCTGCTCCAGCAGCCCCAGGGCACTTTGTGGCAGGGAGCAGAGTGGTCTCAGTGGTTCCTGTTTGAACACCTGGCTTTCCTTGCCCTGTGCAGATGCCATAGGCTACGAGAGATACTCCAGCAGGGAGCCCGGCCGGCGCAGCCCCAGCCAGTCCTGCGGCATGATCAAGAGGTGAGGCCAGAGCTCCCTCCCCACAGCAGCAGCCATGCCCGGGCACAAAACACCTCTGGGAAGCCACTGCTTCCTCCAGTGTAGCAGGAGGCAGCAGGTAGCAGTGAGTGTGACTTGACAGAAGAAACGGAGGCATTGAAATGCAGTGAGAGTGGTTTTGGGGTGCCCCGGTGGGAAGAGGGACGGGGACGAGTCCATCACACAACTGCTGGGCCAGCAGGGGGGAGGGAGCAGCCAGAGCTTCCTCTTTGCTGCTGAGGCAGGGCACAGAGCAACACAACCAGTTTGTTCCAGGGAGGGGGAAGGTGAATGTGGCTGGGGGCAGAGGCTGGAAGAGCCTTCCTGTGGGGCATTCCTCCATGCTCACAGCAGCACTCAGCTGAGCAGAACAAAGAGCTGCTCTCTCTGTCTGGATCCAAAGAGGAAACACAGGGTGGAAAAACTGCGAGGCAATTTTCCTCATTCTGATCCATTTCTGCTGGTAAATGTTAGAACATGGATGCAGTTATAACAGCAGAAGAGCATGGTGCCTCTATTGGTTTAAATATTTTATACTAAAATGGCAAATTCACAGTGGGGAGGGCATCACAGTTAAAGCAGAAGAGATTTAAAATTTAACAAGCCCTATGACATGGCAAGGACAGGAAGCAGGCAGTGATCTCCCATTTGGAATGTGGTCCAGGCTTGCCAGGGAGCTGCTCAGGGTTGTACACAAGGCTTTGTTTTCCAGCTGGAAACTGGATCTTCTCTAATAATTAATTCACTGCTGCATCCTGTGCAGTTACATAAGACAATTGTCCTGCCATTCAGAGCACAACTGTGAGCAGCATGGGCAAGGAGCCTGGAGAGACTCAGCCTGAGTCTTTCAGGAACTCTTGAGGGAGGAGATCCATTTTCCAGAAAAACTGAATGTTCACTAGCTGAAAAATCAGACCCTTTAAATATGCCTTAAGCATGCAATGCTATTTCTATCTCTGCTTGAGAATCCTAACCCATTTTCTCACTTTACTTAGTCTTCAGTACCCAGCTGTGATATAGGAAATAACTAGGGATAGATTAAAATAAAAATTCACTTAAACTCACAGCTTTTAGAAAGACTTGTTACACAGGCTCTGTATTTTAAATTGTATCAGGGTTTTCCTTAAACACAAAGAGATGTTAATCTCTTATAAGCAACTGACAATTTTCATCATTTTAATGCTGTGGAATAATTGGAGTTTCACACCATGAGCCTTCGACTCTACAAAAAAATATTATCTGCTGCATTTCATGCACAATTTAGTGAAGCTGATGGTTCAATAGTCTGCTGCAGTTTTAAAAACACATTTTTAAAGGAAGATAAATATATCTATAGCATGAAAGAAAATAGAAGGCCATGGGAAGAGATGACATCTACTCTGTGAAGCAGATGGAGGGAAGGCTGAGTCAGAGCTGAGATGAAGGAATGCTCATACCCAGGCCTGTTCACTCATTTTGGTTTTGGCTTCTCTTGGTTCTGCAGGTTCTCTGGACTACTGCATGGGAGCAGCAAAAACAACGCAGAAACTGCCACTCCTTCAGCCCCTCCTCTGGGTATGCTCTGCAGGAAATCAGTTTACCAGATGTGTTTGTTTTAGATTGTGTTGCTAAACCAGGCTTTGACATGGAGCAGAAGTGTACAGCAGATATTCACATGTTGGCAGGCAAGAGTAGTCTGGAAATTAATTTTGCTTGGATGTGTACTAACAAATTTCCCAGTTTGAAGTGCCAAATAATCCACAGAGTCTTCAAAACCTCCATCTAGGCAGGGGGGGCCTGTACATTCAGAGCAGCAGTCTGACATAGATACTAGTTTTCTCCTTGTGTAGCATAACTACTACTAAAAAACCCATATACAGTTTTAACACACCAGGCACGTGGCTTATGAATACAAATATCCATCTCACCTCACAGTTGCACTGTTGTCTTGTAACCCTTATAACTAGGAATTTACCAGATGATATTCAAAACACAGTATTTTGACTGTGTTAAAGGTAACAGTTTATGACATTATTATTGATTTGATAGTAAACAAAAGCATTTTAACTGTAGCTCTTACCAAATGAGAAGTTGCTTTCAAACAGCTTTAAAATCAACTGCCCCTGTCAGCCCTGCCTGCTTGGGCACCCAGAAACAGCCCAGACTCTTGCTGCTCTTGGTGCTCTGCAGGGGAAGCCCCCAGACAGATGCTGGGAAGAAATGAGAAGTTTCCCTAATTACAACAAGCTGTATTAAAACAAAACCTCTGCAAAAAAAGTGATGTCCATGGCAAATAGCTGTGTGAGAACTGTATAAACCACTGGAAAATGTCTGGTGGCCCATTGGCACAGTATTTTCCATTTTTTTTTCAAGGGGAAAAGGAAAGTCCTGTGTGAGCCAGGGAACTGCTAGAATTTTATAGCCCCAGCAGCAGCTTGTTAAACCATTTCAATCAGTGTTTCCCTCCTTGGATGACTTGGATTGTACTTTACCAGGGGGAACCTTTTTCCCAACCTGAGGCTGATGCTAGTTTCTGACCTCCCACAAAGTTCAGTGGGTGCATTGTCAGCCCATCAATGGGGGACAGTTTTTGTGCAAGATTTACCTACAGTTCACAGCAGCTTTTCTCTATGTGTGCATCTCCAGGCAGAGAGAGAACAGAAAGCCTTGCATTTGTGAACTCTTGCATATGATCCCATGCTTCTATAAGCAACTGAACTCTTTGTTTCTGTGCTGGGTATTTCTTCCTTATTTCCCCCCCTTGCAGAGAGAACAGAAGGAGTCTATGCATCCATTTTTGTCAATGAGAAAGCTGAGATCACATCATCACAGGACTACAGAGTACTTTATGACTACACAGCCCAGGTAAAAAAGGCTTCCAAATAAACACTTCAGAGAGTCACATTTCAAATAAGTGATGCTGATTGAAGCATCCTGGAAGTGTAAATTCTGTGAAGGAGATGTTACTGTCATCTTACAGCCAGGGACATGATCTGTCCTGCTCAAGTTTTGCACACTGGTTCTCCATGCTGGAGAGGGCAGAATCCCAAAGAAGGACATTCCTTCCCTGTACTTCCATGTAGCAAGCTGCAGAATCACAGTGGATGTGGTTCATCTGCCAACAAAAGACTGTTAAAGAGAACAACCTAGATCCTGAACTGGGATATTGAACTCTCTCTGACTCCAGTCCTAACCTGGCAGAATACCATTAGTAAAAGGTTGGGAATGGACTGGTTATAAATATTTGCTAATTCAGATGGACTCCACAACCTGGACTCCAACCCCACCTGCTTTACATGTCAGCTTAAAGGGCCCTTTTATTAGCTATAGATCAGCAGAAGAAACAGTATCCAGGATGTTTTATGTCTCAGTGCAGAGAGAGCCTCTCACCAAGGGACCTGCCACCAACAGCCAACGTAACAAATGTGACAGTGACAAAATAGATAAATGCCAGGTAAATTATGAAAGCAGAGAAAAAGCTCAAAGGGAGCACTTTCCCTTAGGTACAGCAGTATTCCAACACCTTTTATTCAATGTTGGGGTTTGGTTTTTTTTTTTTTTTTCCCTTAATTTTAAACTTTCTTTTATTATTTACATGAAATTTCCTGCAAGCACAGTTGAAAGCACCTCACTGTTAATGGCAGTTCCCCTAAGGAGACTACTGGATCACCTCATTTCTCCAGGAGTTCCTTAAAACTGTGCCACACAGGGATATTCCCTGCTGAGAAAAGAGCCTGTTACTACCTTTAGTATATTGTACATTGAGGCCTCTCACTTTTTGAGTCCATTCTTACCTACTCAGGTGCATTAAATTCAGTTTTAGCTGACACCTCAAACATCTCTGGAAGCCTCCCTTATGCTGTTTTCTATTTACTACACTGTGGGCAGCAAAGTGGTTTCCTATGGAAAATAGGACAGCACCACTGGACACTGATGGCTGCCTGGGAGCTCAGGGAGAGCTTATTTGCAACTACTGCAGTTGTCTGGGGATGAAAGTCACTGCTGTCCAAGAGTCACTGTCCCCCACTGGTCACTGCTGTCCCCTGCTAAAAGAAGTGAGAGATCTATTTCAGGCATGGATTAGCAGAGGCACTGTTATCCCCCTTAGGAATTAAGCTGTGCTCCATTTAGCAACACCTGCAGACTAGGCAGGTCATGGTGAGCTGCTTTAGGAGAGTGGTGTTTAACCCCTTCTGGACTTCCCCAGTGATAAAACCATCAGGCTGTGCAGGAGGAGGCACCCTGGAGGCTGGGGAAATCTGAGCGTCTTACAGAAATAACCAAAACGTTTCATGTTGATGAAGAGCAGGATTTAAAAACCTCACCAGATACTTCTTGGGTGCCCCTGTGCTGTCAGGCTGTCCCCTTTTCTCGCCCTGTCTCCTTTCAGAACGTGGATGAGCTGGACATCAGTGAGGGGGACACCGTGGTCGTCATCGCGGAGAACGAGGACGGCTGGTGGACAGCAGAGAGGAACGGCCAGAGGGGCTTCGTGCCAGGCTCTTACCTTGAAAAGCTCTGATGGAAAGGAGCCCCAGTCCTCAGACTTTACAAATATTCTATTACTGAAAACAATCAGCACACAAGGTCTGCTTCAGCTGACCAAGAGCATCCCAATAATAATGTTTTCTACAACCACCAGTCAGGAAATAACCAACTGACCATGCTTTTCTCTCCCTTGCTCCTGCTTCATCCCACTATTCTCCTGGCCTAAAAAAACCATCTTCACTCCTGAGAGATTAGGACTTGCACGTTTTGGCACAGTCACTCAGCACTGTGCTGCCAGCAATGTTTCTAAGCTTGCTGATCCTGGGAGGAAAATCCCACCCAGATCTCAGCTGTGCAAAGGGAAAGCTGGCAGAAGCAAGTGCAGTTTCTGCAGGCTGGAGGACTGTCCCCAGCCAGCCTGGGAGCCACCCTTATGGTCATGACACATTCTCTGCCATGGATCCCTTTCTCCCCATGCCATGCTGGCATTTTTGACAGAGGATGGTTTATCAGTCACAGATGAAAATACAAAAAACAATGAATGCACCCAGAGAGGAGCACCTGAAGGACAAGGACACATCCTCTCACAACACAACCATCTCCTAACACAATGGAATCCATGCTAGCCATGGGCTCTGCTTTGGGACAGATTCTGGGACAGATGATGGGCCCAAGGCTTTCTTTTGCTTTGGCTGGAAGGTTTCCCTAACACCTCTCTGGGATGATGGAGTTTAAAAGTCCAACAAGACAAACAGCAGCTAAGCCAAGCCCTGCAGCAGTGCTGCAGTGCCCTGATTCCTCTCCTGTGAGCCCCAGAGAATTGCCAATTACCTCCCCCTGCAATGGCAGCAGGGCAGCCTCCCTTCCACTGCTCAGCCTCTCCTGCCCAGGCTGCTCTGGCTCCCTGTGCTGCCTGCAGCCTCTGCACCTCTGTGATTGCTGCCACAGGGACACCCTGGGCTCTTTCCAGCCATCTCTAATGTGCTCATTCTGCAACAAAACCTCTTCAGAGGTGCTGCACTGGGCAGGTTCACTGTATGTCACAGATTTCAGCTCTATCAGTCTTTCTAGTTTAATATTTAAGAATGTTCTCAGCTGTTACTGTACAAGGGATTGATGGATAGTTTCTGCCATTCTTCCCTTTTCAGTATTTCAAGACAGTTTAAAAATTTTTAAACCTGGTGATTTAATTTGAATCAGAGCAAATTATTTCTGGGGGCAGAATGACCATTTGCCAAGGTTTCAGGCCTTAAAACTGAATCAAGACACTGAAAATTAATCTTATTGCTACCTGAAAGGCACGGAGGAGAGAGGGCCTGTTAGCTCAGACACACAAAAAACACAAAAGAAAAAGGTGTAATGGTCAATGCAATCTTTTCTTAAATGAAACACAGTGAAGGTCCGAGGCACTTGCAGTATCTTATTTGAACTTCTGTTCCTTCAAGGATGAAACAGAAGTTCCAGGCCCTTTCCCTTTGGCTGCCTGCAGTCCTTCCCACACTCCCCAGTTCCCCCCAGCACATCCACAGCAGCCCCTGGCACCAGCCCAGGCTTGGGATGGCACTGAAGGCAGCAGAGTGAGAGCAGCACTGCCCAGGCTGGAAGGGAAGGGGAGGCCTCTGTGACACACCTCAGGTGACACAAAGGACAGCACGAGTGGAGGCTGCCCAGCAAGCACAGCATCCCTTCTTAGCCACAGCAGGAGAGGAAACCAAAAGCACCAGAGATTTAATGTATTCACTTCTTGAACACTCAATCTTCCACAAAGAAGACTGTAATGAACCAATAAATAAATAAATAAATTTAGGTGGATATTTTGCAGATTATCTTAATTAAACAGAAAAAAAAAAAAAAGCCAAAACCACTGAGATGCACCTTCTCTACTGATGTGGGACACAGAGATTTTACAGGACTCCTCATTTCCCTGGGGGCCCAACTTCACACAAGGCACTGCAGGGCCTGGTCCTGATTGCCTTGAGACCCAACTGCAGATCACCTTTTCTTCCATGGACCACGTGGTCTACATCACCAACAGACAGCTGGTGGAATGGTGGCTGCTGTTTCTCTCGCACCAAATCATTCCATATTTTTGCTGTTAATTTCCTTTCTACCCACCTCTTCTGTCAAGAAAGCAATGTTGAATGGCAAGAGGCTATAGGTATTTCAAAATCTCCCCAGTGACACAGCATTTGGGTTCCACATGCTAACTCCAGACTGTTCAGGAAATGAAAAAGCAGCAGCAGTGTTTTCTCATGAATCCTCTGCTTCACATTGTCTAGATATGGCTTGGAAGTACTCACCAGCCAAATGCTTCAGTTTGCCCTATCTACATGATAGCCCTTGTCACAAATAGAACAGAGATATCAAGGAATACCCACACCCTCTGAGAACAGCCACATTTTAGGTGTCATCCATCTACCCACCCCCATCAGCAGGAAAAGAAGGAAGGTCAGTTGTAGGTTACTGCCTCAGTAACATTGCTCTTATTAACATTTCCTCTCCAGTTTGGTAACATTTGGGCAATAAAAGTGACACAATCAAGTTATTATTCAATTTTCAGCTAAGGTGGGAAGCTGAAATGGGCCCTTTCCAGTGGCATTCTTATACTAAAGTCAAAATGTGTATTGTTTTCTCTTACCATTTGCTACCAATTAAGGAGAACAGGAAAACCTGTATGAAATGACAACCACACGTAATTAGGAAATGTCTGCAAGTGCAGGGCAAGGTCCATCTCTGCACTGAACAGATTTCTGCATATTAAAAGCCCACAAGCCAGTAGTCACAACAAAGTAGTATCAGACTAGAAACAGAGATCCAACAGACCCAGCTCTTGGACAGCCAGCACAGCCAGGCCTCCTGCCAGGCTCAATGATCATAGAGCCAACCAGCTTCCAGCATTTCCAACAACCAGGCAGCTAAGAGGAAGAAATCCACCCCTTCCCAGCTGGGCATGTAGCAACAGCAGGAGCACAGTGACTGATCAAGTTTGAAGTGTTTGCCACCTCCCCCAGGACCCCTGGATTGAGCTCTGTAGTGGGAACAAGCCCAGCACACATCAGCCAGAGAGGTAACAGCTCACAGGTATAAACAGTAGCAACTCTTACCTTGGCTTCCTTCTTGCCTCAGAGATGAACTCGTGGTCTGACTCTCCTCTCCAGAGGTGATTTTCTCCCAGTTGCAGCTCATCCCTCACTGATTACTGAATGCAGCTGAAGTGGAAGCCCATGGATCCAAGAGGAGATCATTTCAGCCAAGCACCAGGTGGTGTCTGACAGGAGCCTGGGTGGGCATTGAGGAACACCCAGCTCAGCACTGGTGGGTAACTCACACTCTGGGGTACCACAGAAGCTCCCTCCTGGCAGTACCACTGTGCTGTGGCACTGGTGGGTAACTCACACTCTGGGGTACCACAGAAGCTCCCTCCTGGCAGTACCACTGTGCTGTGGCACTGGTGGGTAACTCACACTCTGGGTACCACAGGAGCTCCCTCCTGGCAGCACCACTGTGCTGTGGCACTGGTGGGTAACTCACACTCTGGGTACCACAGAAGCTCCCTCCTGGCAGTATCACTGTGCTGTGGCACTGGTGGGTAACTCACACTCTGGGGTACCACAGAAGCTCCCTCCTGGCAGTATCACTGTGCTGTGGCACTGGTGGGTAACTCACACTCTGGGGTACCACAGAAGCTCCTGGCAGTACCACTGTGCTGTGGCACTGGTGGGTAACTCACACTCTGGGGTACCACAGAAGCTCCTGGCAGTATCACTGTGCTGTGGCACTGGTGGGTAACTCACACTCTGGGGTACCACAGGAGCTCCCTCCTGGCAGTATCACTGTGCTGTGGCACTGGTGGGTAACTCACACTCTGGGGTACCACAGGAGCTCCCTCCTGGCAGTACCACTGTGCTGTGGCTCAGCTGTGCAGCACAGGGGACTCTACACCAGTGCTATCCAAACACGGTATGGAAGGTCACTGCTCACCTCCAGTGTGGAGTGGCAACAACTCTGCATGGGACAGGACACACTGTAGAGGCCTGAACAGCAGCCTAGACTGCTCAGCACCATCTCTTTCCCCTGGCTTCCTTGTTCTCCAGCTTGCAGGGCTGGGGCATTGGACACAAGAGCAGTCAGCAGCCACACCAACACCAGTACTTCCCATGTCCTTACACAGGAGCTATACTCAGAGCTAGTGAGCAAGACAGTTGTGATGCTGAGTCTTATCTGCCTTCTGGAAAATAAATGGCTGCTAAGGGACTACAAGGGCTGGTGGGCTGGGTTCTGTAGGGGAAGAATGCTTGTGTGGAGAATGAGATTCTGCAAGAGGAATTAGTGTCCTGCCTATGATTATGTTATTAACAAAATGCCAACGCTGCATTCACTTGAGAGGGCAAAGAACTACTCAAACTGTTAGCCATCATCTATTCTTTGTTAGCAATTACCTAAATTCAGCAGCCAGCTCACATTTTGCTCAAAGCCACAGTTATCTCCAGATTTGTGCACTCCTGGATCCCGCACAGGGCAAATCTGATCTGTTTCTAGAATAGCTGGATAATCATATTTCCATCAAATTAGCCAGTTCCACGTGTACAGGGCTCAACTTGTCCTTTAGAAGCTGACACCTGATCTGGGGCAAAGCTGCAGGAGCACCATCAAGAGCACATTTGCAGCCCATCACTGCTGGGTGACATGTGGCTGCAGCCATTCTGTCCCACACACTGGCCCAAAAGGCAGATTTACTGAGTTGTTCTATTCTGACTAAAAGCACAGACTAAATTTCGCTTTTAGATAGAAAACTCTAACAGAAACCACCGCGTACTTCCAGCAAAATCGGCAGAAATCAGAGTTTACATCTGAAATTTCTAATGAGACAGTATCATCCAAAACCACCAGGCAAACAGAACTCGGCTTAGAGCAGAGCCTCGAGTTAATAACCAGGGATTCCACATATCATCCTGAGGACTGAGGGTACAAAACCAGCTGGGGGCAGAGGTGAACTAGGAACAGATACTTAAGAGGATGTTTGAAAGCAGGAGGAATTTTACTTACCACATCGAAAAGAGCCATTGTTAACCAGATTTGGAAGCTTAAAGCAGCACACTATCCCAGCTTTGCTGCCCTTACCAGAATTCCACCGAACTCCAAACCAAGGCAGACAGAGAGAGAAGTGACCAGTGTGTTAATGGGTGCAATGCTGAATGAGCTACAGCTGTAGAAGTGGTGCTTTGAAATCTCTGACTGAAATGCAGGCATTTGCCTCTGCCTCAGGGTAAATGGATACACAGTACAGCCCAAGACATTCCAGCCTGAACTTGAATGAAATTTCCTGCGTGTCGGATTACACACTTGGATTGTTCAAGCAGCCCAGGCTAAACCTTTGAATAAATCAATGGCTTCGCGAAGCAAAGGTATGACCCTGGAGAAGTCGCACCTCACCCCTCAGCTTCTCCAAGCATCGTGGGGAGCTTGTAATCCACTGACACCGAACTGAAAATCATCCTGGCACACTCAGCATTTTGGTGATTGCTCAATCTCAGACCCAGCCTAAACAAGCGAGCATTGCGTGGTAGTCCGATCAATATTTGCAATGGAAAATCTCGTACAAAAGGACAAATTTTACTGTGTACACAGGGCTCGTTTTGTCACAGGACCGGCTGGCTCGGAGGACGGGGCGCAGACATGAGAGAACGCTCCCACTCAGTGCAGGGAGCCTGTGGGGGAGTTCAGCGCATTCCCTTCCGCTCTGCAAGGACACAAATGCTCAACAGCTGCATCCAAAGGATTGTTCTGAATTTTTAAGCCGAGAACGGCCCACGGAGGAACTTCTTGGGAAAGTGGTGAACTTTAACCTTGCCAGGATAAGAATGCTAACGTAAGTGTGAATGGGAAAGCTTTCAATGCACTGATAGACGTGAGAAGTGCTTTGTCTTTAGAGAAAGGCTGCACAGCCCTTCTTGTGTCTGAGCCTGGGCTGAGGAAGGGAGACTTAAGCGACAGTGACTTTGTTCCGCTAAGTGGCAGCTAAAGGTTTCACTAGGTCACTGCTCAATTCAGAGGATGCAAAACCTAAGAGGGAGAGAAGGCATCTGGAGAAATGCATCCTCCCTGCTCTGCAGGGTCCTGTGCCAGCTTTTATAACCACAGCACTTATCAGCACAAGTTCTAAATTTAACTTATGTTTCCTCAGTGTCTGTAATGTATCCTCAGTGCACCACTTTTCAATGCTGAAGGTGTTACTGTACAGGGGGAAACAAAGCTATCAGGATAAATGCTGGATTTAAGCTCTCATAATGGACATTGCACTCAAAGGGCAAAACCACCTTACAGAGTGCCAGGCTACTGCACCAAGCACGCCTCCCAAGGCTGGGGCATTCTCCGAGGCCTGGAAGTCCAAGGAGCACTTAGTTCTGCAGTGTGTGCTGGGAATTGAGTGCTGCCTGATGCCTGTGAGGTGCTTGGTAAGGGCTGGCACAGGACTCAATGCCACCTTTGCCACAAGGGCTTCATTCCTCTCCTCCTCTCAGCTGAGCACGTATGAACACTACCCCTGCACACACTCATGGGCTGGCATACTCGTTCAATGCAATTCAATGACAGACTCATTCACACAAGAGCAGAGCCTGCTGCTTCCTTGTCCAGCTGAGAGAAAAACTTCAGGACTCCATTTCAGAAGTGGTTTTCTGGAGCAGACTGCTTGTGCATGCAAGGCATCCTAGATACTGTCAGCCCCCACAACTGCCAGTGGTTTGCCTGTTTTATTTGCATGAGGGAAGTGCATTCCAGTTCTTCAGTCACAGCCTGACCTAGCAAGGTCTGACAGGACAGCTATCCTGGAGAATGCCTAAATTATTCTCTGAAATGGGGAGGGAGCCCATTTGGTGAAAAGAGCTGGTAGCTGAAGCACCACACATCCAAACACAGGCAAAGCTGTCTATTTTCTGGAGTGCCAACAGGAACAACTCCATGGTCCCATGCTGCTGTGGCTCATGTTTCCCCAGGCAACCCAGCTTGCAGGCTTCCCTCTGGCAAAGAAAGAAGTTTCAACTCAAAAGCTCTTGCACAGCTTTAGCATTCAGGGTCAAGAGAGGCAGGTGAGAGAAGATAAGTGGTTCAGTGCATATCACCAGAAAGAAGTGCTTCTTTGCTTGCTCCAGAAGGATCACCAAGTCTCAGGTCCTCAGACAGGAGCTCTGATAGTCTCTCACTTGTGCAGGTTTAAGTTCACATCCACACACTACAAACTCTGCCCTGCTTTTAGAAGTTGAATAAACTTTGTTTAACTACAGTGTAAATACCCCACACAGAACAACTGAGCTCCTGTCCTGGAGTCCAGACACTGAAAGAAGCAACACCTGTTGCCAGGCACAGATCCAGCAGGGATTACTGCAGCCACAGCAAGGACTAAATCAAAGGCATATGCCTGGACTAAATACATACTGTGAGCACAAAACCTGCGTTGTGAAGGCAATTGCCAGACTGAAGGAATAAAGGAGTGGGTGAACAAATCTAATACTTACCTCTGCCACCCTGGGCAGCTGCCAGGACATTAAACATGTCCAGGGTGCAGCACATGGCCATGGAGCAGCTGTGCTTCCCCAGCACCTCCTCCTCCACCTAGGAACAAGTGTTCTGCAATTCAGCATTATTTTAAACAGCAAACCTTGTGTTAAGGGACACAGAAGGAAACACAACTTGCTACAGGACCACCTCAGGACTTTCTTGTAGGTTTTTTGCAGATAATCCTTTCATGGGGCGGCAGAAGGGCAAGGTTTACACCTCCTGCTGTGTAGGGCACAGGCAAACTATGACTGCCCCATCAAAATCACAACATACCCAGACTTTCAACAGATCAGCAGCAACATAATTCTGCTACCTGCCAATGAGTTTGCTCTCTCCTGAGCAGTCCCAAAACTGAGACTGACAAACAGCAAAGCCAGTTATCACAACAGACATGGGAGATCTGTGCTGAAGCAGTTTAGGAATAGGAGATTGATCTGCAGGACAGTGGGAAACAGGCCAAGACTGCCAGCACCTTACCCTCCCACAGCCAGGCACAGCCTACAGCAACCAGTTAAGCTGCCACTTTATAGGGCACTGCATCACATCAACAGCTTGGCGAGGAAGCTCGGTGCTCACATCAGTTCAGATGTGGCACAGATGGAAGTCTGCTCTGTGCCTTTAGCAATAGCCCAAGCTTACATCATGGTTTAAAAGAGGCTGGCCCCAAGAGAGCTTTCCAACTGCTCAATGCAGCTCCAGGGGAACAGATCAGCTATGAGAGGCCCAAAGAAGTAAAACTAAGCTTATTATGTGTGGCAAGGACAGCTGCCCCAGTCAGTAGGGGTGGCACCCAAGAGCAAAGACTGCAAGGGGCAGGGTAGAGGCTCAGGTGGCATTCTCCAGGCACTGCAGTCACCCCAGAGCGTGCTGCTGCTGCTGCAGGACACAGCACACAGAACACCAAAGAACCACTGCACTTGCAGACTTGTTGTGTATTCCAGAGGGATTTGTCTTAGGCCCAAGATTAAGCCAGGTACAGGATTCACTAACTGTCCTCTGAAGGCTATCAGTGATACTATTATCACAAGTACTTACCTCAAATCTCATCTGAAACTGAAGCACTGAAGAATCTCATGAGCTGTCCTCCTCTGGCTATCAAGGCATAACTTGTTTTTTCACTAACTTTGTTAAATTGATCTTGTTAGACCACTTATCCAGTTTACTAAGGCAAAGAGAAATGATCATGCCTGACTAGACCACAATCCAAATGAGACCCTCCAATCCTCAGGAGCCTCCTGTGAGGGTGCTGAAAGGCAGTAAAGCACAGGACTCGCACTGCAATGTACTTAAGTCACTTCAACAGCAATGAGAACAACAAAACCCAATTAAAAACACTCCTGAATGCAAGTCTAATTTCCTGTGTTAAACCCCACTGGATCAAGCTGCAGGAGAGCTCCATGCCTGTGTGCTCCATGCAGCACACACAGATTCACTCAGTCTGAACGATTTCCTGCGCAGTCTGCACTGAGCCCTCTCAGACTCAGCTACAAGATAGCCAAGAAGAAATTCAGACAGGAACTTAAAAGACCAGACAGAGGAATCAAGGGAAAAAAAGAGCTCTAATGAAATTAAATCAGCCCTTGTCCCCTAAAATGCACTGCCAGATAGGAATGTATTAATTAGGAAGGCCAAAGTACAACCACACCAACACTCCTGCCTAATGCAAGCCAAAATTTATTAATTTTGTTCAGTAAGGGAAGGCACAGACCTACACCACTTGTTCAGTGAACCACACAAAACGTGGTGTGTTAGAGCCTTGCAAGTCTCTGTTTGGTTGGCTTTTTTTTTGGGGGGGGGAAGATATGTGAAGTTGGATTTTGTATTTTAGAAAATCCAACCACCACCGAAATTTCATTCACACATCCAAGACCTACTACAAACTGTGCAATTCAAGCAGGTCACTTGAACTGAAGGTTCCTAGAAAAACCTAATTCACAGCAGTTAAAAGTTCAGTTGGGCTTTAGTTAGGCTATAAAAAAGTTGTAAAATATTGAGTAGTTTCCACCTTCCAGACAAATATTCTGCTTTTTAAAGAGGAAAAATACTGCCTTCATTTACATGCAAGTACTATCAAGTCATCTGTACTTGAAATCAAGAAGTACAGCAAGATTAACAAGCCCTGTTATCTCCCCCAGGCTATCCTCATTTCAAAGGGGCATATGCAGGCTGTGACTGTGGAGTTTCTTTCTGCCTTGCAGCTGCTAAGAGCCAACCACCTTTTAAAGCATCCTTAGCCTTACTTTGTGCAGCACAGGTCTGTCATACAACCTCTCCACACTGATTTTCACAAGCCAGGGTCATCTCAATCTTATTAGTTCTGTATTTATAATCTGCAATACAATATGAAGATAATGAAATGCAGTGGGCAGGCTTGCTGCCACATCTGGGAAACGTGATGCCACAGTCTGGAGGTCTCTGGGTCGAGCCACATGCTGTACTAAGAATGAAAATCCAAGTCCCAAGGGAGTACCATTTGAAACCCGCCTTTAGAAGTTAACAGAATTCCACAGGTACACTTCTACAGCAGTGTACAGCACTGAGAAAAATCCCCCAATAAACCACACTGGCCTCAAGAGTGCATACACATTAGAATTTTCTTTTTCTGAGTGATGTTTCTTCAGTTTCTTGAGAATTATCTTGAAGTCAGTTTAGCTGAGCATGTCTGCTTTGTACATAAGCAACTGGTAAAAATTCTGAGCATTCCTGGCTTCTGCAAAGGAGGAAGAACCTGAAGACACTGAAAGTAGGGCAGTGACTAAGTAACTGAATAATGCAAGACACACTAAAACATAATCAACATACAGGAGTTACAGCAAAGCTATTCATTACCCACTGTTTGGAGGCAACAGATTCTTCCTTAATTGTGTGCACAAGATGTTAACTTTCATCAAGTTCAGCCAAGTCTGGTGTTCTCTGTTTCGCTGCTATTGTTTCAAATAAAAACAACAAACACACTACAATCAGGTTTCCAGCAAACCATAAATACAGATGTATTGAAGTAAAGCCACCCAAAACTGTTGTTTTCACACAGTTTGTGTATCCAGCACACCCAGACTCCATTGGACCAAACACACTGGAATCTTAAACAGAAAACAAGACATGTTTATAGGGAGGATATACAGAGATTTATTTAATCAGGTTTATTATTTACAGTTGAGATCACTTTCACAAACTACTTTGCTACTCTACATGGCTACATTGTTTCCAAACCAACTGAAGGTCTACAGTCTAACAGTTCACTCAACACATAAAACGCTCTTCATAGAAAAATGAAATATTTCATTATAGAACAGTAGTGCATACATTATACTCCTGAAAAGCCAGCTTGTATTTTAAACCACTAATGTTTGAAAGACTGGATCTCTGAAGGTCAAAATTGCAGTCACATAATCCTAAAATTGGTTAGTTTTTTTTTTCCCTACAATTTCTTTATATATAAAGTGTACTGGACTTAAGAGATTTTTTTTCTTTTTTAAAAGTGACACTGGTGAAGGGCAAGATTAAAACAATTTTTCTTCTCAAATTAAATACAGCTGGCTTCCTTTGTACAACTTTGGCCAGAAAAGTTCCATGTAGTGAAGGTTTAAGACTTCCTCTCTCTATATATGCAAGAATCAGCCAGTTAATGCTTAGAGGTAATCTACCAAAGTAGGCACACATCCTTTGACTTTCATATCAACCAAATTACACTTAACTTGCAAATGGTTCTGAAATTAGAAAGTTTACTAGCAGACTAAAACATTTAGATACATGAATAGCTGGCTAAAACAGTGAAAGTCACAGGTAATTCTATGGGTTGTGTAAAGCTGTTGTTGCCCGTCACCAGTGCACAGTGAGGCTGCCCTCAGGTCTGAAAGGTGTGCTTGGGCTAAGCTGGGGGCAAGGAAGCTATGGAAGTAAACCTGGCCCGTTCACCTTCCAGGGAAGTGGGGGAAGATTGAACTGCACGTTGGAATTCTCTTCTAGGCATAGGTTCCACCAGCAATGAGCAGCTCGTAGGCAGGATCCCGACTCCTCCTACATAGAACTATACAGGCACACAACATGCCCAGAAGCTGGGGAGAAAAAACAGAGAACAAGCTTGAGAACAAGGGAGAGGCTTCCAGAGACTCAGCCTCAGCACAGACTGCCAGCATGCTTCAAGACTGGAACTAACCAATGGGACCAAACTACCCTTCCTGAAAGAGCCTCCGCTCCTGCTGTGAACTCCCAGGGTCACAAACTTCAGCCTCATTTTCTTACAAGTTTACCCTGGACATCTAAAACAAGACTTTTTTTTTTTGGTCAGCCACTTGTATTCTGCCTCAGGAATTCAGATTCAGATGGAAGAAACTCCTAATGTTTTTTAAGGAAAGGTACAGATATTTTTTTAGATACCGTATCTGGTATGGAAAATTCAAGTGCAACTCAAATGCATCAGCTTATCTGCTATGAAGGGAATGGGCTTTTGAAAGAGATTTCCTAGAACTCTCTCTGTGAACATGTCATATTAGAAAGCTTAAATCTAAGGCAAAACATTCACTTCTAGGCATGTTAAAATTCAGAGTACCACAACTGTGCTGGCACGCTTACCATGATTTAGGGTATGATCACCCTGTGTCCACTTACAAGACCTAAACCATGTGAATAATCAGGGATACAGAGCATGGTATTTTAAAGAAGCTGCATGCTTACTGAAGGTAGAATAAGACTGTACCAACTAAAAAATAGCAGGTATAGTGCTGGTGGTTTACAATAGTGTTGGTAGTGTTCTGTGGTTTACAATAACTGGCAATAGCTTCTAGTAAAGTGTGAGATTTATTGATTGGGTTGTGTGCATGGAAGTTTATTCACAGATGCAAATACTTCAGGAGGCTCCTGTCCTGTCTCTGGATTATAAAGCACCACTGAAAGCAACTTAATTTCTTAAAAAGGAACCCACTTCAAAAATACACCACAAAAAAAAACCCCTTGGACAGAATGAAATGGGTGAGCAGACAAGTGTAGATTTTTCTCTCTGATAAAGCAAAAGCCCAGTGAAAGTAGTACTGGGACAAAAGGAGAATGACTAACTTTTTAAAAATACAGGCCAATGCAAACATCAGATGTGTAACATGTTTTACAACTAAATGATGGTACACACAATATAGTGTGGTAGATGGCACACACAATATAGCAGACACTCCAGTCTGCTGAAAGACTGAAAACAATGTTTAAAAATCCTAAATCTAAATATGCAGTGGTTAGGAAGAGGCATGATGAAATTCTAGTAGGAGCTTTTAATTTCCTGGAAAGGAACAAGCTGTAAAGATCAAAACTCTTCTTTGTCTGCAGTGCATTATCTGCTTTGGATCTATAGCAGAAACCAGCTCAGGTTTAAAAAGCATATAGACAGTAACACAGGATGGTGCTTCAGCTGTTGTTCAAAACAGCACCTTTCTTCACTCTGGTGGTTCCAGCTCACAGACTGCCTCCTAAATATATTATCATCGAATCATGAAATGGTTTGGGCTGGGACAGACCTTAAGGGCCAGCCAGTCAAGCCCTCCTGCAACAAGCAGGGACACCATCAGGGTGCTCAGGTTCACAGACTTGTGTCAGAGCAAGAGGAAACAAGTCACATGGGAGAATGACTGGTCATGGACACAGCCCGTCTCAGTGAGGAGGGAATATCTACAATTAAACCCACTTCAGTTACACTTGTAAAATGGAGAGTTTATGGGAGCTGCCAGTGGCTACAGAACTGTCAAGAAAGCTCACAGCCTGCAAGTAGAAAAACTTCTCTGCTGTTCAAAGCCAGGATAAAATGAGAAGTGTGATGCAGAGCAACACCTCCTTCAGTCCTTTCCTAGAATTCATTCTAGCCATGTACATCAAATGAATAAAAGTAGATCCAGCACATTTACAGCTATTTGCACAAAGACAACCCTGCTCAATGACTCCCTTGAGATATTTAATTTATACAGTTGTGTGAAATCTCAAACGTTCAGGTACTACAGTAAAATCCCATGCAATTAACTTCTGAGTTACTATTTAAACCATTTATATCCTTTAGGAGGTCTCTGAGCATATTCCTAGAACTCACTATAAACAAAGAAGTGACTCACATACCTCAGTGCTCTCTACAGACATTATTTATTATGTCATTAAAATTGCTAGCACCTCTAAACATTTCAAGGCATCTGAGTCTGTTTCTTTGGTTGCTATTTAATATTGTGAACTGCTATTTTAGACATCTGTGTTGAGGAAGGATCCATGCATCCATCCTCCTCTTCAACAGCATTCAGGGAAGTTTAGACACCTCCTGCATTCAGGAGGTTTGTTTAGTTTTTTATTAATTTTGGTTTTAATTTGCCTGCTAGCAATAACTACATTCTATCTTTCCCCAAACCAATTTTGTACAAAAACTCACTGGCTGTATATACAGGTGCCCTTTGTAAATGACCACCAGCCACAAACAAAAGCTGTGTGTCTGCTCCCTTCAGTTTGCCTCCTATCTATTAATAGTTCTGTGCTGTCACTGTGGCTGGGACCAGGGAGTTATTGCACACTGGAAGATCCCCATGGTAACTGAAACATGAACATACCAAAAATTGCTTCTATGCAGAAAAGACTAAGTTGTTAATAAATTTCAAGCCTTGCAAAAATACTCTTGTCAGTCTTTTAATTTGAAAGCAATTACTGAAGGTTAAATTTGTTGACACTAGGCGATCAGAGGTAATGAACTTTGAACAGCCTCACGGCATAACAAAATAATCTGTTCAGAGGGGACTGTGCAGTCAGCATAGGGAAGACAGCAAAAGTCACAAATGGTAAGAAAAACCATTATAATTCCTCTAAATGTACAGGGTATGACCCAAGTTGCAGCCATGTGCTGAAGTTTACATTCTATCTCCCTTTCACTTAGCCCACAGGCCATTTTGTTGAGAACTGAGCCAAGTACATACTTGAATTCTGTATGGCAAAGACAAAGATGTCAGAACTTCTGTCTCAAATTTCAGGAGATAAATAATAGAACATTTTGAACAGAAGGGTGCAAGCAGCCACACTGCCACTGCAAGCATGTGTCAAACTCTGGGCCAGGGCCAGAAAGGACTCTTAACTGTGCTGCATTTTGGGTCAGGCCTGTTCATCAACCTGCCAACTCCAGAACTAAGAATAAAGCCTCCTCTTGGGATTCTCCTCAGCCAGTTTCATCTGATACACATTTTTTTCCTGACATAAAATTTTGTCAGAGTAACTATGGTTGTGGTAAGACATTAACTTTCAGTACACAAATACATGTCATTGTTGAAGCAGACCAAGTATTGCTTCAACAACTAAAGTTTTAAGGAAGACAATTTAAACAATACCTTCCCGTCAGGAGACTGAGCACAGATCTCACCAAATCTGGAATTCCATAGCTGAAGTAGTCTGGGTCTGAACAGTTCAACATGACTGTATACAGCACTATGAGTACATCCTTGTAACACTGAAGCACAGAGGGAACCCTCTTTTCACAAGACTGTTTGCAAAAGATTATTTACCTTCAAACATACAATCCAGCTCAAAAGCTGCTTTTGAAAACAGAAGTGCTTACATTGTCAGACTTGACAGGTATGTTTTCTGAATTCAAATGCTATTAAGAGCACTAAAGTAACTTTGAAATTAGTTTTTAAGTCTCCTGGGATCCAGCATATGTACTACATTGCTCAGAGACCATAGCATAGGCACAGTCTGAAAATAATGTTAATAATGTGCCAGTTGATGAGCATTCAAAATTTCAATTTTACAAATATGTTTGGGAGACAGTTCTCGTCTTTTTTTTCTTCCTCAAAATTTAACAAACACTAATATACACATTAGATTATTTCCTCAGTTACCTTTTTTTATGACCAGGGTAACTGTAACAAGGCTCATTGGAAGAGTCTGCAGTTTAGAGCCTTTCTGTTCAAGTCCAAAACCCAAGAAATCTTCAAGACACACAGCAAAGCTCAGCTGCACACGAGCAGAGCCCACTATCAAAAACTTTGGCGTATCTCCTAGGTGGTCCTGACATTATTTATACACCATTAACCATAGTTAAGAAAATGTACCTCTAAAACAGCATGAAAAATAAGCTGTTTAAAAGTTAGAAATTAAACACCATGCAAAATCTTTGAGTGTTAAATGCCATCAGAGGATATTTATGACACTTAATACCTAGATAATTAAGTTTTCACGAAATAATTTACCATTTCCATCAGAGTGGATTACTGCATGTAACACTGACTGTTCAGCTCTAACAGAATATGTATCCCATAGCAGTGGGAAGTTCTGTGTTAAAGGGTAATATCTCTATGTGCACTATCTGTACTGCAGGTCAGATCTAATTTGAAAGAAGTAAACAAATAAAGAACATTCTCTTACCTGAATAGCAGCAAATGCTAGGGCTGCCCAGATGACATACATCATGATCTCCTGAAGCTTCTTTACAACCAGAGCCTCACACCCCTGAAACAAGTAGGCTTCTTATGTATCAACCTGGCAACCATATTTAAACACACCAAAAAACCCCAAAAGCATCACAAAGGGCAGAAAGATAATGCTAATACTAAATAAAGTAATTAGATGAAAATTACTCACAGATGAAAAAAGAGGAGAGAGACTATTAACTACATCTACTTTCTGTAAAAGCAAATACACCCAAGATTTGATTTCTCCCAAAGAAAATGAATTGTGGCTGTGTCAGTTCATGATGTGGCTGCCTTACCTCTGAATAAAGGTCCATGGGGCGGGTCAAACTGCCAGTGCAATTGCTGAGGGCTGCTTTGCAACAGCTGAGGGGCACACTGTTGTTTTTAGTTTGTTTGAACCAGACAGTATTCTCCCAGTCTGAATAGTTATGGATCCCACAGCAGCGCAGCTGGAAAATCAGACAGGTAAAGAATTCAATTCTATTGCAATACCAAGAAGACAAGTATATTATGTTCCATTGCAGAAAAATACTTAAGTACTACATATTTGAATACAAGCAGAGATTGAGAGATGGCTAATTATATAAAAATGTACCTCCCCATCAGCAGTACTAGTAATTTTAACAAAAGTTAAGCTATTTGTTGTCCATTCAGCGATTTCCTAGATTTGTCAGAGTGGAGGAAGGACATCTGCACAAGCAGCAGAGCAACAGCATCTGTGTTTTAGGGACAGAAAGGAGTGGAAAAGTGGCCCGTGTGTCGCTGTCTCACCTGCCTCTGTACATAGTCAATAGCACGACTGGCTGCATCGGGGTTGGTGCCGTTGTATCGGTTGTACACTTTCTGAATGCTGTGATCAACTTCATCCTCCACCTAGGAGGGGTAGCAAAGCAGCTGCATTAGCTCACCAGCACAGTAGCACAGGTTAGGTAACATCATTAGCTTCCAGCTACACATTTCAGGAAACCAGGGTAACTCCCCATCATCTGAAATCAGCATAATTCAGTGGTACAGCTTCCTGAAGTTCAACCCTGACTTTTGCTAAGATGTTGCCAGCTTGCAGCTACAGGAGAAGGAAAATCCAGGCAGCTACCTTCCAGATCTTAGGCAAAGTAGCTTTGCACTGTCTCTCAGAAAAGGAACATGCTTTTCCTGTGACACTGTGGAAGAGATTTCATGAAGTTAAGGGCTGTCCATGAGAACATGCACTCACCTCTCTACTTCAAGGTCCCAAACCAAAACCATTATAACCATCTGGGCTAATTCATTCCCCTTGGGACTACAAGGATACCGGGATCAAAAGGTACTAAGTCATGCCACCCGCTCTTCTGGCTGAAGCACAGGTAAATAAACTCTCAAAGATGCCTTCTGGATGACCCTACAGTGACCAGGCTCTCTGTTCAGCCCCAGTCTCCCAGGGCTTCCCAAGGAACCCCAAGGGCAGTACATTGTGTATAGCAACATTACTGCAATAGGTCTTGCACCTACTGTAACTGAGTCAAGATGCTGTCAAGTACATGTGTTAGAAATAGATGCTACTTGAGAACCATCACTTGTCCCCTCTAAAGGCATTCTATGATGCCTGGTTTGGAGGAAATCTTACTAGAACCTTTTCAGTACTGCATTTTACTGTAAACTATTACTAAAATAATACACAGTTTAGTGTAGATAAACATTTGTGCAATTTTAAGATTAGCTCTGATTTGATTTTTTCTATCACATTCAACAGGAATTATGTGCAAGGAATGAGCACTAAGCATGCATATTCTTCAGATTTGCAAGCTACAGTAGGAAGGTCTTGTCAACACATCATTCCTTTAAATACTTCAATGGAAGATTTTTATGCAGCAATAGCACAAGCTGAATTCCACCACCACCCCCTCCTCAAGAATGCTGCCTATTTCAAGATAGGTATGCATAAAAGTCAATTTAGCCTGCACAGACAACTTGTTTCAGACCAGTTTAAAATCAATTGTTTGATGATTTAACTAATTTGATTTACAACTCCAACTCATAACAAAACAGCTGTTCAATTTGTCACATACATTTTAAAACAATTTATTTCAGTGCTTCATGCATAATTTGGCTTGTGGTTCAATCAGGGCAACATTATGCCTGAAAACCATGCAAATTCCATAAGATCCAAACAGAAATCACTAGCTCTAGTTAACTGGCAGGTTCAGTGAAAAATGAAGAGAGTGAACCCCTCCACCCAGAGGAAAAAAAATCTGCAGGTCCTCAAACAACCAAGCTTGTTTAATCCCTACTGGCACTTCCAAGAAGTCTGACTTTTCCAGCTAAGGACCTGTGCTGGAAGCCTCTGCAGCAGCACAGCCATCTCAGCAGGGTCTGGGCATGTTTCACACAGTTCTGAAAGACTCTGAATAGGATCAACACACAGGTTTACAGAGGCATGCTGGAAAATGAAGCAATTTTAAGATCAGTGATGGTATCTTAAGAGAGCACAGTGCCACTTCCTTGAGGCATTATGCCCAATGTTACAACTGCTACAACTTTAATCGTTCCTTCTGTTTGCAAGTTTGTACAGTGAACATGAACTACTTCTAACATGATTCAGGTGCCTTCAGAAAAACCAAAACAAGGCTCCCACAGATGCGTACACACCAGAGCAGAAACAACAGACTAAAATTAACAAAGCATAAAGCTGACTTATTTATCCTGGCAAAAATAATCAGAAGGCTAAGCAGACTTCCCCTCCCAGCTCACTGGTAATAAATTTATTTCTATTTATTTCTGTTGCACTTGAAATGGTAGTTTAAGATGCTAGATACTGCAGGGCACTAGAAAATTGCCATCTTTAACAGAACCTGTCTCTCCTTTCTAAAGATTTAAGGCTCAGTTTTCAAATACTGACTTCCACAAACAGCTTAACATGCTGTTAAAACCACACAACCTTCCTTCTCCTCCCAAGCTCTGGCCCTGCATCACCTAGTGCAGTGAAAACTGCATGAGAGCAAACCAAAAAAAAGAGAAGCAACAGGAACAAGCTGGGCAAGGCAGATCCATGCTTGTATCTGCTGTGAATACTGCTCACTGGAAAAGAGCTAGTCCCTACAAGATGGGAACATGGAAGACACTAAGATGACTACTGCTTAGTCCAGATCAGATCCATGGTAACTCCTGCACATATTAAAGTATTCCTCTGCACGTACTGAAACAGAAGGAAGCCATTCAGATCAACATGTAAGAGCCCACCTCCTACTCCCCTGCAAATGTAGTGCTTTCCTCAGTGGCTTCTAAGTCCTACTTCCACTAAAAACTTAAGAATCCCCAATAATCTCAGTTCACTGCCAAGATACCAGAAATCAAATGCAAAGCATGAGAAAAACATATTCTGAGTTCAAGCATGGCCAGCAGAGCACTTCTGTTGAAGCAGCCTATTCCAAGTGTCATGCACCAGGTCTGTAACACAAACACTCCCAGGTCGTGTGAGCAGCTGCTTACTCCAAGCAGCCTTCCCTGGGGCCCAAGCACAACCACCACTTTTACTTCCAAGCTGTCTCCCCCATTTGTTCCAGGACAGCAGGAGAAAGCAAGGAGGAGAGAATGCTGAACCTGTGTTGTTCACAAAAGGCCAAAGAAAGAGAAATGGCACTGTAGCTCAGCTTGCTGGTAAGATATCCCTTAGTGTCCTACACTGCAAACACGCTCCACATCACAGCTAAAATGCCTTCTCTGGTATTTTTTTCCCCCCAGAATTTAGATATAGACATATCAAAAGCTAGTAAACTGTGCAAGTTAGAAATTTCTTCAAGGTACAATGTGGCATCTCTAATACCACATAATATATTTCTGTCATATATTATGCTGGAAGAAACTTCTAATTTCATTTGTTGCAGTCCTGTTTTTTTAATTCCATTAAACAAACAGTGGGGAAAGTTGTAATTTGTTTAGCTATAATCCCTGTCATCAACATGAGTAATGCTAGAAAGTATACATTACCACATTCAATCTATTTCATTTTATTATTATGCAGCATTGGTTTGCACACCAAAACTCGTGACAACATTGAAGTTACTGCATATCAAAAAAACATGCCCTCCGTTCAAACATTGCATAGCCTCAATCATTCACAAAGTCAAAGCATAAACAAATTAGAAGACCATCTGGAAAACGTAAAGGTATCAATTACTGTGACTCCCTTCTCCTGTTTAACTGATCATTATGTGCTCCAGGTAATCTTTTGCCTACAAGATGGCTCTCTGCATTCATGTTCTAAACTTTAAGGTATTGGTATCACAAATTAATCCACTCAGATGTCTGATTTTAATCCCTTAACAAACACCTATTAACAGTTCTACAGAATTAAACACAGTATAGATTACACTTCTGTATTATGGCCAGAATTCACAACAACACATTAGTGAAACTGAGAAGTTCTTACCTTTGCTCTGTAAATGTATCCAAGAACCACGACCACAACTTCGGTGATAAAAACCAAGAGCAAGATGATCACAAACTGCAAAATACAATCAGAAGTGTTTGTGCAAACAGTTTCATTCATTTGCTTTCATTAATGAAAGGCTCCACATAGATTTTTCTATTTAAAGTTATTTTTGCCGCAAGGTTTTGATTTAACAGATAATTTAATGCAAGCACTTAAATTGACCAAATGAGCCCAGAATTCATTCAAGAAACTTTAGTGTTCACAGCTTCACCAAGTAATAAGAAGCTGCCCAGACAGGCAAGTCCAGCTGTCATTAGTACTGAAAATACCAAACTGCAGGTCTTTAATCAAGTGGTTCTTTCAATTTTCTTTGTTAGATAAATAGGAATGTCTCATCAGAGAGGCTGCCCAGGCAGTTACTTAGAGTGGTAGATGGACTAAGGGAATGTTTCTTCAGATTAAGCTCTGTGACAACTGGAAAAGACAGCAAGCTATGCATTTGTCTTGCTATATTTAAGAGCACTTTTAAAGAAGTCTACACAGCATTCAACAAAAGAAGCCCCAAACCCTCCTGTGGGGACAACTCAAATACAGCCTCTCCTCTTCCCTACCAAGTTTTCAAGCCAAAATCACAGTTCAAATGCTTGGAAACACAGGGCATAAAATACTGCAAACCAAGTGTCCCAAGTAAACCATGAAGAAAATAATCAGGCCTTATGACAACCCTTAGTTAACCCTGATGCAAGATACTTAAAGCAAGAAGGCTCCTGAATCACTTCTCTCCCTCCAATTCATCTTTTCATCCACAATAGATAAAAGTGAGATTTAAAAACTGTTATGACTTAACCATATGGTTTTACAGTTTTTAATGAGATTACCACAGTTCTAAAAAAGGTAAAACTGAGAAGCCTTCTGCTGCTACAACTGATTAATTTAACACCTTTATTCAGAACAGAAAATTGAAATAAGACGTTCCTAAAAAAAAAATTACGCAGATAACTTTTAAGGCCATAAAGAAAAAACTTCAAGTAATATTGTAGGAGTTTATTGTAATATTGTAGGAGTTTCTTAAGAGAGCAGGCAGCCAAGTACACAGCAGGCCAAGAGCCTGCAGGAGCTCTGCACTCACCGTAGCCAGGCCGCAGCGGCTCTCTCGGATGGTGGCGCAGCACCCAATCAGCCCAATAATAAAAAGCAGCGTTCCCACAGCTATGATGATAACAGCTGGAATTAGTGTGTAGACATCTTCAAAGAAGTGATCATAGTCATCATATGTGATGAACACATAGGCTCCCACGTAGCACAGGATGCCTGCTGCTGCCTACAACAGGCACAAAAACATGGTAAGCTCCTTGGAACACCAAGCCCTTCCTTCAGCAAGGCAACAATTATTTCAACAAAACACCATAAAATAGCATTCCTCAGAAATTTTGCCAGTTACTATCTCTGACTTACTGTTACAATAAAATAGATGTACACATTGTGAACTTCAAACTCTAGAGAAAGATGGACTGCTAGAAACAACGGCATTTCTGAAGGGTTCACAGCACTGGAAAAATCTGATTCCAACCAGAAAGCAGGCAGAAACAAATACAAACCACCAACTACTAAAAGGCAGAAGCAACTACCTACAGAAATGTACCATAAACTTGCAAAATCGATGTTCTCAGAAGGATTGTTGTACAAAATGGTCCTTTCTAAACGAACAAAAAGTCAGCTCAAAGCTACTGCAAAATAAGCCCTGTAGGATGAATCTGCAACTATACAGATTTAAACAGTAAGACACAGCTCTCACATCCATCTGCCACGACCTTGCCTCCCTTACAGTCACAAGGATCCCAACACATCAATACCTTCACTATCTTTAAGCTGAGCAGAGCTAGTGAAAGAGACAACTGTTGCTTGAAGAGCCAAATAACACACATTTATTTTTAAATACAAGGGCCTTATCAGTTTGTGCTTTACAAATGTCTTTCCTAACGGCCCTCAGACTTGCTGCAGAACAAAATATCAAGTGGCAGTGATGGACAATATAATCTGGATGTTTCATGCCAGGCTTTTCCAACGTCCCAGTACAAGGCTGAGCTAAAACAATGCACCCAGAAGATGCAATGGCTAGGCTATGACCTGGGGAATTTCATTCTGCTGTGAAGGGGGTGTCCTTATTACAAGCCAATCCATACCCTGGACACCAGAGCTCTCTCAACTGGAAGGTGACACACTGCAGCTGCAGTCTGAGGGAGAACACTGCAGGCTGCCTCCAGCCAATGCTCCCATCACTGGCCTCACAAGCACCCCCTCCCTGCCAGTGAAGAGGAGGGCAGACACACATACAGCAGCTTCCAGTAGCTGTAATACTGCCAGGCTGGATTGTGCTGGTGTACAATCAGAGACTCACTCCATACTTCAGTCTAGGAGACATCATTTAGCCCAGCTGCCTGCACAAAGCAGGCTCGACAATGAATTCAGATCAGATTGCTCAAGACTTTGTCACAAGTCTTGGAACCCTCCTTGGGAAGCCTGTTCAGTGTGGCACAGAACAAGACAAGCCACAAAACAAAAGGTATCCAGGATTTCAGCCCTGGCTACCACTACATACTAGATGTACTGCAACATTACTGCAACTCATTACTGCACACAACCACTACCAGAACATTACTTTATGTATGGAATATTCCCTGCTGCACTTTGCTACAGAAACACTATGTCAAAGAAAAAGATATTAAGAGCCAGCTCAAAAGTATCATCATCTGCATGGATTTGAGCAATACATTTGACCTCCCCACCTCTCCTTCTGCAGCAGAATTGTATACTCTGCAGGAATCTTAAAGGCACCCAGGAGGCTCACATTCATCCAATAAAAGGTGCTATGTACATATAAGGAGAGAGAAAACTGAAAATTCAGTAACAAAGACCAAGAGCAAGGCATCTTTTCCAGACAGGAATGAACAAGCTATTGCAGAATCACCCCCTTGCACAGAAGATGTTGAAATGCAAATCCATCTGTACAAACCCTGCCATATTAGGTACAACACAGCAAAATGCAGACACGCACTTTCTGTATACAAAGCAAAGACTCAAAGTAGTGTCACTGAACAATGGAATTACATTAACTGTTGCCTAGCAATGAAGCCTGTGAATGGCAGGCCAGTGATGTAATCCCCTATTTCTAAGAACTGAAATGCTTGAGAGAAATATGGTATGTTACAAGGTAGCTGATGAAAACCCACAGCTGTGGTTGGCATCAGGCAAAGAATATATACCACAAAGCTGAAATCAAAGCCATTTGTGAACTCCTTTGTCCTTCTTTTGTTGTAATTTAATTGGCTTCCTCTTTGTTTAAGAAGAATCTGGATCATAAACACAGATTTATGATAAGCATAAGCACGTGCTTTTGAAGAATGTATTTGAAGAAAAAGGAGTTTAGCCTTAAAAAAAAAAAAATCAAATCTGTCTACAGGTGTTATCTTTCCTTCCCTCCTTCAAGAAGCACATGCATTTTAAGAAACATTGTTTTTGCAGCCTTTAGACAGATTAAAAGCTGCCTGGTTTGAATACTTCATTAAATCCCTTCCACACATGGTAGAAGAATGACTAATCACCCATGACAGCACTGGGCCTTAGGTTTTACTTCTGAACAATGTCAAGGAACTGGTGTTTCTGAAACAGACACTGCCTCTGAGATAAAGTGACCATGCTCCTCAGTTACTGCTGCTACCTCTTCAACAAGCCATCTGCAGGGGGGAAGGTCCTGAGAGCAGAGGTACCTGCTGGAGCTTGTACATGGTTTAAAAGCCATGAAGATTAAAACTCCTTCCCCACGGATCACAGCTGAGCACTGTTTTTGAACAGGTGCAGGACTTAGTCTGTCACAGAACAATGAAAACAGCAACACTACCACGTTACTTTATGCACAACCAAGTTTGAGATGACCTCCCTTTTCCCTTCACATCACAACCATGGGACTGTTTATTTCAGCCTGCTCTACCCCAGCAAGGGGGAGATCTCAAATGTTTTAGCTGGGATGAGCAAAGTGCTTTTGAAGCAATCCTTTTTGCTCACCTTTTGATGAATTTCTCTTACTACCTTCTGGCTGGCATCACTGGAGTGTGCACCTTAGGAGTGTGTAAGAGGAGTGACTTTGAGTGAAACTAAGGCAGAAAACAAGTACAGTTCCTGTGCTGACTGCTCAGAGGTGTTCACTCAATGGGACTGCACAGGCCCCAGGTCCCTCCCTCTTCAGAGCTCAGCAGCACCAACATGAGGTCTCAGCACACAGTACAGCGTCACCCACTGATATAAATAACATATCAACACTGTGACAAGACAGTTTCAACCACATGAAGTGTGCAGTTTATGTTGACCAGGGCTGCACCAGTTAAATGCACATTAATAACCTGTTGCAAACCAAGTAGAAAGTTGAATACATGTGTTTTTTTTAAGAAAAAAAACCCAAACTGACTGTCCCCCACCTAAAACCAAACAACCCACCCCAAACCACCCAAAATAGTACCATGTGTTTAAACCATCCATCTCAAAATAGGAATCATCTAAGGAACCCAAAGTCTGTATAGACACGAGGGCAACTTTAAAAAAAAAAAAAAATCAAATAATCTAGATCTCAATGCTTACCATCCTGCAGAGTAAATAGAAAATCTGCAAAGTTCGACCTTGCTCAAGTCAAAGACAAATTAATATAAAGCTACTGTGTTTACAATCATGTATTTCCTATCATTAAATGGAAGCCAAATATATGAACTGCACCCAGTTCAAACAAGTCTTTGATAAACAGGCCTTGAAGGAAGAATTCTCCAACTTAATCTGCTCAGTGCTCTGAATAGATGGCAGCATTTCCTGAATCTGTGCCAGGTAACATGCACGCTCTAGGGACATGACTGGTTATTCAGCATTCACACATCCTCTTACAGCTGTCTGCATCTAACGCATGGTTCTGAGCCTCAAGCAGCCCACTCTTATTTTAGGATGAATTAACCTTTAAAAACACTGATATAAAAGCACAGTCAATGAACACAGCTCACTGCAAAAGGCTTGAACAATTCAACATCCTTTTCATCAGAAGCAAGTTCCACAGACACGTAGACCTCTCGCAGTTCAGAAAAGGATTGATTTTACTGCTTTGGTTGGAACCTCTACGGAGTTATTAAAAGCTCAACAATTATGCACAGAACTGGAGGGAAAACTGGAAGAGCCTATGACATAATGATAAGCATCACTCCCATTCTGGGCAAGCTCTGTTAAAAATGGAGGTTCTTTGAGCAGTCTTTGGGCTGCTGTGACACAGCCTCTTAAGCTCATGGCTACTTCACAAAGCCAGCTTTCACCTCCCACAAGCCCTGAGGTGTACAAGGCTGTACACTGGCCATCTACACCTTGAAGCAGTTTCAGGGGTTTAGTTTGCTTGTTTGTTTTCCAAGTAGGCTGCAAGCGCACACCAAGAACTGTTTTCATGTTTTCAGTAACGCTCACACGCTGCAGCAGTTTGAAAGCCAGAATTGTGGCTACCTAAGATGATGAGTGTAAGATATTTAAACTTGTTCCACTGATCATTTATTTATCAGCCATGGGCACTGCAGCTTCATTTACAAGAAATTCTTCCTTACACTACACCCTAATAATGTTACTGCCAGAGAGATCTGACCAACACTACTTACATGTTCATACTTTTACTCTTCACCTTGCTAATGGAATTTTCTTCACTTTGGGACCCTAACAGAACACAGCAGAAGTTCTGAATTTCTTTTGTGGTACTGTTTCAATTAACTCTGCCAAAGAATGGTATTTGTCCCTTTAGAATCTATGCTTTAGTCACTGTTTTAAGAAAAACACATACTCTCTGAACAAGAAAATGAAGGTAGCAGCAAAGTACTGCACCTTAGGAGAAAACACACCTGATATTCAAGGTGTGAATGCTCCTCTTAGACAAGAGGGGTATTTCACATTTTTGGTAAGAACACCTTCTTTTAAATTCCTACTGCTGCCAACTTTGCCATTGCTGATTGGGAAATGCTGATAGCACACAGACACCACTCCAAACCAATTATTCATTTCACGATGGAAATACCTTTCAAGCATGGGATTGTTAACTGCACCCATTGATATATTCTGACAGACCATCTACATCATCTTTGATAAAAAGAATCTAAGGATAAAGTAAGAAAAAAAGCCTTCTACACTAACAATCCTCAGCTTTTCTGCCTGGATCCTCTCCTAGGACAATTTTCCCAACATGTCTATTGCTTTCCTCATGTTAAATGTGAATGTATCTTTGTTCTCACTGCCCTTCTAACATGTTTTTAAAAAAAACCAAAGCACATGTCTACTCCAGGGCAGATTTTTGAGAGTCTACAGTTATATCAGTTTTATCCTTCCTAATGCTTGCTATTGTCTATGCATACCAACTCCTGAACACTTCCTACCCACAAGCAGGAACACTGGTATTGTGGTCTGCTTCCAGATTTATGGGCTTCTTAGAACAGTACCTGAATACGTGGGGTTTTTTCCACATTTCTCCATTATTTGACTTCAAGGGTATTCCTGACATTTTTGGTTCTTTCCAACACTAGAGTACTCATAGCTGATTACTGTCATAAAAAGAAGGGGATGACAAAAATTTTTAAGTCTTCCTTTTAGCTTTGTTCTTCAAAATTTATTTCCTTAACCTCAGAGGCCCAACAGGATCTCTCTGGGGTTTATTTCTCTTACAGTCTTTTCAGCACGTCACTGCTGTGTATCTCTCTCTCTCCACTCCCCTGCCAAACAAACCCACACCCATACTTGATATTTCCTCTGGTTCCTGAAATTGATGCACAACCAGTTTAGAACCCAATGGTTTCCTGACACTCTTATCTTTGTTCTCAACAGTAGTAATTTAACTTGAACACTGAGCTCTAACTGTCTTACAAAATCTTTTGGGAGAAGAAAGACAGCCATTCCATTCAGTTCTGTAACACAGTTAAAACTATCTTAAAGGCTTAGAAAACAAGCCAGCCCTGTAAAATTCAAGCAAGCCAGACTGCTCTGTCTGTCCAGTCCACATTCAATTCTGCAACACGGTGCCCAAACCCCTCACATTCCAGGGCTTTTCAGGCTAAAGCAAAAGGCTGAGCTAGGCTGCTTTTGCATTCAGCATTACATATTCCAAGTGCCACTAACTGCAAGATGTGGAGCATCTGAGTATTCTGCCTCTTCAGAAGCCAAGGTAACAATACACCCATTCTTTTACACCTATTTAGTCACCAGGGCTGTAACCTGAGCTGGTGCTCCACTGTTCCCAGGTTCCTTGGTCTGCAGGAGAACAATGATGATCACTCAGTGCTTCAAAGTTCATCAGGTAAAGTGATACTACAATTTCCTTGTACTATTCAAAGGTATCACATTCAGCTTTGCAACTTGGTTTTGTTAGGTATTAGACCTTTTCAGCTCGAGTCCAGATGCCAAAAATCCCAGGCAAAGACCTGAAACTCATCCTGTAAGGAAACATGAATGACACTACCATGCTACTCAAAAGCAAATCAAAGTATTTATTACTAAAATTCAGGACCTGGCCCATGTTTGCTACCTGAAAATTCATATTCAAATATTGTAAGAAAAATTACTCAGAGGGCACAACACTTAAATCTTTATTTTTAAATTAAATCCTCACTTTTTAAAAGAACTTATTTTTTTAATGCATAGGATTCCAAACCATTATACAATCCTGAAGATACACTCTCTTCACACTACCATAGTGGCAGAAGCAGAAAATGTTACATTTTCACATCCAGAAGCAATTGTCTTTCAAGACAAAAGGGCTTTGGACAACTAATCCCTGCAAAGTTACCTTTTGGATTATCCATCAATTAGAGTCTTTGATCAGCAAAGAACTCTCAAGAAATTTGGTCAGAAGTCCAGAGCAGATACTATTTTCAAGCTCACAATAAACTGGAGAAATTAGTGGGCTTATTGCTATGTGTAAGAGAAAGTGAACTCCAATCTTCCTTTCTACTACTAAATTTGAATGAATTTTCCCATTGCTCCATTTTACATGTTTTTCCCTACCAGAAATCCCTAAACATGTTACATACACATTGACTGCTGCAGCTCCTCTAAGAAAATCCTCCATTTTCCCACACTCTGGCCACTGCATTGTGGTGAGCACAGATCTAGAAAGTATTTGTGCCCTACAATTTCTCTAAACAATCATACCAAGAATGTTTTAGAACAGCTTAGTCAAATGAACTGTCAAAGCAATGATTTCAAGCCAGCTAAATACTACAAGAACAACGTAAACAGTTTAGAACTACTGAGTTGCAAGTATTGTGGAAGCAGAGCCAATTCCTTTTCTCAAGAAGGACACAGAGGTGAAAGATAAAAACCTCAGCAAGCACAGGATATCTGGCACTATTTTAGCAGAGCAGGCTGTCAAAGCACACAGATTCCTTGGGAATATAAAATAGATTCCCTTTTCTGAAGCAAGAGCACATGGAACTCTGAATATTTTATCATTTTCTCCCATGAACTAAACTAAGACTGAAAACACTTCCTTAGTATTTTTGTCTTCATCTCTTCTTCACACTGGTTTCAACTGAATTATGCAAGTCACACCATGAAGCCTTAAATTAAGGGCACACAAATAAACACATTTGACAGCAGTCTTTAGGTATTTGTTCTAGGTAAATATATTTCTTCCTCTTTCAAAATTATGCAGACCTTAAACTTAGGAGGTGTCCTGAAGAACATGCTTTTCTCAAATACCTTACTATAATTTTTTTTTTTTTTTGCAATTAGTTGTTATCAACATTTCATCAAGGTAACAAAAAAATCTTGCTGATTAGGAAGATATATGTACTAGAAGTTACATTACTTTACTTCTAAGCTGTATTGTCTCTCTTACCACAATTACTTCCTATGCAATACCCTTCCTCAAAGGGCTCAGCATCCCCTAAATGAAGTCACCAGCTGAACAAATAAATCTTGGGCAAACTTAAGGTGAAGGTCAGCTGAAGGACTGGCTTTCCTTAGCCATTAATCATATCTACCCAAAAATTAACTCCTAGCAATGAGACACTAAGAAACTATTAATCAGTCAGTACTCCCTGGTCTAAGGAAGGCAAATTTTACCTGATCCTTCACATCAATGCATTTCATGGTCAAGTATTTTTGGCCTTCAGCACTCTGACAATCGCCCAAAACTCAAGCACGTGTTCCACACAAAATTTACACTCTGCTACTCTTTATGACTACAGTCATGATACTGTTTTCTTACAGAACTGGATTTTAAAGACCACATGGGCACCTACTGAAGATGCACTTAATGCTCAACACCCCTGCAAATACAACTCAGCTGAACTGTCAAAATACCACACCAAAAATGTGGGAAGGTGAGTAAGGTCCATTCAGCTTTCTGCATGATAAACTAGGACCTGCCTGCTTTTAGACAGCTTCCACAGCCTCTTTTCTTTAAGAAACAAAAATCCTGCAGTATTACCAACATGTAGGGAAGTACAGTTAATGTAAGAACTTTACACAGTAGAAAGATGCTTTCACAAGACAAATGACTTTTTATAGTGTCAACAAAAATTTATTAAGTAGCCCAAGACTCTTCAAAGTGAGATGAACTTGGAGAATTGCAATCAGTAGCTGTAGGTGGCAAGTCAGCAAGGTCTGATCTGCTACTTTCAGACTTGAAAAAAATTTGTAAAAGTTAGAACCAAGACTTCAAAGTATAACAAGCATATCTCTATTTCTTCACAGCACTGATACTTTTGTAAACATCTCAGTCATAAGACAGATATAAAATCTCTCTGAACATTCACATCCTCCCACAAGTAAGAGACCCACGAGATGAGGGGGGAAGTTATTATCCACGGTGTAGTCAAAACGTGCTATTCCCACAGGTGGCCAAGAAGATAGTGATAACACACAAGACTAGTATATGAAACCTTAAAGAGAGAGAGTAACTTTACAACTAAAGGAGATTTACAACTAAAGGAGCAACTAAAGGAGATTTCATAGTTACTTGACCAATTCTAGGCCTTTGTCTACTGCCAAGTCTCGGGAAATCCCAATGATGTAATTATCAACCTCGGAACCACAGCACGACAAGCACAAGATTTCTGTAACAGCACAGAAGCACTTACATTGCCCACCAGAAGAGCACCAAACGTTAACATACACTGCTCAGAGAGCAAATGAGCTATTGACTCTACTTCGTGAAAGAAAGGAACACCACTGCTTTCTGTAACTCACTTTCAGAAAGCCTGCCTCATTCTACGTGCAGCTGATGAGCTGCAAGGTTGTTCCAACACAAGCAACCCAGTCACTGATCTGCCAAAAAGCTATCAGCACATGGAGGTGGTTTACAGAGCACAAGATTGATGACATTTTAATTTGACGTGAAGTACATCTTATCTAAATACAGTCTGCCCATTTTAAATTAACTCTAGTTTGTCTCAAAAGTAACCAAAAATTGTAAAAGTACAAAGTTCAGCATTACACAAAATACCTTTGACCCCACCACTGTATGAGATGAATAACTGCAAACTCCAACATGCAGCTAAATGACTAAATGCAAGCAGACAAGGAACAATGCCTATCACTAAGCTTCTGGAGCACAGGAGAAACTGCACACGGAACTTGTGCTCGTTTACTCCAAACAGAGCCTCGTTTATATCAGCAACTACAGAAAAAAAAATCTGCTTCAAGGTGCCATCAAGAAGGCAACCCAAAAAACTGTGTCCAGTCAAAAACTTTTAGGTATGATGTAGGAGTCGTTGAAGAGCTTTTAAAATGCCACTTGCAAGTATGCATGAAACAAACAGCCACACCCAACAAAGCAGATTCCAACCTTACTGCTGCACTAAGACTGATGTCACTACTTTAAAGATAAAGAAAGGAACCTGTGTACCTCAGCCAGCATTACAAACTTCTAATCTGCACCACTTAAGGCCAAATATGCCTCACCTTCCCTGCTGCTCTCCCAGAAGAGCTGTATAGGCAAGTGCCGGTAAGAATGCACAGATATGCACTTTCCCTGACCGTGATTCATTCCCAAGCACCCTTAAGGAGCATTCCTTTGTAAAAATTCAGACAAGAACAGTCAGCCTGTAACACTAGTAAGATTTCCTATGACTTTCAACAGTAAATGAAGCAGTTATAAATAGCAACACTTTTGTGGTCCAACAGCTTGTTACCCACTATGACGTTTTCGAAGATGTAATCTCTGGACAGTTGGGACAACAGATACTCTGTTCCTGGAGCTGGGATTAAAGCAGGAAAAATGCAGTACCTAAATGCATAAAGGGAATTCTTAAAATTCTACAAACAATTCTTAATTATGATTTGAGAGTTACACTGTTCTGACAAGCCAATTATTACAGAGAATACAACGCCAAGCTCGAGCCTGTACTTCCAGCCTGAAAAAGGTCATTTACAGCAACCTACTGCCCCTCTTTTGTCTTACTGTCACTGTAGCCGTGGGAAGTTTCAGCGATGCATACACACTACAATGCTACCGTGGCCAGTGGAATACGTGAAGCATAAACACATACAGAGCTAAGTGCTGATTTTGTGTTACAGCCCCAGAAGAGATCGGTGCCCACAGAGAGCGCTCGGGATGTCCCGCCGCGGACAGCCCAACCCGAGATGGCCCAAAGAGGGCTGCAAAAACCAAACTGGCTACACAAATTAAACTGCCAGAGACCTGAGAAGCTCCATAATGCAAGAGAGGAAAAGCTGCACGGGCTTACACAACAGCCTCTACCCCAAGATCCCTAATGCTCGTTAAACCTTCAAGGCCAGGTTCAGCTCCCCCCAGGCTGGAGCTCGGGAGAGGGACTGCGAGGGAAGGGACGGCGAGGGAAGGGACGGCGAGGGAAGGGACGGCGAGGGAAGGGACGGCGAGGGAAGGGACGGCGAGGGAAGGGACGGCGAGGGAAGGGACGGCGAGGGAAGGGACGGCGAGGGAAGGGACGGCGAGGGAAGGGACGGCGAGGGAAGGGACGGCGAGGGAAGGGACTGCGCCCAGCACCCAACCCCACAGCCCGCGAAGGGGCTCGGAACGCCCGTTAAACATAGAGAGCTTAAATACGAACGGAACCCGCGCGGGCCGGTGGGGGGGAGGGAGGGCTCCCGGCTCCTGAGCGAGGCCCGCAGCGCTCTCGGGGCCAGGCTCCGACCTGGAACCCCGGAGCCGCCGTCTCTCGCGAGGCGCGGCCGGACTCACCCAGAAGATAAGGTTGAGGAAGACGAGGACGGTCTTGGAGGAGGTGATGCCGCACTGCCCCATGGCGCCGCAGAGCCCCGGCCCGGCCCCGCGTCCCCTCAGCGCCGCCGCACGTGACCGCCCGGCCGCGCGGGCAGCCTAAGATGGCGGCCGCTCGCGTCACGTGGCGCGAGGGGGCGGAGGCACCTAAGATGGCGAACCGCTCCCCCTTAAAGCGGTCCCGCCCGCCGAGGGCGCCGCCTGGGCAGCCCCGATGGCGGGTTACTGTGAGGGGGCGGTCCGTGCTGTCCTCCAGCCTCGGAACCCAGGCAGCAGAGTGTAACAAACACGGCCTCTGCTTCTCGTTCAGAACTTGAAGCGATAATTTTCCGGTTACCTTACAGTCCTAAAACAGGTGGCAAAGAACTCTGAATATCCGCATCCTCCGTCAAAAAGCTGCACCGTGAAGCCGGTGACATCCTCTGGAGACCTTGGGCTCCTGAGGGAGATGAGAGGCCCGATTGCCGCCTGAGGGGAGGTTTGATGGCCGGCCTGAGCCCTCAGGGGCCGTGAGGGCAGGAGAGCTGGGCGGCGGGCTGGGAGGGCAGGTATGCTATGAGGGGAACACCCGGCCTTTTACAGCCTTTCTTGTAAGCGCCTTTGGGCGTTTGTCTAGTGTGGAGAAGGAAAGTCCCAGTAAAGTAAAAGACTGTGACTCAGAACCTCACAAAGTGTCAGGGGAATGCGGGCGGTGGTAATTGTTGGGTGCTTTGGACGCATCCAAAGAGGGCGGCATTTTCCAGCGAAGAACAAAGGAAAAGTAAGTTAAGGAATTAAAGATGTGCATGGTTTCCAGAAGCGATAACACCAATCCAGGATTTGCTGCCCAATTTATTCATAAAGTTTATTTTAGCACGGCCAGGATCCAGCCCTTCATTTTAAGGGCCTTTTTTTTCTGTCTCACTAATCAAACCAAACCCTTCCTCCCCTCTTCCTTCATATCCTCCTCCTCCATCTTCCTCTTCCTCTCTTTCTCCTCTGTAATCCCCATTTCTTTTCCTAGAAATGCCTGTCGTTCCTGGGCTGCTCCCCCGTGTATGGTGAGCTTGTTCTTGGTCCTTTCCTGCAGATTTGCTTCTCAGGTGGAAAGAAATCTACCCATGGTATTGAAGGCCTTAACATTTTAGCAATTGGTCTTGTAAAGGCAGACAAGTAACAATCAGTTCTATTGCACTGTTCCGTTTCCATGGTAGCAAAGTTAGTTCATTTTCCTCCTACAGTTTGGGAAGTTATATCCAGACCCAGTTCTGGATACCATGGAGATAGATACTAAGTCTTTTTTCAGCTTTCATTTCAAGTCCTTATATGTTCATGGATGAAACTTCCCGATCTTGCAAGTGTTATCAGACCATTTTCTGACACTAAAAATGAATTTATATACCCAGAAGATATGCTAAAAGTTGGTTGCACAATTAATGAGGTTTTGCACTGAATTTATGGCTTTTAGGATGTGATTGTCTTCTAGTTTCTGCTTTTTATGTGCTGTTTGTATGTGCTTTATATTACAATCCTGTGACATATGGTATTTTTAAAAGCCTATATAGATGATACTATCAAAAAGCCATTAAAAGCTGATAGAAAGAAAGCCTTTTAAAGAGCAATTTGATAGGGAAAGGATCAATGATATTTAAAAACTCACAGAAAGATTGTAGTACAATGCTGTAATACGATTTCAACGTTGAAATTAACAGTCTTATCAGATTTTCTGTATTAATTCCCTTGACTTCACAGGTAGAGAAAAATAGATTAGATAGATATATCTTAGATAAATTTTTATAGATTCATAGGAACTGGTGTTCAGTAGAGACTCTTGGGTTCCTTTTTTGCATTTGACATTGAGAGCTGGCAAGGAGGGCCAGGACTTTGTGCCTGGGGGGGAGCCAAGGGGCTGTGGTGGGGCTGCAGGTTTCTGCATCCAGGGAGCACCAGGGACTCGTGGGGAGACTGCAGTGCCTTGAGCTGGACAGGGTTTGTGTGGGCTGGACTCACACTGCCTGAAAGATAAATGCCAAGTGTTCCTCTAAGCATGGCTCCTGAAAAACACATAAATACAGCAGTGCCTGGCACTCTTCTTTGCAGTGCTGCCTTGCTGCTCTCATGCATGGAGTGTTGCCTGCTGGTGGGTGCCAGGGTGGGGTCTTTGCAGCCTCCTGTGCAGGGAAATACTCTTAGTTCTTTGGAGAACACATGCAAAACGTTTGGGTATTGTCAGTCTGAGACTTCAAATCCACGGGCTCTGTCTGGGATAAGTGTGGGCCTGTGCTGGCATCTCGTGCCAAGCGTGGCACACCAGCCAAGTGACATTTAGGGGGAAAATGGGGTGAATAGTAAGATGCTATCAGAAATTAGCCCCTCCTCCATACATGGGAATGTAGGCAGGGAATTCTAGCTCTCTGCAGAGAGGAGGAAGGGTGGATGGCTTGCTGAAGTGAGGTGGGGCAAGGCAATTCCCAGGAGAGCAGGCAGCAAAGCTTGCTGGAAAGCAGGTTGGAACAAGCACTGTGAACACTGGCTGCAGTTTCAGTATCTGGCTTAACTGAGTTGGATTGAACTGTCTCCAGCACAGCTTTGCTGCTTAGATCTCCACCTTTCTTGATGTGGACAGGTAGCTTGACTGCCAAGATATACTTTTGCTTTTAATACAGTTTAAACCTCTTTACAATTCCTCAGAGCATGTTTATTCAGCATTCCACCGCTTGTGACTGTCATCATAGCAGTATTTTCAGAAAGATGCACCAGAAATGAGTACAAGGATATCCTGCACTTCCACAGCCTCTGAGAGAGGGAGAGGATCAGGACAGGTGTGAGAGAGGTCTTGGGTGCAGAATGGTGCTAGCGAGGGGTCCGTGTGGGACCTCGCCAGGGCTCAGTCTCTGGCTCCCAGTGGCACACACTGGGCAGCGTGGCTGCTGGGTGCCTGGTTCTTGTAGTGTGTTTTTATGTGTTATAATGGTTTTGGCTTTGTATCCCCTTATTTTCCCCAAGTGGTTTACCCCAGATTGTATCCCCTCTCTCTGCCTGTGTAATCCCTCTCCTTTGTTGAGATGATCCCCAAATCCCTGCCCTGGCTCTCTGTCAGTCACTCAGCATCCCATCCCCTCCATCTTGAACTTTCGATCCAGGGCAGCGAGTGATTAGCCAGAGGCCAGGGGTCAGCCCTACAGGTGTTACCCCATACACTGTCCTAAATGTCCATTCCCCCAGTATCCATGCCTAAAGTTTTCTTATTGGTCAGTAAATGTTATCTACTTTGTAACCTTGGCATCTCTCCCGGGGCTCTCAGCAGGAGCCCCCTGAGGTTGTGGGGGCTCCCCGGAGATCCTGAATTAAACCTTGGATTAACCCCTGCTAAGAGTCGGGCCCTTCATCTTCCACCGTTGTTCCAGCATCTCCTCTGCTGCAGGCGATCAGCCTGGCTGCCTTTGGTACCCCAGGGATGGGGATCAGCCTGGCTGCCCTCTGTACCCCCCGGGATCAGCCTGGCTGCCCTCCGTACCCCCAGGATCAGCCTGGCTGCCCTCCGTACCCCCGGGGATGGGGATCAGCCTGGCTGCCCTCCGTACCCCCGGGGATGGGGATCAGCCTGGCTGCCCTCCGTACCCCCGGGGATGGGGATCAGCCTGGCTGCCCTCCGTACCTCCGGGATCAGCCCGGCTGCCCTCCGTACCCCCGGGGATGGGGATCAGCCCGGCTGCCCTCCATAGCCCCGGGATCTGCCCGGCTGCCTTTGGTACCCCCGGAGATGAGGATCAGCCCGGCTGCTCTCCGTACCCCCGGGGCACGGGAGAGCTCCCCACCCCCGCCCCTCTGTTCACGGTCTCGGGGCTGGCCGGGGTTCCCTCCGTGGCACTCAGAGGGACTCTGTGGCACTCAGAGAAACTGGAGCACCTGGTTGAGGTAAGTGACTGCAGAAGCTGTTTTGCAGACTCAGAAAAGTAGAGACAAATGTGCAAGTAAATACAATAATGATGTAGTTTGACCTCCAGTTTAATGATGCCCAGTTCAACTCTCAGAATTTTTAAACACCAGGAGTTAAGTTCTCTGGGCACAGTGCATGTTGCATTGGTGCAGTTGGTCTGGACTGCCATAAATCACTCATCTAGTGAGGCCTGTAGAAAATTCCACAGCAGAAGTAATTTTCATTTGCAGGCATGCATTACAAAAGTAAAAGCGTATTCTTGCTTTTGGGACAAACAATTTAGCAAATGTTATAAAAATGAGTTAACTCCATTTGAATGAATTAGGTAGTAGAGAATGATCTCATGCTTTTTTCTCCAGCTCCTGAGGAGGTAATCATAAGCTTCTTTGAAGTGTGTAATAGCCTGGAAAGGTGCATGAACAGTGAGGGATGCATAGTAAAAGTGACAGATGACCTGACAAACATTTTGCCAGTTGATCTTTTCAGGATTTGGAAGTACAGTTAGAAAATGAGAACACCCATATCACAGTATTGTAAACCAGTGAATAGAGGGGAGAAGTGGGACTGTCAGTGTAAGGTAGGGAGGGCAGCAGTGGTGAAATCCAGTCTTTCCTGTGCTCTGGAGCAGAAGAGATCTCTTACCACTTTGATCCCACCCACCTGATTTTGTGGTTCCCAGCAATGCCAGTCATGACTTGCAATCCATTAATTGCTCTTCACCGGGAGTAAATGATCTCATAGGAGTCACTCTGTGCATTTCTTCACTTTTTGATGGGCTTGAGCACTGGGGACTTCTCAGTAATGATCAAATGTTGGAAGCAAGGTCCATTTTATTGCCACTGAAGGGATGCTAAAGGAATGAGGAGCACTCTTCATGACTGAGGAAGGGGAAAAAATAGGTTGAGATTAGTTCATTATCTTTTCTTTATATCTTTATCATCTATTAACCTACATGAAATACAATTTTTAATAATAAATACCTATATACACTGCATTTAAATACAATTTTCATGAACTGATATAATAATGTATCCTTGTTCAAATACATAAAGGATGTTTGTGTGCTCTAATCTCTTTTTATTTCAATATTTATATTTGATAGCAGCCATTGTGTCATGCTAAGGGTTGGCATGCTGGAGAGAGACCTTTCAGATTTGAGAAGTATCACAGAAAACCAGTTTGGAGCTAAAAGTCTGATGGTAGACAAACTCTGAAACAGTTCTGCATATAGATCCAGAGGACTGATATAACAGTTCAAAAAACAAGAGATGAGAGGTTCTGTTCAGAAACGTCACTGGCATTGGCAGTTTCCCCAGAGGTACAATAGCATTGTTTTGGTTAAGAAATAGGTGTAGGTTGGCCTCCAGGTCCACTCTGGTGCTGGAGAGGAGCTGAATCCATGTAGTTCATCTATTTTTTGCTGTAAGAAAAAGTGAGAAATCACAGCACTGTCCATTCTGTCTTTGGAGTCTTTTGCACCAAACTACAAATAGCACCTTCTGCCTCCTGGCTCCCCCATCATTACATTTTCTGTGTGAGTTCTCTGCCAGCTCCAGTCAGCTCAGTTTCCAGGATCTGTCTCCTGGAAAATGGCCTCAGTGTTCCATGGCTTTTCCCTGGCAGCAGAGGCAAATCCCTCCTGTCTGCACTGCCCTGCATCCTCTCTGCTGCACCGAGGCACTGCTGGAGGAGAGGGTGACACTGTTCTATGCACAAGCAGCTGCAGAGGGCACTGGGCTGGGGGCTTCTTAAATCAGACCTGCTGCAAAGGCAAGGCTTGTGAAGTCTCAGAGCATCCTGAGATGAGATTTCCCTTTCTGCAGCAGCCCTCTGCTGGCTTCTCCATTCTCCCTAACCCTTCTTCACATGACAGTAGCAAAGGTACCACTAGAAGTATTTGTGTAACCATGGAGACCAAGTGAAGGCAGCAGACTGGGGGAAAAAATAACTCAGGCAAAAATAGGTTGTATTTTTAACCCCGATTTTTATCCCCTCTGTTCCCTGGATGGTCCTCAGGAGAAAGTGCACCAGCCTACCTCTCAGGGCCATGCACAGGCAGAAATGAACAGTGGGCAGGTGTGGACTTTTACTTGCTTTCAGCAGAAATACTCTTCAGACTTCACCCTCCAAGAACCTTAGTTTCACCTTAACTGATCATCATTTACTGCTTGACTGCTGGTTTTTTGTTCAAAATTCAGCTGTTAAGGTCATTTTCTATAAGCTTTTGTGTTCTTTGGACAGTGCCTTGCCTGTTCTTGCACATGCTCTGTGTTCCTGCATTGCCTTTTCCCTTTTGCAGCACACTCTTCAAGCCAATTCACAATTCTCTCACTGTAGCTATTTATGTTTGTGTTTTACCTACTAAGAAAGTGTTTCACAAAGAAAACTGATCAAAAAGAAAATTTTAAAGCTGATGTAAATATAGTAAGTCAGTGACAGGCAGAAAGTAAAATTAAAAAAAAATAGACTTCCTGTGTGTAAGCACTGCACAATGGGCTCATCATCCAACATGCCTGTCCCTGGTACATGATGGGTAGGCTTCGTTTTGGTGATGTGGTGGCACATCCTGGGGACGTGGCCTGGCAGGCACAGGGACGTGGGGTGTCTCTGTAAGATGTGGGGCCTCCCTGCCTCAGATGCTAAGCACTTCTGTCTGAGTTCATAATCTGCAGCTGAAACTATAATTAAAATATTTCATTCTTGTAACTAGCATTTTTCTATCTGGAAATTTGATCAGTATTTTTTAAAAAAAATCCCAACTTTCAGTTGGAAATTTTTAAGAAATCCAAGCTATAGTCACAAACCAGCAGGGCTGCCTTTGCTTCTGCAAAACAGAAACACCAAGTGTTGTTTCAGTGCCATCTGGAGCTGCTGTGAGCTGCTCCAGGTTGAGTGTGTGTGTTTGCACACACCTTCTGACCACAACCTCTGCAGAGCACCCGTGGTTAAACCTGTTCTGCTGAAAGGAAAGGGGGTGTTGCTGTTACAGCACGCACTCCATGGATGCAGAACCTTTCCTGGATGCACTTCATGGTGCTAGGAAATCTGCATAACGTCTTTTTCTGCTTTCCCCACAGTTTCCTGAGGCTGCTGCTGTGCCTCACAGGTGTGTTGTGGTCTTTAGTTGATCCCATGGAGGCCTGAAGCCTCTGGAAGGCTCCTGTAAGAGGAGCAGGGCTCCTGTAACTGTTGAGCTCCCTCCCATGGGTAATCTGTGATCCCTTTCTGGGTACTGTTGACAGGCTTGGAGCTCTGGAGAAGCATTCAAACACATCCATACCTTCAGCTGTGATTCCAGTAGAATGAAAGGCCTAGAAAAACCAGTTGGTACTTTCCAAATGGGTAAAGATAATTAAAGGGAAAGTAACTCCTTCTCTTGTATTTCTAAAAGCAATGTTTACTTCTGTACTCTCTCTGTTTTTAATTTTTTTCCTTTTAAATTTTGGTGTTTCCTGGATGGTAGCTTACTCAACTGTTACAAGGAAAATGAAACATCTTTCTTGCTGGTTGTAGTTTGCAGTGCCACAGTCTGATACCAGCTCTCTGTATAATTCCAGCAACCCAGCTGTGGCTCAGTACCCAGCAGCAGCAGCAGCAAACCAAACTGATATTAAGTAGGTGAATCCAGCTAGAAAAGGTAGAAAATGTTAAGCTTTGTGTTGTACCCTCATCATTGTTTTACCACCTGTGTGGCAGTTTTTCAGGAATAATTTATGTCATCCAATATTATGTGTCTTTTAGTGCTCAGTTAATGACGACCTAATATTTCAAACAAAATACAACTTCTGTAATGAGATTCCTCGTTTCTGCCAGGATGTTATTAGGACCCCTGCTACAGTGATCTAAATGAGATTGACCTTCACTTCATAACAAATTGTGCTCCCCATGAAACTATTTTTAATAGCATTCATGTAGAGAAATAAATGATTCGAGTAATTATAAATTTTATGAAAATGACAAGTTACTTTAAAGTGCTGCTACATTTTTACAACGTTACACACCGATTGAGTGCAACATTGTGAAAGCCTCATGCGGCTTTGTTCTCTCTGCCGCTCCGCAAAGAACAAAATTAATGAGTTGAGTTCTTGCTGGGTAGAAGATAAACCCGGTGTAATCGGGAACCGGGCGCTGGTTTGAGCCTCTCGCAGGCTCACCCGGAGCTCCTGCCCCCGGAGTGCCATCTGCTGCCATCTCCTGGGCGGTTCCCAACAATTCAAGGAGAAAATCAAACGCGTGCTCTGATAAATTGCTGTTGTCCTGGTCCTCAGTCGTAGTGCGCGTGACTTCTAATAGGTATTTAATGAGAGGAATCCTCTTTTCAGAGGTGAAGAAAAAGGAAAAGAGGCATCCATATTCTCAGTATTTCTGCTAATTGTCTTAAAACTATTAGTTGAAGCAGGATGGGTATAGGATTTCAGAGGGAAAATGAGTAGGATTTGGATACACTTGGCATTATGTTTTTAAAAGATAAGAATGCTCTACTATGCTGTAGCTATTTTAATCTGAAAAGCTTTCTACCTGTTATTTAATCCTCACCACGTCCTCAGATTTCTTTTCTTACATGGTACTACTTTTGTGATGTCATATCCATCGTGGTGCAGAAGATTCTTTATTTTTATTTCCCGTTTCAGGCAAAATAAGTGATGTAAAATTTATATTACTACATATTTTCATATATTTTACTCACATATTTTCAGCAGACCTGGATGGAAGTCTCATGCTTGTAAATTCTGTCTCAAAAATCCCAGCACCAAAGCTGTTCTGAATAAACAGCTTAACAAAAAACCTATTTGAGATGAAAAGACTAAGATGCCAATTAAACTTTAAAGGAAAGGCTTCACAAAAATAACATCGTTATTTCCTCAAAGGCCATAGAAGTTCCCACATTAAGATAAAGAACTTTCAAGTCTGTATGTAGAGCACCATCTGGTGACTCGTGCACAGCAGGATCCCAAGGCAGGGATTTACATACCTTGCCACATCGCAGACAGCGGGGCAGCCGACATCCCCCGGCAGAGCTGCTCCTGATGTCCTCCCTGCCGGCAACAACTCCCTCACAAATGTGCTTGCATGTGCTGCTGTCGCCTGTCCTGGTTTAGGGCAAATTTGGGAGAAAACCTCCAAAGGGGCCCCTCCAGAAAGCGAACCCACACAGCCCCTCCCCCCGATCAGTTTGGGAAGGGTTCCTCGGAGAGAAGGGAAAGAACCTGTTTATTTAACAGGCACAGCACCCCCAGCACACAAAATGAACAATACTGGATGACACCACTCTGTCACTGCTCTGGAAAAGGTGACGAATGCAGAAAGTCTCTCCTGGGAGTGGTCACTCTGTTATCAGTCCCTCCGGGCTGGGGCAGCTGTTGCAGCCACAGGGTGCAAACTCTTGGTGTTTGGCAGGTCCCAGTCCGGAGCAGGTTCGAGTGGGTCCAAAAAAGGGAAAGGAAAAACAGTCCAGGCAAAAATTCGGACTGCTTAGCTAAACTAACTAATGGGCAGAAGCAAAAAGCAGGAGCAAAACAGAAGCAGGAGCAAAGCAAAAAGCCAAGCAAAAAGCAAAACCCGCACTATGTACTGCCCCGTCTGTGTGTCCCGTCAGCCGTGGGGGAGCAGGCTGATAACAAAACCAAACCAAACCAAACCTTCGCTCTTCAGAGCCAGTCTTGAAGGTACAGGACATAATATCCAGCATGAACAAAGCACACGAATGGGATACAAGCATCATAACGTCCCCACAGGACATCGCCGCTGTTTGTGCAGGGTTGGTGCCGTGGCCTCACGCCTGTCCAGAGGCAGCCTTTCCTTTTGCCGGGAAGGGCTCTGGGGACAGGGCTCCTGTTCCAGTGCCAGGCTCGGGAGCAGGCAGCAAGCACAGAGATGGCTGCCTGGCAGCCAGCCTCTCTTGGCTGCCCCTCTTCCTGCCTGCCTGAGACATCCACTCACTCTGTACCTCTCCCTGCTACTGCCACTGTCCCGGTGTGTCCTGTCTGTCCCAGCTGTCCTGGCAGCGCTGCCGCCCCTGGCACAGAACAAACCCAGCAGAAACCTGCCTGCCTGGCCGTTTGGCTGTGGCTGGTGGAGGGTGGTGGTTGTTGCTGTTTATTTCCACAAAACCAATGAACTGGATTGTTAAAAACGAGAGCAGGCTCCCGGTACTAAAATGATTTCAGCATTTATTATAAGAAAAAGAAATGCCTAAGCAAGGGGGCCCGGGCCGAGCAGGAGCGCTCCCGTCGAGGATGGAGCAGCGCCGGCGCTGGGGCTGCTCAGCAGCGATGGCCCCGAGGCTCCAGGTGGAGCGGCACGGGTTATGTGGGTCGGATGCCCCCTTTTGATCCTGTTTTTTGTCCCTTTGGATTGGTTTCTTTTTGGGTCCTTCATTTGCATGAAGGTTTAAGGTGCTTGATTGGCCATTACAGTTCTGTCCAGGCCGGTTTGTTTCTCTTGGGGGTGCTGCACTTTGGTGTGTTATGGTACCTTGAGTACCGTGTATTTCTTATAACTACCCTTCTAACCCCTTTTACAATATAACAACCAAACTAACAGTACATGTTTAACGATCTATCAACTATTTTACAACAGTTTCTAACCTATTTTTAACATGGATGACCCAGTTGTAAGCATCATTCTTGGGTGCCTTAACTATTTGTGGATTCATGGATTTTGAGCAGTCTTGTTACAGAAACAGTTAGACTTCAAGAGATTTTAGTTTTCCTGTAAGCATAGAGCAAGTAAAAAGATCTGAAGCTTTATTCTCCACTGCATTATCCCATAGTACTATAGGTTTCAGTACAGTTCTATTTAATCTTAAACTCAAGGTAACTGAGTTTAGGATTAAATAGAACTTTAATCTTAAACTCAAGGTATTGTCTTGAATATCATGTTTTCAATCCATAATCCTCTATATCCCACATATCTCAGGCAATCACCTCAGCACCTGTGGATCTCTGAATCACCTTACCACTGAAAAAACATATCTCCTTTTTTCAGTAGAATAGCCCATGGACTCAGCAAAAGGATCACGTGTCTGAGTCTGGATACAGCATATGAAGGGCTTCCTCCAGCAGTAACCACACAAATACTGCAGGAATTAAATGCACTACTAAAGCTTTTTTTTTTTTTTTTTTTTTTTTTGGTCATGTAGCAACTTTCTTAATTCCTTAGAGAAAATTTTCTTATAATTTAGCACAGTGGACTGGTTACAAAATCAGTCAGTGTTGTATGTGAGAAAGAGAGAGGTGCCAGCAGTTTCTGCTGGAGCAGACAGATGTCTGTGTTTGAGCAGGAAGGGAGGGTTGAGGGTTAGAGATCTGACATTTGACAGTGAACCTGCATTGCTTCAAACCTCCTTCCAAACACCTTTGCTTTCTGATGAACTTGCATGACTGTGAAACGTGCAAGGAGGCTGTGAGGATATTTTGGAAGGGTACAGGACTTGCTGAATGTTAAATTATAGCCTTATACTGAGATTTAATATGGTAAGGGTGAACCCAATGGTAAATACAGAAGACAATAGCTCTGTGAACCACTGAAGATATACATATTTCATCATTTGAAAGCTCATATTTTAATTTTAATTTTTTGTTGGTGTAATTCCTTGGGAATTTCTCTACAGTGAAAGGCATACATTAGTTTGGGCCTTTAAATTATATTTATATATAAGCAATAGGGAAAACATGCTACACTACTGTTATTGATTCAGTTAGGTTTAAAAAAACCCCAACAATAAAACAGAGTGAAAAAAGAAGCAAAAGATTGACTCTGGAAATTTCCAACTGTATTAACAGTGAAGCACACGAATAAGGCCAGTCCTGACCATGCTGGATTTGTGTGGATGTATGAGGCAGATGCCTGCAGGGTGTCCAGCCACTGAACCTCCCTACCTCCAACTGTGGGTCCCACCACAAGGGACCTTTGCCAGGAATCTGCGGCCTTTTTATAAGGAGCTTCTGACTTCTGAATTTTTATAGTTGTCACCAAACAGTTTAGATGTCCTGGGGCTCATGGTCATGCTGTTTCACCATCTGATAAACAGCACCCACAGAAGAACATGTTCCAGCATGCCAGCAGCAGGGCTCAGCTGTCCTGAGCCAGCCTAGCCCTGGGGCCTGCAGTGGAGCTTTCTTAATTTACACTCAGAGCTCCACAGAGCAAAAGATGCCCCTTTGCAAAATGCACATTTCCATCCCAAATGGAGCCTCCCTGTGCAGGGATCTGCCATAGGCAGGGGATTCTCTGACTCTGCAATCTGGGGAGTTGCACAATGAACTTGGGCATTTGTTCTGACTGTAACTGCAACTGATTCTTAAAATCAGCAGGGAAAAGTCATTCTGCCTTGGGTGTAAAACACAGCTGCATTTCCACAAGGAAGGCCTTTTCCAGAGATGTGGAGCATCCCAGAGCCCAGCCATGCATGGCTTGGGGAAGCACTCTGGATTGTGTTTGAGAGGGTAATGTGCAGTTATGGCCTTTATTCTGTAAGTGACCTATTTCAGTAGAGAGAAGAACTGTTCTGTATAAGGGCAGCTGTTTTGAACTTTGGATGTTTTGGAGAGAGGAGGAAATGCAGTGAAGGATAGAATTAGGTCACAACTTCCAAAATCTGCCAAAACTTTTCTCTTGATTGGCTGACTGCTTCTGTAAAGCAGTCTCTCAAATTGGAAGGAATAATCTGTCCTCTGCACTCACTGGATCAAAGTATAAAGGGAACTCACTGAAATCATAAAAAATTTAATTTTCTATATTTCTATGTGGGAGTATGGCAATAAAGACAAAGCAATCTTCTCAGCTCTGTAATTAGCACTTATGATTGGGAGATAAACAATCAATCAAGTCACTTAAAGCATTTCTCACAAGCAGTTCAGAGTCTCACTAAAGTGACTGAAATGCAGGGCAACACAAGTACTGCTGTGATGAAGTCACACTCAGGGCAGGAATAGCAATGGGATTGTTGATGATTAGTAGGATAAGAAGCAGGATTAGAAAGACCACTTTTAAAACTGAGGAGCTCAATTCAGTTCAGACAACGTCCTGAGCCCACTGATTGCTCCCTGTAGAGAGCAAGCTTGAAATCTTCATTCCCTGTGCTATTTAGAACTAATAAAAATGTTCAAATTAGAAGCTAGGGAAGTGGTTTCACATCATATCTCTCATTAAGACACTTTGGGGAGGGTGGAAAGAGAAAATGATTCAAAAGCAATCTGAATAACTGAAGGAATGTATTAAATTTGCCTGCATCCAAAGGGTGGCCCAGAGCTTTGCTTTCAGGGGCTGTGCACAGCCATGTCTGTGGGGGAGGCACTGGGGGAACAGAGTGCCTGGAAATCTGGCCCACATTGTGTGAAACAAGAAATTAGCAGAGATTTTGTGGCTCATGTTCTGATGAAATCTTTTGCATTATATCCTCTTTGAAAATTGCTGTGGATTTTGAGCACTTACCCTGCTGTATCCATGGTAAGGCACACTTAGATGCAGTCAAAAGCTGTTCATGCTTTTTCATGAAATAACAGAAATTCACAGCCATACCACAGACTTCTTCTGGCACTTTGGAGATATAGGAAATATTACAATCAGATGTTTCTAATTTAATTCAATCCCTCATTAATTTGATCTCTCCTTTAATTCAATCTCAGCCTCAGGACCTAAATAATTTGTATTAAAAATAACATAATGACCAGTCTTTCTTTTAATCAATGGTGACTGCTTTAGGCAGGTATTAGCAAATAATCTGATTACTAAATACACAGTGAGTTGGCATTTAGTTAATAACTAACAGGGAAAATTTGGAAAACAATCAAAGGAGAAAAAAATAAAAAGAGGAAGAGGGATAAGAGAAGAGAGCGCCATAAAAGAAAGTATTGTGGAAAAGTTATTTTTGCTGGTGATTGTTATTGACACAAGCCTCTAAGATGCACAGCCAGTGGTGTCAGCCCTGGGCAACAGGCTCAGCCCAGCAGGGAGACTACACCAGAGTCAGGTCTCTGGTAAATCTGACACCTTTTCCCCTTAGATTTATTTAAACTTACTAATGGGATTTGGAGGTTAGATGCTTAGAGTTATTAGGCAGGCACAGCTCCACTGAGCTCTGGCTACACCATTTGCCACCCTCTCTCTCTCAGTGTAGGCAGACACCATTTGCCTGCCCAGTAGCCTTTTTGTGGGAGAGATGTTGGGAAAGCTGATGTTGTCTGGCAGGAAAACTTGTGATGCACAGCTCAATGCAGGCTGTACAGAGAGCAGTGTGGAGCAGCTCTGCAGTTGCTTCAGAGCAGCTGGTGGGGAAGTCACCAGTCAGGCCCCTGGCCAGTTCTCTGTCACAAGGTCCCCAGTTCTCTGGAGACTGAGACTGCCAGGTCTGGCAGTGCTTGACAGATGCTGACAGGGACTTCCTTTGAGGGGACAGTGCTGCAGCTCTCATTTTCTAACAAACCCCATCTTGGGTCTGCATCTGAAGCAGGTAGTTTGCTGTCCACTATCTTTTCCTGTCCAGCTGGCAATACTGCTGCAATGACAGCCCTTCTAGCGAGCCAGTAGTTCTAAAGGAGCCTTGGATTGTTCTTTCCCACCTGCCTCCCCCTCTCCCTGCTCCTGATGCCTGGATGGGGCCCATGGTGTGCTGCTCAGCAGATGCATGTTTCCAGTGCAGCAGCGTTGCAAGGGTACCCAGCACAGCACGAGGCATCCCGAGCTCTTACAGAGACACCTTTTGCCTACAGCAGAAGAAAGAGCCTTGACAGTTTGCTGTTTGCAAGTTACCCAATAGCAAAATGGAGATCTACATGGTGAACTGACATTCTCCAATGTGCTGTAACTCTCTGCCCAAGTTCCCAAGTTCACGGGGGCTCTGCTCAGTGTGTTTTACACTGATGTGCTGATGAAAGGTGTCATGCCATCTCAGAAGGGACCTCTGGGGCTGATAAGAACTGGATGTGCTCATCACACAAGGGCCTTTGAAGCTTCCAGTAGAGACTGCTTGAAGTCATCAGCACAGTACCACAGCAGATGTGGGAGTTAAGAAATGCAGTGCCTGGTACTCCCATTTCTGAGGGATGCCAAGGCAGTTGACCACTGGACTCCTGCTCGTGTTAATGAGGCTCATTCCCAATGTCCTCTGTGTAAGAAGGGCTGCTCAGCAATACTTGGGAATTAGGCTGGCCCAAGTGGAAAGCTGCTCCAGAGCAGCGTTGTCTCCTGCAAACCAGAGGTATTGACACCTCTCTGGCAGACAGAAGAGGATGCTGAAGTGACAGAGGACACTAGTCTCAGTCTAGATGTGTCCTGGAGCAGAAATGGTAGAGCAGCTTCACCTGGTGCTCCAGTGCTGCAGCTTTGAACCCCTTTCTTTTGGGACTGTAATCTTGTTACTTTTGTGTTCGAGCAACCGTTAATAAAATCGACAAAACAAATTGATAAGTCTATGAAAATCATTCTGCAATAGATTTAATTGAAGGAGGCTGTCAAGTCATGATGGATAGTTGTGAGTCAGTGGTGAATAGAATGCAAACAGAAATACTGTAGGAGATGGTTTAGTTGAACAGGCCCTGGATTCCTGCTTACAATTGCTCCCAATGGCTTGCTGCATCTATTCATCCACTCCTTTGCCATGCTGTCCACCAGTTCCTGGATCTGTAGCATAGCAATTAATCTCTTCTTGTAAAGTGATTTAGGATCAACACAAAACTCACACTGTATTTTTATTATACTTCTGGTGAGTGAAGAAAAAGGAAACCCTTTTAACTGTGACAGAACAGAACCAATGTAACAAGTACAAATTCTTTAGGGAAGACAGAAAACTGTGCCTAAAAACTAGTCTTAGCTCAGTGTTTCCAGTTGCTGATTTGCAGGAAGAAGTAATTAATCACAAAGTGAAATCTGTTCAAGATTAGCATAAATTGCAGAAAATTGTAAAAGACTCCAGATGGATTTGAATTATTAAAAAAAAAAAAAAAAAAAAAAAACAGATAAAAACACCAAAGGGAATGTTGAGCTGGATGAACACAGACTAATTCCTAGTAAAAAGAAACAAAATATTTTTATGTGAACATCCAGAATTTTCAAGACTCTAGGCATGGACATGTCTGCCCAGCACAAGCAAACAGGGTGCTGATGGGCTATGGGTGAAATGCATTCTGCCATTTCTACAGAATGCTGACACCCTTACTCCCAGCCCCTCAGTCTGAGCCAAAACACCTCCAAAAGCTACAACAAAAGAGGTCTCACAGCAAGGAAGAGATCAGCACTGTGTGCTGCAGCTCCTATGGAAGGAGATGCTGAGGCTCCAAGCACAGGGAGCAATGCTTCGTGCCACAGGGACATGATTTGAACAGGTCACTGCTGCAAAAGGGCCCGGGATGGTGAAGCTCTGGGTCTGGATGGCATTTAACATTTGTAACCAATGCCATGAAACATTTGTCATGTAGTATCTGACAACCTCTTCTGACTTCCTGTTGTGTCTTGTTTGAGGCTGAAGCACACCCTGGTGTCCTGTGATTGCAGCTTTAGCAATTACTCCTGTACAGACACAAATACATAAGATGAAGGACTAATGCAGCAGAGCATATTAAACTTTTTTCCCCAGTAATGAAAACGGAAAGAGGAGAATCTCTTTGAAAAGGAGACTTTCTTCCTGCCCAAGAGAAGGTACATGACTGGCTCACAGGTTATGGGAAGTTCCTTTTCTTTTGATGGTTGCAGTGGTGGTTGTACATGGGCAGACTTCTGGCCCATTTCCAACAGTAACTTGATTCAAATTTAGTGCCCATGTAGGTACCAGGAGAATTTTATTACCTTGATTTAATTCTTCATTTTCTTTACAAGAACATTTATGTACTTCTGCACTTTGGAGAGGTGCAAAGTTAATAGCTTGCTTCTTGTGATACACTGCAGGGATTTCCTGTTTTTTAAGGGTAATCTGCTATTCACTGCACTTTATCTGGCCCATTAAGACTCCAGTGAAGTCAGGCAAAACCTGGCATCTGACATGAGATCTGTAAGTGCCCCCCAGCCCCACTGCACACAAGTTCTGTCCCTGGGGCTGTCCTGTCTCACTGGACTGAGCAGGGGAGTATGGGCTCCTCCCAGCACCTGTAAAACACCAGGCAACAGCTGGAGAAGGAGCCTTCTGTGGATCTCTTGGTAGAGCAGACAGGTAAATACCTGAGCAAGAAACCTCCCTATTCCTGATCCTTCTCTTTTTGGAAAATAAGAAACGGAGTTTTGTGATTTTCCCTTAAATTATTGCCTGTTACTTCCAGTGCTTCCTTCTGTGCATGTCCTGAGTCTGCCAGCTGCAATGTAACAAAAGTAACACTCTAATGACAGCAAAACAAAGGGTGAGAACAGGAGATACAACAGAAAATGCACCTTTGAGTTCTCTTGAGTTCTCTCTCTATGAATTCTATTACTTTGATTTCTCTGATTTTACACAAGCAAATCTGCTTCAGAGCCTCTGAGCTGCTCTCCCAGTGACTCCCCCGGTGTCTGTTTGCCAGACAATGACTTTTTGCTCATCTGGAAGCACTGAACTGATGGCAAGGAGCCGGCCCCCATCTCCCTTGGGAGTGGGCTAACCACCAGGTTCTAGTGCTGCCTCCTGAGACAGCAGCAGCAGCACCAAGGGCAGCAGATTTGAAGGCCCAAGACTGTGTTTTAATGTGAATCTTTCTCCACAGAGCTACCAGTCAGCTCAGAATTGAAACTCCAGCCTCTCTCTGCAGAGCAGTTTGCCTTGGGAACTGCTTCCACCAAGCCTGGTTCAAAGCACCTCTGGGCAAGGAGGATGCTGTGATTCCTGTGGGGCACCACAGAAGCTCATTAACTGGGGCAACAGCAGCAGCCTGCAGAGCTCCAGTGATGCAGGGAGGCTTTCTACAAAGGAAGGGTTTGTCATGTGGAACACAGCTCTACTGTTGGGTGAGTTTCTGAGTTGGTGAAGAATCTGATACAGACATTTTTGCATCAACTGAAACCAGGCATCTGTTCCACTTGTGTTCATGTCTGGCACAAGCTGAAACGAGAACGCCAGACTGCGACTGCTTAAGGACACCCACAAGAGAGTTTGCACTAACAGAACTAAATTAATTTCAAACAGATTTTAGTTAAACTAGTATAATTATCATGTCTTGACAGGGGTTCAATCTATTTTTGCATATCTTTTCCCTGCAGAGTGATGATTGCCACTGACATAAATGATATAATCGAACTCTTTAGCTGAAGTCCATGGCACTTAGTTGAAGTGAGCAGGGATTACTCTGGCAAAGCCAAAGTATCTGTCAGGCTGTAAAACGTGCTGTGTATTTGTGAGTGGCACCTTTGGAGTCAGCTAGCTTTGTACTTTCAAAAGGATAAGGACAATAGCTTAAAATGGTTTTGAAAGGCTTTCATACAGTGTCTAAGGAATAAATGTGAAGGGCAGGCCGTAGTTACACTTCAACTAATTCTGATCATTGAAGCAATGACATACCTGTGCAAAGCCACTGTGACTGCGGGGAGAACAGAGCCTGCAGGCAGGTTTTCTGGGGTTATTTTTATTTTTCTTTCAAGAGTATTTGTGAGCAGTGTGATTGTCATGCAGAGGCACAGTGCTGTTCTGACGTATACGGCGTCATCTGTTCTACACTAAGAAATTAGCATCTGCAGCTACCACTGCTGCCTGTCAAATGTGGCTACAGAATTGAGCTGTTTGATCTCAGTGCCACTGAAGTGTGTCTGCACACTGCAGAAGATGCACATTATCCCATCTGTTTCCCACAGACCCTCCATCAGGTCGGATGCTTCAAGGTAACAGATCAGACACAATGAATTCCACTGCAGACGACTGCCTTGGAGGCATCCTCCTGCTCTGTCCCTGCATGTAAAAATTTGACTTAAGAGTAATTTTATTCCTTCCCAGCAGGTCATTTAAACCCTGTCCACTCCAGGGAAATTTCTAACTTTGGCTCAGCTCCTTACATGCCAAGGGCTGTCCCGGGCGTGGCCGCTGTCATTAACGTGCCGAGCCACTTCTCCCCAGGCAGGCCTTACAAGACACCGGTTCAATCAACAGCAGCCACTGGTGGCCAGTTTATTTTTGGGCTGTTGCTGCCACAGTGCCAGATGGAGCTGAAACAGTGCCAGCCACGGTGAGGCTTCTGGGGCAGTGCCAGGGGTGGGAGCTGGGGCAGTGTCCCGAGCACTGGCAGCTCCTGCAGCTGGGATGTGTGGCCTCGCCCAGGTGGGCACCTGCCACAGCTGCACTGCTGCTGCCAACCCAGCTGCTCGTGGCTCAAGTCCTCTGCTGCACTGGCCACATGCATTTGCCTCAGAAATAGATGGTTTTGTCTCATTACCTAGGAAGGGGGAAAATCAGGCAATGGCAAGTTTGATTTGGAGTGTAATAAAACTAGTTTATTTACACAGTAACATGAATGCCACGGAGTACACAGCAAAGTACCACAGCAAACCAGAGTGTAACTGCCCCTGATCACAAAGGAAGGCTTGAAGTTTATATACTTATTTATATAAAAATGTGTAAATATCAATATGAAGCACCAGATAAAGCAATGCAACCAGGAATTCCAAATACAAGTTACCCACAAGAATGGAACTGAAAAAAGAAATTAAAAGAAATTCCCTTATTCAAGGCATTTAAAGAAATCCCATTTATAAAAGTTCACAGATTTTGGAATCCCCAATTCAAAAATAAACTTCCCCCTTTTATTAAAAACAAGAACATATTCTTAAATGCTCAGCATAATTAAGTTTTAAAAGAAAAAAACCCAAGGATTTCAACTGCAAAACCTTCTAATACCAACAATCCAAAGGACAAGGAAACAGAAGTTTTGAGTAGTTTTTGAAGAGGTGTTATTTATGAAATAACTATATTAAAATTTACACACTCTTAAATATATATTATATATACAATATATAATATATATATATTTTCAAGCAGAAAGGGGCAAAGAATACTTTTGGGATAAAAAAATCATATACATACATATATATTAAAACATGCCCTCATGCACTCATATATATATGTATGTATATATATATTTATGAACAAATATTTCTTCCATATAAAAAAAAAGCTCCAACCTCTTCTAAATCCCTGAAATCTTCCCCTTAAATTTATGGAAAAAAAATCTTTATAGTCTGAAGTAAAAATCAAATTCTCCAATGCTGTAGAGTGGTAAAATGCTTATGTACAGGTAAGTTGAGTATTTAATTTCTCACTGGCAACTCTGCTTGATCTGAAAGCATTCTGTGGTTTCCAGGGAAATGCTGAGTGGAGCACCAATGCAAGGAGACTTAGAGGAAATTATCTAAATTACATTCTACACCTACTCAAAATCACCATCCTTCTAACTGCATCAAGGTGAGTAAGAAAATCCATACAAATGTCTACCAGGAATTCCCTGCAACACAGCAGGGAAATGAACTTGCTCCTTCTCTTGGAGTTGAGGGTGCCCTTATGAAATTTCTCCCCAGCGTTTTGAGAAGTATTTTTTGTGTATTCTTTGCCTGAAGTCTTTGTCATTCACATGACTGTTTACAGAATATTTCCACAGGTGTATTTTTACAGAGGTATTTAAAATTCTATTCTGTACTTCTTTGATGTTCTCTTACTGCATAACTAAATCACAATCACATCTTCCTCTGTGCTGGCTGGAGGGCTCTGATTGTGCTCCAGGTCTTACAGGAGTTTTAGCAGAACCAGCACCACCTCTGGAAAATCAGAGTAAAACTGACAGTCTAGTCGTGCAGTAAAGTCCTGATTGTACTGAGAAACAGTCAATTTAGAGAAAGGGGGAAAAGAAAGTGCATTAAAAGGTCTGACTCAGTTTCTATTGTATCCCTCAGAAAACTTAAAATTGATTTAAATAAAAACAGGATCATTTATTCTATATTTACATAAGGATTTGTTATTACAAAAAAAAGAAATTAATTTAGATGGGAATCTCAGCACAAGAACTCAGAACCAGATACATTTTGTTTCAGCAGCAAATACATGTTAAAATTAAGGACCTACAGTATGAAGCTACTGAATAAATTCTGCAGGTAGCTGAACCCTAACACACATATTTTATTTAAATAATATATTTTTCTCTATAACATGTAGGAATTCTCTTGTATTAACACGTCAAGATGATCCATTCATACTTTGTGGGTGGGATGTGTGGAGCATGAAAGATTTAAGGTGGAACATTTTTGTAAATGCTACCTGCACTCTTCTCTGTGGGGCAGCGACACGGTACCCTGGCTGGAGTTACTGATTCCATCAGTCTGAACACTGAAGTGACACCAGGCTTCTGTATTTGAGCATTCCAGGGGCTCCAGAAGGAAATTCTGGATTCCCTCTCTCCTACAAATTTACAGGCAAGCTTTTACCAGTAGAGTCTCTTTATATTCACCTGGCCATGCATATTGACTGGAGCAGATCTGAGGCTTGACAGACAATTAGTAAGAAGCAATTCCCACTTAAGAAATACAAAACTAACACACTTTCCATATCACCTCAGGAGCAGTTCTTGTAGCACTCCTCTTTGAAGAGAGGTTTGCATTCCCCACCACAGCCCAGGGGTGCTGTGCAGCCCCTCCACCACCTCCAGCAGGAGCAGCACGTTCCCCCCTCCCTGCTCCCAGCCAGCTCCCCCTGGCCAGCACAGCACGGAGTGTCTGCAGAGATTGTCAGAGCAAGAGGCTTCTCCTGATGCCTGGTCAGGATGCAACAACTGACTTGGCATCCACTGGTATTCTCCCTGCTCCAGATCCCAAATCTGAAAGCCCACAGCTTTGTTACTTCAGGTTTACACTGTACTACAAGCAACTTGAAGGAACCCATTCACAGGAATCTTATGGAATAGATCAACCCAGAATCAAACAAAGGACAGCACTGAATTTTGTAAAGTCTTCTGCATCTTTACATGGGCAGTATTATTTCTAGGGCTGCTATGAAAAGAATAAGATTTCCACCAACTGACCAGCTACATTTCAGGTTTTTGACAAGGCACTAAACATTGTGAATCCAATCACTGTGCTCTCTCTGTAATATTAGAGAGGGTTTTAATGGCTCTAAAAGGATCAGAAACCACTCATCATAATTCTTCAAAGAAGCATTTGATTTTTCCAGAAATTAGTTTCCACTGGAAAAATCTTTAGAGTTCATGTTAAAAATATTTGAATGACAGCTTTTATTAATAGAAAAATATATATTTACAGTCAATACTGTTATCTTAGATTTGCAGCTCTTCCTATTTCTTGAGCTCAACTGAAAGTGCGACATTGCTAGAAAAAAATTCAAGATCTGTGCACGTGTTCAAGTAGGTTCTACCATGCACAGCCAGGGGTTTTGTTCCTGCCATACACAGGATCCTGTTACAAACAGAGCGGGTTTTTTTCCTTTTGCTTAGCAATTATGCTGTAGCATTCTTAGGATTTGTTTACAATCAGTTTAATGCATACATTCTTGTGTATTTACGTGGCACAATCTGGTGCCAGGATGGAGAACCACCACAAACACAATTGCAATCATCAGTTGTGGGCAGATCTGCAAAGTCAGCCTCAAGCTCCTCAAGGAAGAACTCAGGCCAGATCAGGTTTGATTACATTGGCCATTCTTTTTTAAAGAAAAAAACCACACAACATTACAAATTGCTAAAGTTTACCCAGTGCTGCACAAGAAAGAGGTTGGTAGTGAACATCTATCCATGCTTGGTTATACTGCAGAGCTAAAATGAGTATTGGTGCATCACAGAAGATACAAACTGGAGTTAGATAGCTAGAGATACAGAGGCCTTGGAGCAGCTGCAGGAACACGTCCGCTCGTACGACATTGCCAATCCACCTCTGCACGTGCGTGCTGACACCAAAGTGACAGGGGGAACACGTGTCCCTAAACATGGCAACACCAAGGATCCAGGGATCGCCCCACCGCCACGCCGAGTGGTCCAAGAGCTCCTCCTATGCATGTCTGAGCCAGCTGGGAAGTCAGGTGCACACACACACCAGGGAACAAACACAAGACCAGACCACAGAGAACAAGAAGCCCCACTGGCAGCTCAGCACACTGGCGCCAATAGCTAGTAGGTAGTACACAAGTGACTTGCCATGCTCGGTGTATGTGAACTATGGGAGCATTGCCCTCCTGTGTCCAGACAAAGCAGGGCTGCACTGAACAGGAGATTCTTTGTAAAGGTTCTTCTACAAGCTGCTCAGCAGTAGTGCAGAAACTTTCTTTCCTGATGTAGAGGAAGTACTTCAACTACATACATTGCACTTGGGCTTTTAATGCACTGTCCTGTTTTTCTGCATCAATGCCACCATCCTAACTTTCTTGCCAAAAAGAGAAAGAAAAACATACATATTACATTAAAATATATTATCCTCATCCTTGCCTGATCCTTCACTGATACAGGTGAATCAAACAAAAGAACAATCAGAAGTTTCAAAAAATCTTTAGAAAGGTAACGAAGACAGTCTATACTAGGGCACAATCAATGTAGGCTTCCACAGGCCATTGAGCTGAGCTCTGAGAGGTGCCAGAGGAGAATCACACAGACACGTCAGCCCTCGATGGACGCCGTGGATCCAGAGCTACTCTTGCTGACTTTAAGCCTGCAGGACTGTTTGTTCAGTTCCCATGCATGTGGTCCAAGAATGCACATGTTGTATATAAAGTGGCTATTTGTTTCAAGGCTGAAGTGAATTGATTCCTCACAGTTTTAACAGTTACAATGGAACATCAATCCATAAAAAGAACACGTGGATATCTGTGCATTTATGTGCCAGGAAAGTAAAGGAAGGGGCTGCAGATCTAGCATCGGGTAAAGGCTCGTGTGTAAAGTGAACACTGTAATGTACAGCTTTAAAAAATAATACAAGAATTGCACATAGATCCATAGGAGAGAAGCACAGGCTCATAACTACGGCTGTCTGCTTTCCATCACCCGCGTCAGAATAGTCAGGACTGCTTTTCCCTCTGCATCCAGATCCATTCTTCAGAGCAACTTGGGAAACAACTCCTAGCCTACCAATACTGAGCAATTCACTGTCTGTACAGAGGTTCCACGGGAAACGGCTCTTAGGGCACAGAAGGAAGTCAGCAGTGGCCTTGAAAAATGAAAAAGCTCCTTCAAGTTGAGGTTTTAAAAATTCTGACTCTTCAGTCCTCACTAATTCCTGCTCTAGTCCAAAACTCTGTCTGTGATGCTCTTTGAGCTCTTCTGACAACAGTCCATTTTTGGGGTGCTGTCTATAGCAACATCAGAAAACACTGGTTACAACAGGCAAGAGATGGGCAGCCAAGCACTGCTCTAGGAAATGTGGGTCATGATGCTGCTGGTCGTGGCTGCCAAACTTAGCAGCTCCCTCAATAATTAAACAACAGTGTTTTTGCACCCTTGTTCTTACCCTTCAGAGAACTGTGCCTGCAGTAAAAGTGTCTCCATGCTGCCTGTTAGCTGCACACAGACAAGCTCTAAACATTTCGATCTGCCAACAAACCTACAGAGCCAATTTCAGTCTCACTTTGCAGTATGGCATAAGTGACAAGAGCAGACCAAACCAAAACAGAAGAGGTGGCTTTTATTTTCGTCCCTGATTCATAGCAGTGATTGTCAGAGAAGGTTATGTATGTCCCATCCATTTCAAGTCAGGCTTTAGTGCTTTTTGCAACGTAAGGGGAATTTCAAGGGTCCACCAAGTGTTGTACTGTTCTTGTATAAATGTGGTTATGGCTACAGTACATCAACAGTCCAGACTGTGAAAGTTGCCTAGGAAATATGATAAAGTGTGCATATGCTGCTTTTTAATGCACAGGTCTCAAGCTAAGGGTAATGGTGTGATTAAGGCAGTATTGATGAAATTGTGAATGGTTAGAAAGGATATGGGTAGGCAATGAGGCAGAGGAGGAGGGAAGAGGACTAAACACAGGTGCTTACTGCTCACTGACACTTGCCATGCTCAGTGGCAAAACCACATCTGGGGAGGAAAGTACAGGTGGTGTAAAGTGTAAGAGAAAGATCAGAACCTGTTTGGTTGAGACCAAAGGAAAGAGGAGCACAGCCTGCTTGTGGGGGACTGACTAAGCTGAGAGGAAATGTGTGGTATGTGGAGTGAAAGCAAACGAGTGTTTTGTGGCATGGTGGATAATTTATCTCACAATCACCACTAATCCATCTCTGCTTATGGTCACTGCTATTCACTAATCAATGCTACGTAGGAAATGACAGAAACTACCCAGAAGAGGAGGGCAATTTGTTTACTGCAGTGGTAGAAATAGTGGTATCAAAGCTTGCTCTCCTTTTCAGCCAGATATGAATCAAGTTACATACTGGCTGATCCAAATGCAGTCGTGTATGTGATCAATCCCTAGCAGGCCTGGCAAAAAAGTAAAGTTTCTGTCATACTTGGTAGAGGATGCAATTTCTCCAATTAGAACCTATTTGCTCAGAGTTGCTGGCTTCGTTGTCTAGGCTGTTTTGTAACAGTTGTACAAAGTGTGAGCCCTAGGGCAGGCTGGAGTGAGGGCTGGGGCAGAGGTGGGGATGCTTCACAAAAAGCAACAGGCTCTACAACTAGTGCTGCTTCATGAGTCTCACAATGCGATGAAGTGAGTCTGTAGTGGCAAAAGCCAGATATTGACAACAAAGCCAGTCTTCCAGAATAATTCCACAGTCCCTCTCCAAGGACTTCTCTGCAAACTTGATCATCAGCAGCGTCCTTTTTATATCGAGCCAGTTCTGAAGTATGGCATCTCTCCGTGAGGGGTTGGAAGATGTACTGAGAGCATGGAACAAGTCCTCACGTGGGCCCCAAAGGAGACACTGAAGGATTCCTTTGGCTTCTGATATCAAGATCCTCTCCGAAGGGTTGGGATTCAGCAGGCAGCTGGCAAGCTGTTGAAGCCCTTGAGAGTAGAGGGAGCGGCAAGGAATCTTGGGGAGATCGGCACAAGTGTACTCCTTCTCTTTCAGCTCTGGATTCTCATCAAAGGGGTTGGGTAAGTGCAGCATTTCATAGATGAGGATGCCAGTCTGGAACTCATCACACTTCTTGTACTGCGTTGCAGTGATGATTTCTGGAGCCAGGCGGGACTGGTCCCGCAGGACCTCAGGATCCACCATGTGGCTCTTCTGCTTGGCCTGGGAGAAGTTGCTCACAATCAATCTGGCGGGGCAGGCGGTGTTGGGATTGGGCTCTGTGGCCTCGGGGCTCAGGGGGCCGCCTCCCGGCCTGGAGTGGACCAGCAGCAGGTTCTCCAGGCGCAGGTCACAGTGGGTGATGTGATAGGGCTTCAGGTGCTCGAGGCCCAGGCACAGCTGCAGGAGCAGCAGGCACACCTGTCTCTCGTACAGGTCGGGGCTCTTGCTGTGCCGGGGCGCGGAGTCGCGCACGAAGTCGGCCACGGTCAGCTGCGGGACCTCGCGCGTGATCACCACCACGCGGCTGCGGGGCTTGCTGACCGTGCCCGGCCTGCCGGGGCTGTCCCTGCACGAGGCCTCGGCGCTGCAGGCAGTGTCTCTGCTCTTCTGCTCAGGCTCCTTCTCCTCCTCTTCCCGCTCTTCTTCCACGTCCGCCGCGTCGTCATCCTCCCAGGGAAGGAGGCGCACGGGCACCTCAGCCAGGAAATGGCCACAGTCCTGCTGGATGTTGAAGTTGATAGCCAGGCTCTGCCGGATGGACAGGCTGTGGTAATACTGCTGGGACTCCTTAGCCTTGCTCTTACAAATCTGGGGGAAAGAAGCAGAACAGACATCATTCTTTTCATTCCTGAAATCTATGTATTTTTTAATATGTACTTTGCTGATGGGATCTCCAGTCTAGGCCTAAACACGAGCATGAACATTTTTTAATGAACGGACCTTGGCAGACTGTCTTAAGGCACCCAAACAGTTCTCATTGGCTAGTAAGCAACTGCAGAGCAAACATGCAGGCATCTCTCCCTCTGCACAGATGATCCAATGGAAAATACAGTTCTGGTTTTTAATCAGAACAGCAGCTGATACACGGTAAATGCACAGCAAAGCTTTCTTTACAGTTATTTGTTTACCTGTATGATTTTATTCCAAGTTCTCTCAGCTTTGTGTGAAGCTTGAACAAGATAAAAATAATCAATAGCAATAGGGGATATAAAGAAATATGCATAAAGTATTTGACCAAACACCTGCACATGGCAGAGTTAGCATGGCATAACCAGTTGAGCCCTGTCAGCTGGGTGACTGCTGTTTGCTCCTTGCCCGTTGGAACTGGAGCTAAGATCCATGAGCTGCAGCAGTGTGTCTGCAGGGAGGGGTGCATGTGTGCATGGCACAGCCTGCTGCCAGGCAGACTTGGCTCAGGTGATGAATGGACAATCAGTAGAACATGGTACCTTAATTGCTTTCAATCAAGTATCAAGATCCAAAATATGGTTTGGTTTTTTGCCATAGACCCTGTATTTATGTCCAGAAGTATCTTATTGATATATACATTATCAACATAGTAATTATCCTTATTAATTGTTTGCACTCCCATAACAACAGGCAGCTCCAACCTCTGACAAAAGTCACTGGACAAGCTCTATTAGGGCCTCTGTTTCTAAGGTATTAACTGATTAAAATTACAAAGACTCATCTGGCTTGACCTTTGCACATTAACCTTAGTTCTACTGAATTCAGAGAGATCATTCACAGCATGTAAGGTTAGATGTATGTTTTGATCTTTTACATGGTTAGAGTCTAAATATTCACTTGCTGTAATGCACCAACAGGTTTTAAGTGCAAAGCTCAGAGAAGAAAAAAGAGGAAGTCATCTCTCTCCAGATGAAACTACAGCTTCCCTTAGCTCATCTCTGGAACCAAGGAAAGCCAGATCACTGAGGTCAGCACTTGTTATACACAGCCACCACCACCACGAAACCCAGAGCTCATCCCAGCCCCAAATGTAAGCATTAGGTGACTTTTCTTCCTGTTTGTCATTTTTCCCCTTCTCAGAACTTCTGCAGCTAAGTTATAAACCTACCTTTCAGTAACACACACATACATTTTTCATATTTTACATGCTTATGTGGTTAAGAAATATAAATGTGAGATTTAATCTTTTATAGTAGCTGATCACAAAACTGCATTGTCAGATAACCACAGGAACTCAGACAAAATTTGTACCAACAATTTTGTCCTCTTGTCTTTGAGACTGCTTATTTCCTTACTTCACAAGCACTTACATTTCTCTACTCATTCTGTCACTAAAACTGCCTGTTTATAACTGCCACAAACACACAAAACTGATTTGAAAAATCCATTTTCCTAGTCAATTTTATTTATGAAAAGAAATGTTGATCCTTACCCTGTTTATACAGAGGCTTTTGCTTACTTAAATCTCCAAATGTATTTTACCCTGTTAGAGGTGAAATGAGTTCTCAGTGGCATGTGTGCCCCTGGTCCCTTCTCTCAAGGGTTACAGAGGCAAAAATATAGCAATAACCTTTGAATTATATAGAAAAGGAAAATGCCAGCTGATTGTCTTTGAGACTGAAGTCCCCAGATTGATTAAACACTTAATAGTGCACAGAAGACAGAACTAGAAAAGCTGTACAGACAGACTCATGTATATGTGTTGAATGTACACATGTGGTGTGTATCAAGTCTGACTGGGAGAAGAGCTATAAAGGAAAACAAAATTGTTCCATCTTCTATGCCCTTCAAGTCCATGGCCTTTTTCTTGCACAGCCAGCCATGGGAATACTCAATTCCAACTGCAGAAAAGGTTCAGCATGTTGTAATTCAGCCTTCAGTTTTTAAAAATACTTAAGTGACCTAATAAAAAAAACCAACAAAAAACCTCATTCTGAAAGAGTTTAAAGTCAAGTTTACTTGCTGATAAAAAATGTTGAGAACCACACTTGGCCTTAGCTACTGCACTCTATTTCTTAATCCACAGAGGATTTCTAGTGCCACCAGTCAGCTAAAACTGATATTCTGCTAGGAATACAGAATCCACAAAGTATGTGCTCTGAAAACAATATACACATCTCAGTTTGGTGAATCAAAGGCTTTTTAAAAAGTTTATGGAAAGGATTTCTCCTTGCCAACAGAAAAAGAAAAGCAAAGGAATCAAGACTTTCTCCTAGTTTCTAATTTTAGCCCTAGGCAGCCTCTCTTCCTACTTCAGAGAATGTTCTCAGATTCACTACTATTTCAGATAAAGTTGGAGATAGGATCTGCACCTCTGAGAATCAGCTTTGGTTCCCTCATTCCAGCAAGCACAGCCCATCCCAGACCTGGGAGAGCACAGAAGCACACTTTCATCCAGGCTCTATGGCTGTGCTGGTGCCTCCTTCTCTTTTCAAAATGGCTGGCTGTGCACATCTGCATCCAAAGGCATCCAGCTGTTGATGCAGAGGGTGTTTTTCCTGAGCCAGTGGCCTGCAAGGCCAGTCTCCTCTGTTTGGTCATCCCTGAGATCACCTCGCCAGCCTACTGAACAGTTCTGCTTCTCTAGCTTCTTCATTTTTCTTTCCACTATTCAATCCTAAATCAACTTCACTTTAAATTAAAGTGACAGCCCTTCTCCTTGCTGATTGGCTAAAACTGATTCCTGACTCCCATCCTTGCATATACCTTTACATCTGGGGAAAATGTAACTTTTCCCATCTGCTTTGTTTATAATTGAAAATATCCAGCCCTTACTTCTCCTTTCTTTATTCCTAACGCTCTGATTTGTGTTGCTCTTTCTGGATTCTCCCCATGTTTTAGATCTTTCTGAAGAGTGGTACCTCTAATGAATTCAGTATTGCAGCTGAGGCCTCTCCAGCACTCAGCAGAACAAATCTTTGTGTCCAACGATGCTCAGAACACTTTGCAGGAAGAATAAGTTACATTACTAACTCCATGTGTTATTGAAAACATTCAGCACTGTCCACTCTAAAGCAGGAAGCCACAGCAGGGCCAAACTTTCCCCAAAATCAGTTCTTAAATTTAATGAGGTCTTGCTTCAGACTCCTCTCTATACCAATAAAACAGAATTTAAGTTATCAACAAACCAGACATTAAATACTAAATAGAATAATGATTAAAACTGATACTAAAATGACTGCATTCATTAAAAGACATTTTCCCTCCTTATTGTGCTGTTAAGGAATCCAACCAATATAGGGAAAAAATCTCTAATCCCACAAATGGCCAGTGATGGCTTTGGACACCTCCAGCCTTCTTGTTTAATCCAGAGGAGTAGATGGGTACATGAACCTGCATTCAATATCTACCAAGACAAGGGAGCTGAGATCTGATTTGAGATGTATTTTCTGCTCCTTGCTTTTTGTTTACAAACACCATGAAGTGAGAAGTGGAAGAGGCAGCTGGGTTATCTCAGGCTGACTGAATTGCTGACTACACAAACACTCAAATCTGTGCACTGGGCTCTCTGCAGTTGGCAGGAGGAAGGGAAGCTGGGCTTTCTGGAGGCAGCACCCAAACTCAGAGTATGATAACAAAGCAGGCACCTGTCTGAACTCATAAAGCAGTTTCTAGAAGACAGACCTGCAGTAATCTGATGTTCCTGTAAGTGTCTGGCTTCTCTTCAGCTAATTCTTGGGGTTCTACATTGCACCATTCAGATTCTTTTACGCTGCAGGCTCTACTCAGAAGTCTACTTTATATGAGGATTTTGCAATAGAGTAGTAAATACTGGTGTTTAATACCATCAATGGGTAATTATTCTCACCCAAGCCTTTTGTACTGAAATAACTCCACTATCACCTAAAACTACCATCTGCAAGACAAAGATTTTAAACTTTCAAAATGGTTTGAGTTGGAGCCAGTATTTACATTTGAAAAAAATTAGGGAAAAAAAGGTGAAATTTATTGGCCTCCCTAGCAAGTATTTTCAACTGCTGGTGATGAATTGCTAAAGGAGTGCACACAGAGCTGCTTTTCTCTTGTGATGGTTAATTCTGTGTCAAAGCTGGAAAAAATATATAGACCAGTTTCCTTTGCATTTTTAAAGCTTTTTTCTGTTCCAGTCATTTACTCAAAAAGATGAAATCCTGTTGCCTTTTACATATAGAATATGCTGAATACCTGTTTTTTGGCACAGGAAGAAAAGGTGAAAATACTTTGACTAAAACACTAACACAGCAAGTAGGATCAATGAGTCATTTACTATTTGCTTTAATGAGACACATCCAGCTGAGCTATGAAGATATGGCATGTGATAACAGCTGACAGGAAGGTGTTGCTAAGGGCTTGGCCAGCCTAATTTCATGAGCTGATAAAGAACTGGTTGCTCAGAAGATGAAGCAATGCTGGTGAAAAACCCTTCCATATGATGCAAGAAAGCAATGAGAAAAAAGGAGAGTACAAGTAGGAAGGAATGCAAAGTATCCAACTTCCTTTTCACTGGAATGCACTGTCACTGTGTATCCTCTCCTTAATGCATCCACATGAACAGAATGTCTGGCACATTTATAGGGAGAGGTTTCCTCATACCCTGCCATTTCAGTATTTCAGTTTTCCTCAGTGCTCCCAGCCCAAGGAGCAGGATTTGAACATTCCAGAGCTTCTACACAATGTTCTGTGTTAGCTTTTCTTCTTCCTTTATGAGTGCTGTGGCCCACAGTGCCATCAGCTGACTCTCCCTTCCCCAGCAGGGAATCTCACTCCCACTGTGTCCCGTGCATTTCACAGGGCAGCAGTGAGCTCACAGCAGCACCAGGATTGTGGGAAATGAATTTACAAGTGCTGAAAATGAGAAACACAGAAGATCACAAAGACTGCACCATCTGTGCCACTTTGTTGTATTGCACAGAGGGACAACTGCAAATGAAATTCTGGGTAGAATGAAAGCTTGCTAATCCCAAATTGATAGCTTGTTCTTGGCACAACCTTGTTTTCCAAGGAGGCCAGTTTGATCTCTGATTGACCTCATTTTCTTCATCTGGCCTTGGAACAGAGCTTTGACTTTTTAATGATGTGCCAAAACACAGAATTCTGTTTTGCTGTGACTGAACTGGGAATGGGCTGGAAGTTGAATGTGCATTGCTTTGTTTTGATCTGAAGCACGAAGTTCTGGGACAACCTTTAACAATCCTTCTGACAGGAAGCTCCACTAGGAAACTGAATTACCAAATAAAACCACCTTAGCACACTGTGACAAACTAAACATGACTAGGAAGTAATTGTCAGCTGCAATACAAAACTGCCAGCCAAGTTCAGCCCAGTGCTGCTTACTTCTGCATTCCTGTGTCCTACACCTGGGACACAAACCTTACCAGGAATCCCAAGGTTTTACTGCTAGGAGAGCTTCTGCTGCCCTGCAGCAATCAAAGCAATAAATGGGAACTGCTCCTTCTGAGCTGGCTGCACCTCTGCAGTGGCTGTTCCCCACCTGAGCAGCAGTGCCACACGTGCCTGTGGCCAGAGCCAGCTGGCTTTTATGGCTCTTGTTCTGTCTGGACTCTGAATCATGGCTTCTGTGAGTCAGCCTGTGACACTGGACAGGTCTGCTTTGAGTTTAATTCTGAAAGTGGAACCAGTTTATGTCACTGACACAGTAGTCATAGTGTCTGTTATTCCTTCTGAGTAATCCAATTTATTTATTTATTTTTTAATAAAAGATGTCCCTACCACATCAGTGCCTTATTCAGTTTGTGTCAGGGCACTAAGAACAGAGCTCATCCAATCTGCTGTGTCCAAAGAGCTGGTGCTCTGTGCTGCTTTTACTTTGGTGTAACCTTTTCACCACATATTTGGAATTACTGATAAGACTGTGGTTTCAGGGGAATGTTTATCCACATTGCCCCAGATCTACCAAACAACTTCGAAGGTGGTACTGCACTTAGGTGAAAGAAAAACACCTCAGGGGCTGGAATTTTATGGAAACCCTTCTTGACAGGGAACTTATATTTTTCCAATTGAAAAACTATTTTTCTGATCACGACTTATGTACTGGCTTTATTGCTAATGTTTCAGTCAAAATAATTTCCACATGGCTTCCTGCAGCTATTTTTGCACTGGGTGTTTACTAGCAGATTAGGTGAGAGTTGAAGCAAAAAGCATAATAAAGTGCTGTGAAACAACACACCCCTATGAATGTTTCCTCTCATATCCAAGCACAACTCGTTCTGTTGGGGTGTTCTCCACCAAATTTATCAGAGCATCTTTTACTGGTGAAACCATCAGAATGGAAAAGTGCACTGCTACATTCACCTCTACAAATCATTCATTGTTCTAAACTTAATTCAGCAGTAGCTAAATGGTCAAAGCTGAATTTTTAACAATGCTTTTGTAACGATATTTTTGGAAATAGAATATTAAAATGCAAATTTTTATGTATCAAGAGTATTAGCACTGTTTGGGGGTGAATCTCTCATTTTCTACAAAGAGAATTTAAAAAATCTCATTATGACATTGTTTTTCAGATCTAATATTAAAATCATAAAACTCAAGAACTGTCTGAATTGTTAGCCAGGGTTGCTTGGGTAGTTCTGCAAAACTCAAAAGACCTACATTAATTGACACCATCCAGAGATGTGGTTCCATATACACTTTCAAAGTGTATTTCTAAGACGTGATCCAAAATAGCAGGAAGACTGTTTTGGATTCAACTGGCACACCAGCAATTTTCATCTCACTGCTTTTTCCACCCTGTTTTGGGGACAAGGGATTTAAAGTGGCAGGAAGACAGGTTATTTGTTGAAGGTAGATTACTATGTAATTTGGCTCACACAAAATACACCCATGGTAGTAAAAACTAGCATATTTGTTAAAGCTAAATTCCCCAAATCTCTGTGTAATGAAACAGCAATCTGTGGTTATGAGCTTTTGGACAAATCTGATCCTGGACTGATGGCTTATAAGTCAAAGATCAGCTTGGGGCCAACACCTTCCACTACCACAGGAAGTGCCAGGGGGGTATTTGCAAGAGGAACTTTTCCACTCATCCTAACAGCACAACAACTCCTGGTGACCTCCAGTTCAAGGATATTTTGTGGATACTTCACTCACATCTATTACAATGCAATAAACCTTGTTAGTCAGAGAACTATTTTTAAGAAACCTGAATTATGAATAAGAAAATTTAGCTCCTCTTTGACCATGCTACCCTGCTGTTCTTTCTTCTCCCTGGCTTTCTACAAGGGGAAGGTATTTTGGAGGACAGGAGAAAACAGACCAATGACACAGGTCTTGCCTGTCAGGGAATATTGGAAAGGCACATCTGTGATGTGCAAAGAGATATCACATTAGTGATAACCCAAACCTGCCCCTACAGAAAAATCCCACGTTGGGCCCTAGAAGCAATCATTCTGCATTGTTGTATTAAAGCAAACCCCTCCAAGCCAGCCACGAGCAATGCCAGATGCTGACTGTGAACCACAGCCAGGGAGGCTCAGGGGCTGGCTCTCCCTGCCTGCTCTGTACCATGCACATGGCAGCTCCAACACATCTCCATTTCATTTCACATCCTTTCCAATAAGAAGTCCTTAATATTTAATGCAATAGAAGTGGTTAGACACAGATATCTGCATTAAAAAGATACCTCTTCAGGTCTCAGAAAACACATTAGCTGCACCAATCTTACCTTTCAGTTTTTTACTTGTAAACAGTCATGCAGGAGTGGGAACAACGTTTTGCTCCTGTAAAGCACCACCCTTGTGAGAATGTGAAATATAAGGAATAACAGCTCAGGCCTCACACATCTGGGTCAGGCAATAAATGTTTTATCTCAGTTTCAACAAGGAGGAGTCAGAAGTTCAGTGATTTACTCAAGGTCACACAGGAAGCCTGACAGTGCTATGAGTCTCAGCTGTCCTTCTCACTATCTTTCCACCAGATAAGCATTGAGAAATGCAGAGTTACAGCACTCAGAAAGAACTACCTATATAAAAGTCCATGAAATAACAATATCTGGTGAGATAGCTGCCAGCTAGGCACTCATATATTAGCAGTAAATCTAGTAAATCTTTTTTCTTTAATGTGTTAGCTGAAGAATTTATAAGGCAAACACTGATGGCTAGGCAGAGCTTCTGAAAGGCTGGTAATGAGCATGGTGAAAATCTAAGACCTTGTATGGGAACAGAAAGGTCTATTACTCTAGAATTTACACTTAAAATTACATGGCTCTGAAAATGGAGAACTTTTCAATGTTTTAGGAAACATTTCCTAACTAGGAGTGATGATTTCATTTCCTCTGCATGCAGGTGAATCAAAGGATTTTGTTACTGTGAGTTTCAGAAAACCTCTGACATACATTAAAGGAACACATATTTTCTTTCAAAATGTCATTAAGCTGTGACCATACAAAGACTAAGATGTACAGATTTCTCTTTCAGTCATTTTGGAGCTGCAACAAAAACGTGCAACTAAACAGCAGGTACCAATGGCACAGATGGGTGTGGACAGAAGGAGAACCTGCAGCTTGGGAACCTTCCTTCTCACCCTCTGCCAGCAGCAGCCCTATCACTACAGGATGTGGTGCAGAGAGTGGCTGCTGTCACAGTTTGTCACTGGTGCTGGGGTTAGCATTGCTGCACCCCTCCTACCCTGACACAGGTTAGCACTGCTGCACCTCTCCTACCCTGACACAGGTTAGCATTGCTGCACCTCTCCTACCCTGACAGGAGTTAGCATTGCTGCACCCCTCCTACCCTGACACAGGTTAGCATTGCTGCACCTCTCCTACCCTGACACAGGTTAGCATTGCTGCACCTCTCCTACCCTGACACAGGTTAGCATTGCTGCACCTCTCCTACCCTGACAAGGGTTAGCATTGCTGCACCTCTCCTACCCTGACACAGGTTAGCATTGCTGCACCTCTCCTACCCTGACACAGGTTAGCATTGCTGCACCTCTCCTACCCTGACACAGGTTGGCATTGCTGCACCTCTCCTACCCTGACACAGGTTGGCATTGCTGCACCTCTCCTGCCCTGACACAGGTTAGCATTGCTGCACCTCTCCTACCCTGACAGGAGTTAGCATTGCTGCATCTCTCCTATCCTGACACAGGTTAGCATTGCTGCACCTCTCCTACCCTGACAGGGGTTAGCATTGCTGCACCTCTCCTACCCTGACAGGGGTTAGCATTGCTGCACCTCTCCTACCCTGACAAGGGTTAGCATTGCTGCACCTCTCCTACCCTGACAAGGGTTAGCATTGCTGCACCTCTCCTACCCTGACAGGAGTTAGCATTGCTGCACCTCTCCTACCCTGACACAGGTTAGCATTGCTGCACCTCTCCTACCCTGACACAGGTTAGCATTGCTGCACCTCTCCTACCCTGACACAGGTTAGCATTGCTGCACCTCTCCTACCCTGACACAGGTTAGCATTGCTGCACCTCTCCTACCCTGACACAGGTTAGCATTGCTGCACCTCTCCTACCCTGACACAGGTTAGCATTGCTGCACCTCTCCTACCCTGACAAGGGTTAGCATTGCTGCACCTCTCCTACCCTGACAAGGGTTAGCATTGCTGCACCTCTCCTACCCTGACACAGGTTGGCATTGCTGCACCTCTCCTACCCTGACATGGGTTAGCATTGCTGCACCTCTCCTACCCTGACAGGGGTTAGCATTGCTGCACCTCTCCTACCCTGACAGGGGTTAGCATTGCTGCACCTCTCCTGCCCTGACAAGGGTTAGCATTGCTGCACCCCTCCTACCCTGACATGGGTTAGCATTGCTGCACCTCTCCTACCCTGACACGGGTTAGCATTGCTGCACCCCTCCTATGCTGACATGGGTTAGCATTGCTGCACCTCTCCTACCCAGGCAGCATTGCTGCACCCCTCCTACCCTGACAGGGGTTAGCATTGCTGCACCTCTCCTACCCAGGCAGCAGTGCTGCAGCCCCCCTACCTTGACGGCGTAGTTGTTGAGGGGGTCCTTGGCGTAGGAGGCGGGGTAGTACACGGCGTCGCCCGCCTCGCAGCACGGCTTGTCGCTGGTGAGCCGGAAATCCGACCAGCTGTCCACGCCGAAGCGCAGCTGGTCCTTCTGCCCCGCCATGAACAGATCCTCACACCTCAGCGCCAGCTTCCTCAGCGAGTCGGCGTGCAGGCTGCGGATCTTGCCCACCACCTCCTCTCTGCTCTCGATGCCCCGGTACAGCGCTTGTCTCTGCGGCTTCTGCACGCCGCGGCCCGGCCTGGCCTGCGACAGGCGCCGCCCGCTCAGGGACTCCATGCTGGCGGAGCAGCGCTCCTTAACGCCCGCCGTGGCCAGGCTGGAAACGCTGCTCGTGGCCGAGGTGGCTGCCCTCAGCTTCTCTGAGGGCCTGTCCAAGGAATCTCCCGACTCGTTGTCCAGGACCTTGAGCTCCAGGCTGACCGAGGAGCAGGCGCTGCTCGCTTCCCAGTTGGTGTCAATGTCATAGGTGGGGTTGGCCATGATGCACAGGTTGTTCTCCAGAGCCTGCTTCTGGAGATCTCGGGGAGTTGGCTCCGTGTTAGCTCTCAAAATTGTTTTCTTTGGCAGTGGAGGTGGCGTTGGCTGCAAGCTGTTCACTGTCTCCTGGTCTGCCAGCCCTCCAAAGGCAATGGCATCATCCAAAGCTCCCTTGGGTTGCCTGGGCTGCTTTGGAGGGATCATAGCTGCTCTGGACTGCCCTGTGGAATAAGATAACAGTGAGAGAAGATTAAAGTACTTCATATGTGCTGCTCCTGTTTGCACTCTGAAGTTTAAGGCAAAAAGCCCCCAAAACTCTGATAAGGATCTACCCCCGCAACATTTCAAAAACCCCATGATACATATATGAAAAGATGAACTAATTAGGAAGTAAATGACCAAATCAGCATCATATATATCTAATTACATCCAGCCAGTCTTGATTTGACCTTGGCATATACATTGAAATCAGCTTCAGTGCTAGCAGTGCCGCCATTTTACATCCAGCAGACCAATGACAAGAACTGCAAGCAAAACCCAAACCTCCATTTGACACTTTGGCCAAGTCCAGTTTCAGCAATTACACCCAGTGTCCTATAATTTCTTCTAGAGTCAACTGACTGTAATATTATTCCTTATTTTCTATTCAAATGTGCTAAAACTAAGGGTGGATTGCAGTCCATAAAACAACTGGGAAATGCACTAGACAGGCTGAAAATCCTGTTTCAGAATGGAATCCAGAAACTGCCAGACACAAATAACAGTTTAGATACTCTGGAGGTCACATCAGGCAGTCAGGATTGCCCCAGCAGATTCACCCAGTGAAATCAAGGAAGTCAAAGCAACTTTCACTCAAGTTGACAAGTGTGTTGCCATCAAGAGCAGGATCATAATTTGACAGAAATAGTTTCTACCCTGCAATTAAAACTCTTGTGCCCTTCCCCTGACTGTAAGTTCTCTAATGCATTTCCCTTCCTAACTTGCCACAGGTACCTTTGCTGGCAATGTTACAGTCAGAGATAACCAGACCTGGCTTCACTCAAGAGATCCCAAATGCCAAGTTATGTACACACAGGCTGGGATTTTCTAGTTTCAGACATTTGTGTGAATCCAGGGAAGACAAACTTCCTGTCATGTGTTGTGGATGGCTTTTATCAAGGCCATTTATGTTTTATAAGCACCAGAGTCCTTGGAAATGCAGAATAAATAAATGACAATAATATAATGGAGAATAAAAACTAATAAACACACGATACAAATGACCAGCTCACTGCTCTGGGACAATTAAACTGTTGTTACTCATACCAAGATGAGATCCTTCCAATCAACTGCTATTTTCAGAGAAATTATTTTATAAGCTTTAGGCTTCTCCTGGGAGGTTCACTGACTGTCATGGTAAGGTAGGAAGCCAACTCTGACAGTTGAAAACAACAGACCTGAAGTGGATGCTCTGAATAATTGCAGCTGGGCATCTTTTCTAGTAAGGGAACAGACACTGTAACTATTTGAATATTTATAAGGTGCTGAATCATAAAATCATTTTGGCTGAAAAGACCTTTAAGATCAGAGTCCAACTGTTAACCTAACACTGCCAAGCCCACAAAATCCTTGTAAAGAGAGGACTAAACTGAAGACTAGGGGGATCTAAGATTGAGATCTGAATTCCATCACTTCAACCCATTATTAATAATGAATGACTTTGCAGTTTGCAAAACGAATTATTAGCTTCCTCTGCATGTTAAGAAAGGTTGTTACAGTTTTAATGAACACTACAGAACCTGAAATCCACATGGCCAGGATGTACCAAACCCTGCAATGCTGGGATAGAATGCTGAAATACACCTCCTGATTTCAGAAGATCAGAGAGGATCATGTTTCTATATGAATCCACAAACAAAACAGCCCTACACCCTGCTTTCTTAACAACTGTTCTCTTGTCAGTCACTCCAAGGAGACAGCATCCCAAATGAAAGTTCTAGCCCCATCTTTTGTTTAAGCTCCAGAAACCCTCAGAAGAGCCTTATGGATTTAATGGTAAGTCTGGCTATTCCAATGTTTAAAAAAACAAGTTTTGAGCAGGCAATTTTATCAGTTTTGTACATACCTGATATTCAGGGAAGACTGTAAAGGTTGCTGAAAAAAATGCAACTCTTGGAGGGCTGGGGGGGACCCTACTGCTCCTTTGTATTGCAGGGAGTGTTTGCTGTGCTGCAGCATCCAATGCTGCTGCCAGCTGGGCACTACAGGCACTCTGTCCTGAAGCTCCTTTTGCAGAGGTGAAGTGTGGTATGACTCCAAGTCAAAAGCAGAGCTGATGTCTGTGTGCCAGACACACACCCAGATGCCTTTTGCTTAATCCCTAAAGTTCATTTCTACTTGATACCCATGTGTCCTCTTCCACAACTGCTCAGTCTTACAAAACCTGTGACCTATGTACTTCTCCCCAGCAACACTCTGGGCTAAAGATCACTGGCCTGTTTGCTCCTCCTCACCCTGCTGGGACAGCCTGGCTGCTGGGTTTTACAGACACTGCTCAGGAGGCACTTTGCTTGTGGGACTTGCTGAGCCAAGGATGCACAGGTGCTAGAGGGAAACAGGGAAACAAAGTAGAGCAAGATGCACATCCTGAGCAGCAGCAGCAGCCCTCTCCAGGAAAGGTAAGATTTATAACAGTGTTACTGCTGCACTCTCTTGTTTTCTGCCTGCTTTAATGACTCTGCCCTCCAAAAGCCACTCACACAGAGGAGAGTGTTGAGACTGCAGCCAGGGCTGCTTTTGCACAGCTACTGGCACTGTGACATCCAAACAGAATTGGAGAAGGTTTTCATAACCAGAAGTTGTTTTTTCAGATGTCTGGAGGGGGTGGCAGGTTCCAGAGAACTGAATGTACAAGTCATTCTGTAGTTACTGTTTCAAGTACTCTCAGTTGAGAAAAAATGAGTTTGTATAACATGCTATGTTACAGTGTGGTTTCTTCCCACAAGAACAAGTTTTCCATATTGAAATCTAACCATCTGTACTATCCAGTTGAAAAGTTCCATGTCTGCACTGTTTCTATGCTGAGTTCTAGCACTGTATATTTCTTTCACAGCTATTGGGCCAGTCTCCAGCTCAGCTTTCCCCAAGCATGGCAGGAAACTACATGGCCAATTTTTATAAAATCACTGCCCAGCAAGAAAAAGATTGTTTTAAATGTCCCTGTCAAAGGCACAAGAATGTCTTCTTGCATAGAAATATTAGCAGAGCAGTAATTTCTTTTTTTTTTTTTTTTTTTTGCCTATCCTCTCCTTTTCCCCTTGCATGCTCAAACTCATCATTTCCTTACCTACTGCACAGACTCTCCAACATTGCAAGTTCAGCCTGAGCCACACTCTTGGGAGGCAAAATGAAAAGGAAGAACAGGGACAGTATTAGGGTACCACTGTGAGAGATTTTTGAAGTGGATTCCAGACTGCTCAATGACAGAAAAAAAATTAACTCTTTACAGAGAGCAGATTTCTAGAGAGCTTTAAATAATTCTACAGTTCAATAAGATCTTCCATTAGAGACTCTCACTACACTATTTAAATATTAATGCCTAAGTCTCCAGACACCATGCAGAGTTCTGAAACTCAGAAAGACATCTGAGAAAGGCATTTAAGTTTAATTTTTCTGGGTAACTGATTTATCATCAGACTTGGCATTGCAGCCTATTTATGTTAGCTGCTGAAACGATCAAACCTGACATCATTCCTTAATAAACACCTATCCTGGCTGATAAAAATAACCAAACCATGAAACAAACCCACAACTGCATCAAGTACCTTCCAACCACAGCAAAAGCTGCCAGCCTGCTTCACAGCCCCAGCTCCAATAAAGGCTGTGCATGCACACCACCAGGCTATCAAACTGTCCTGTGCTCAGATTGGCAAGAAATCCTCCACTGGTAACACATGCAGTGTTAAGGGAACAGTTAAAAATCTCTCCAGAATGATGATACATGTTAGAGAAAGGGAAGCTAACCTTTGTGAAGTGACATTGGTGCACGTGCAGTGTCTCAGCAGTGACCTGACACTGGCACAGGTCTCGTGGGAGATGCAGGAAGAGAAGTCTCACTTTGTTTGCTTGGTGGCTTGTCAGGTCTTGCTGCCCACCCTCCATTGCACCACCTTAGCCATTACCTGTGCTAATTATGTACTGCACAAAACGCACCAGGCTGATGCTATAATCACTGTCTGTCACTCAACTGCCAGTTTTCATCAACAATGATCTCATTACTCTATCTACAGCCTGGCTAAAGCTCTGTTTTCTGCCCTGGTCCAACTGACTGACTGAGGCAATGTCCCATGGCAGACACTGTGATTGGGATTTTTTTCCAGTGTCAGCAATCACAAAGCCAAGAAACTCAGCCTCCTTTTTTCCCCATTTCTTTAGGTGTAAAGAGAAAAACAGCTGATAATGAAATGACCTATTTTTTTTTCAATGGCAAAATAACCTATTTTTTTTTTCAATGGCAGAAAAACTATCCTGAGTATACTGAGAATACCTTAATCTACTTACAGCCATGCAAATTCAATCAAGTCAATTTCCCCAGCAAATTCAGACAAAGACAGAACAATTTAAAGATTTGTAAAGGAAAGGCTTTGTCTTCCTTATCATCAGTTACAGGGCTTACCTGAATTAACTTCTGTAACAATAAAAGAACCCCTTACAAAAGAAACATCCAGGCCCTCCCTTACACAACTGAACATTTGTTTCTTCATCTTGATTCAAGTGGCAGCCTCTGGATTTGTTAAATTGTTGATACCACAGGTCTCCCTCACTGCAGCTCTGCTCACCACGTGAGCACCCCCACCATGATCAAGCCAGACCCTTACTTTGATAAGCTGAATGGATTCAGAGTCTCAATTAGTCCCTATGAATACAGTATCAGGCATTTGCAAAGCTTTTCTTTAGAGCCTGTGCAATTTTTAAAACATTCTTCTTAAACTGTGGGCACCAGAGCCTGACTGTGACCATGGCAGTCAAGAACCTCTCTCCTCCTGCTCAAGTTTCCTCCTATTCCTACAGCCAGGAACACACCTTATCCTGTCATCACAGGGATCTCATAAAAGCCCCAACTCTTTTATGTTGTACCTGACTCCTGGAGGAGAATCCTCTCTTTTGGAAGGTTTGTCTCTTGGAAGGCCAAACCAAATATATTTGAGGGCAGTACCTGATATAAACTCTTACCTGACAGCAGAGGAAAGCTTACCAAGGCTTGCAATTATTTCTGTTCATGACACTGCATGAGTGCTAAGGCATCATGACGTGTCAGAACTGAAGATCAGCCATTTTTCAAAGTGGAGACATTGTCTGCTTTTTAATAAAAACCACAGATTATGTATCAGATTAGTTTAAAAGGTGACCCTTGTGCATTCTGCTGCAAATTGAGACATGCACGTGATGCATTTTACAAACTACAGACTGTAGCATGCAGCTCTAGCTGCAGCTGAGGCAAGAGAGAAATGTGATGTAACTTCTCATATGATCCTTTCTTCCAGTTTCACATGCCAGTATTTGTTAATCCTAGAAAAGATAAGGTTTTGCTGCCCAGGTGATGCAAGATGTGAAAACAAGAAGGGATTATTCTCTGTCCCTACCTAGAAATCTCTCTGTTGCCATCTGAACTAGAAAGTGAGGCTGCCTGAATAAAGCAGGAAGCCTTTGAAGGGCAGCCAGGGAGCTCAGTGCCATTTAGGGAAGCATTGCTCCCACCAGCAGGCAGCTCTCCCAGCCAGAGCCAGGCAAGGCCCAGAGCTAACTTAACCCCTTCACACCAGAAGGTACTTTGGAGACAGCACAGCTCAAAGTGAACCCATGGTGAGGAGAAGGTTTTGAATTGATTGCTGAGGGATTGACTTTTCTCTGGTTTTAAAAAGAAACATTCAGACTTAGGAAACAGCACTAATACAGGCCAGAAGTGATGGAAGGGATCTCTCGAGACAGGGTCAGCTGGAGCAGGCTGTCCAGATCCTCTCCAGTTGGGCTGGAACTTGTGAATATCTCCACAGACAGATTCCAAAACTCCCCTGAGCAAGCTGTTCCAGTGTTGATGGTATTTTGCTGCTCAGGATAAACATGGTACAGGCAGTTCTGGTACAGCTAGACCTCAGCTGCCTGGATTCTGTCTGCAATGCCCCTGTCTTCTAAATACAGCAAATGCAGCTACAGATACATACCTCACTAAACTGAAAATAATTCATTAGATCTATGAGCAATTCACCACAGAGAAACAGATTTTAGTTTTCCTCCTTAGAGGAAGAATTTATTGGTAGATGTTAGCATCACACTTGGACAGGATATTTTTCCTCCTTAGGCTTTATAAACAACACCTAATTAATGTTTTAATAGCAGGATGCACTAATAAGCTTGCTGCTAATTTGCATTTAAGCAAAAAAATGCAACACTTTCACTGAATGTCTAAGGAATGTGTGCACCTGAGGGTTTAAAGTTTAGTCCTTGATCCCCGAAACCTGTGTGGACATGCCAAACTCCCTGTACTCCTGAGCCATCTCTACACAATCACTTTACTCTTGGCCAAATGCTTCATGAATTGCTGGGATGTTCAAAAAATGTGTACTGGGATATCCTGGAATGTAAATAAATGAGAGATTTTGTTGTTCTAGAAAACCAGTCTGTAGGTATCCCTGAATTCACAGTACTGCAAATCAAAATGCTTTAAAAATCAGGCTGGTAATATTGATACTGTGCACTGGGAGATGCTGCTTTATCTTGCTCCCTTATCTCCCAGAGAAACTCTGCATCCATGGGTCTCTTAATGAGTCAGGAATTCAGTAACCTTTGAGTAGCACCTTCAGGACATTTGTATCTCATGGGAAGGACCAAAAGTGAACTCTCTGACCAGGATAAGAACAGTCTCAGCCAACAAGAGATGGCTACAAATATTTTGGCAGTTATTGATACTCTAAAATTAAAAGCCTTATCTTTTGATGAAGTTTAGAAAAACACTGAATTTTATTTATTTCTTCTAAAGAAATTAGGTAACTTGCTCTGTATTTTTAACGTCTTTGACAAAAATTCCTCCAAAGAGATAAAACAATGCTGATTTAAAAAATCATCTGAGATGTTCATCGCTAAGGGCAATTAAAAGACTGTTTTAAATCACAGGAAAACAAACCTTTGAGTTTGTTGAATCTTCACCTTCTTGGTTATGACCTCTGAATGAGACTATATGTCTTTATTTTCTGTAAATCAATATTAAACAGTCAGGCATTAAGAGCTACCCTTAGAAGATGTATTGAGCTGCTCAGAAGAGGCTCTCCACGCGCTGAAAGGTATCTGAAATGTGATCCAGCTCCTGTCCACTCACCTAAGTTGCTGTAGGTAGCACTGCAGGCGCTCAGATCGGGCGAATTTGGAGCTTCTTCCTTCTCCTCCTGGCCCGGGGCGCCGCGGGCGGCGGAGGCCGGGATGACGGAGGCGCTGCCCCCATTGTCCTGCTTCACAAACACCGCCCTGGGGACTCGCGGGGACAGCTCCTCCAGGGCCGGCTCCTCGGGCACCTGACTGAAACAGACACAGCAGCGTCACCTGCACACCCGGCCTGGGCTCACCTGCCCCAGGGGATGAACTGGGACAGAAGGGAGCTCTTGCACCCTCCTTTTCTAAGAACAATGATCTACGGCTTTTATTTTCCCCAGCGAGAAGGAACAACTTGTGACTGCAATAGTAACATGTTAGTTACTATTATCATGGTTATAATAATATATATCATGTAATAGTTCATGCCTTTGATAGAAAAGCTACAATAAGATGTTTTACAGCTTGACTGCCATCAACATCCATACTCATAAATGCTGGGTACAGTGAGTGGGACTCAGGACAGCAGCAGAGCTTAGGGTGCTTTTTTGCCAGTGCAAACAATTGTGCCTCGAACAAACATAACGAGGTATGGCAAGGGGGATTAAGTCCCAATAAATGCATAAAACTTCAATGATACATTTTCATATCCTGGTATGATTTTGCAAACTGACACTCTGGGAAACAGACCCCATTTAGGCCAGTAATCTCTTCCCCATACAAAATTCTCCACCATTAAAATCCATCTGCATTCGGCCAACTGCAGAAGGCACTGAAGACATTCCTCTGTGCCTGGTCTTAACTATGAAGTTTTAATCACACTGTGATGACTTATAGCACAGAACTCTGAAAATCGTGCATTTACTTGGGTTCCATGGATATATTTATTGCAGGATAATTTAAAAAAGATGCATTATATGCATGAAAAAAATGTCAAGATTTAATAAAACCCCACAATCATACTGAAAATATAACAGCAATTATCAATAATATGCCACAAAAACATGTCAGAGCAAAAATATTTCCATGCCTTTATGTTCTCTCACTTGCAGGAACAAATACTCATTACAGGCCAAATCTCAAGAGCATATGTGCTGTTTGCTAGCTCTCATTACTACAGCCTGATCAAATACAAGAGGAGGAATTTGAACTACTTGTGACTTTCATTAGAGACAGGAGTAACACACTTCCACCAAAAAACAATCAGCACATCACGTATCTGTAGAGATACTTATTTTTTGTGATAAGGATTTCAAACTTCCACAAAGAGTTAACATAAATGATAGGTACTTGTCTATGGCAAAACCAAACCCCTGAAAATCCTGGGACACAACCTCGTAGCAATCCCCAGTGCAAAGATTCCAACATGCCAATGCTCTGCATGACAAGAGCCAGGACGGTGCAGTGAGCACATGCTGTTTCTGCTCAGACTCATGAATTTTAACTGCAGGCTGACACAAACCAAACTCATTAGAACTTGTTAGTAAAAGAGAAAAAATGGCGTCAGTTCAAAAAGATGTAATCTTTAATCAGCAAACCAGTTTTTGTTCCAGTTTAGTACCATGCATAGGAATGGTGTGAAGAACATTCCATGTGCCATAAATATATCCACATTAAAGAGTTAACCTCAGTAATTTCAGAGTAAAGCCGACATAAAATTAAGGCAGAAACAAGGCTCTCAGGATAACTGAACTGAAGGCTTGTAGTTGCTGTAAATAATGTACATACCTGCATTCCTCAACAGGAATGTTTTCTTTAAGAAGAAATAGGTTCTAATAGCTTCACAGTTCTGTCATTGCCACAAACCAGGAATTATCACATCTCAAAGTAACTTTTTAGTATCACTTGGTGAGGTAAGAACATACTCATTCTCCAAACCAGACACATGCATGCACATACACTAAACCTAAGCTCAGAAGCATTTTGCCAAAGTAAACCAACAGCTAGAAAGGAAGAAAGAAAAAAAAAATACCAACTCACCCACTGTACTCACTCACACAATTCCCCATTAAAGGAAATTCTTTCAGGGCCTTCTTGAGTCTTTTAATCATGTCTTGAAACTCTGGCGAGCCATTGATTCCACAGTGTTCTGGTGTGCTACAAGTTGTGCAAGCTGTGAGCGAGAGGGCTGAACTCTGCACAGAGTGATACACCTACTGCACCTTAGTGTTTACCTTCGGGGGCTGGGCCCTGCCAGGGCCCCGGGCAGCCAGCCCTGCCTCCTTAACTCCTGCCCTGCCTCCCTGCAGGGCCAGGGCACGGCTGCATCACTGCTCTGGAATGAGCCTATGGCCTCACTCATGCCCACTGCTCCGGGAAAAGCACAGCTCAGCTCTCACCGGGAGCTTCAGGAAGTGACACTAACCTATTGTTAAGAGTAAGAGAGTATCTCAAATCTGTACCCAGGGCCTCGAAAGAATACATTTTGAACCACAGCAATTAGAGGTCAGGTCATGAAATCCATGGGGAAATGCTTCCCAGTATCTTAACGCTGAGAACAGAGAGATCAAGCTCATGTACACAGTGCAGATGTCAGCCCTTCAGTGGTGCTGGCAGGACACAGGAGGAGTGAAAGGGGGAACCATCCTCACTCAGGGAGCTCCAAGAACCACATCCCCAGCTGCTTCATGAACCAAACAGTTAAAATGACTGGTTTTTCGAGGAAAGAGGAGCAGCTGATAAACAGGCAGTTCTCTCAGATTAGAATCACTAAAACCTGATTTGGTGTAACTTTCTATCTGCTTACTGGTAACAGGCCATACTTAAAGCTATCTCCTTATTAGGGATATTTATAGATATTTTGCCAGGATGGATTCTTTGATGCCTTGCATAAGAGCACATATTTAGCATGTAGCACAGTGGGTGCAGCCTCCTCTGTCCAAGTTTTTTTCTCTCCCTTTTTTATTTCAAAAACAAACTTCACAGAAATTAATTCTCTTAGCGAACTCTGCTCCTCAAGCACAAGTGGCTGAAGCTAAACAACTATTCAGTTAGTGGAGGAAGCAGCTCTCTGCATGCAGAGAATGTGTCTGTTTTCCTAAAAAGCTGAGATTATGTGAAGCAAAAAAACTTGCCATTAAAATGACTGTCCTTCAGAGAACACCCCACTGAATTCAGATAGCAGTCATTCACATGTGCACAGGCTCAAAACCCTTTTAAAAGTGTTATTTTTCTGCAGGGACAAATGCCTCTATTCCTTCAGGCTCTCCTGCACGGTTTTTGGAGGAGAGCCAGAAGATGATGTGGTCTAACTCGCCTTGGTCTTTTGGGAGCAGCAGGATGCAGAAAGCTGCCTGTGCAGGGTGTTAATTTTGGTGAGGACATTGGAATCTCAGCTCTTGTGTGACCTGTGCTCTCCTCTATTCAGAGCACGCCTGCCCAATTAGGGTGATTAATAAACAGCAATGGAATACGAGGGAGATAAAGTGGAAGGCTCATAAGAAGTGATTGTGAGAGTGTATCCAGAATTAGGGTCAGATCCAGAGGTAAAGGTGAGGGAACACAGTTCTGTACAAGACAGCACATAAATCCCAGTGGCAGGAATTAGTGACAGAAACAGAGAAAAGCTGATGTGGCCTTGGGGCCAGCACAGACTCTGATCTCCCCTCTGAGTGGACATCAACACAGCAGCCATCAATGGCAGCTGTACAGTTGGAGGTGACAAGGAAGAGGACTTTGCTTTGCACACACAAAAACCCAACTGTGTAATTTGTAGCTATATTAGTTTCAAAGAGAGCGCTTTGAGATGCCCTCAGGCCCTGCACTTTTAAGCTAATAAAGCAAACATAAAGCCTAAACTGACTGAATAATGCTTGAGGAAAAATGCAGAGGTTAATGGCTGGAGGGAGGTCAGAGGCCACCTTACCCAGGAGCTTCTCCTCAGAACACTGCCCACTTCACTCCTGCAGAGCTCTGAGCAGGGCCAAGCAGTGCCCAGGTCTCAGTCACAGGGCACTGGGGATGCAGAAAACATTCCAGTGGCTCCTGCACTTCAGTCCCTCCTCACCATCACCAATAGTCACTGAGGAGGAAAGTGAAACAAATGACTTCCTTCTCAAATGACAACCTGAAACTACTAAGCCACGAAGTTCATTCCTAATTCTGATTATTGAGAAGCTGGCTTAGTCTTGAAGCTTGAGAATATTTTTTTTTTAGATCTTGTAAAAGGCGATGTTTGCACGGATAAAGGGAGAACACTTGGTAATCCAGTAAAGACATCCTGCTAAGCTCTTTAATGTCACTGAAACTTCATGGTAATGAGTTTCACAGATTAACTGTGCATTATAAAGAAGATATTTTTCTTTATCCATTTTAGGTTCTCCGTCTTTCCATTTTACAGATGGTATTATAGGAGTTAAGAACAATAACACATGATTTACCATTTCCTAATCTAAATTTATAAAATAATAAATGGTAAAGTCCCTTCTGCTTGGATCTTTAACAGTCCTTGGTGTTTAGAAGTTCTCACATAAAACGTTACCAAACTTATTGCTTAATGCACATGCAGAGTTTCCAATTCTGTTAGAATTGGAAAATGTTCTAGAGAAAAACCTCACAAGTTTTTAATTGATGAAATGGTAGAAGAAAGCTAGTTAATACTTTTAAAAGCACTGCTAAGCACTGCTGAGTTAGGTAGATAAAGCTTGCTGACACCAAGATAAGAAAAGCCCTAAGATGGATTTGACAAGCAGGAAGAGCTGATCCACCTTAAATTTTCAGGGAGAATTTCTCCCATTTCAGTAGACTTGCTCAAGCAAGGAATTTCTTTTCATCTATAACATCCTTGAAAATGCTCATCATTTTACTTGGGCTGCACCTAAAAGGTTCTGGGTTCATGTGAGAACCTCACCCTAAGAGTTATACCAGAAGCCCCAAAACAGGGAAGGACTTTGTTTTGAACAGAGCCCTACTGTGATTTCACAGATTTTCTTATCTTCCCAAGCAGTTTCTGAAGCAGCTGTGGAATCTGCAGGACTGGATCAGTGACAGTGGGAAAGTGGAATGTGGCTGTGGTGGTTATTCCTGCCTGTCTCTGGATGAAATCCTGATCTTAATGTATGGCTACAATTTTGTAGAAGAGTGATTCCCATTGCTTCCACTGAGTGATCTGTCACAACACTCATATTCCTCTATAGAGCTCAGACCTATCAGTTATGAGATCAAATCCCTTTGCAAAAATTAACACAATCTTAGGAATTAGATAGGTGAGCACAAATTTAGCTATGAAGAAATCCTTCCTCATCTGAACCAGAACCAAATCAATACCCAGACCTCACTACCTGAAGGAAGTATTTCAGGAAAAACAGAGTTTATCTTCACTTCATCCAAGACTGGCCCAAAGATCCCATAAAGGAAAGTTATGGCTGACTTGCAGCTGTGAAAGGGAACTCCTGAGTTTACCCTGCAACTGAAATGGAGGTGGCTGTGCCCAGCTCAGATTAGTTCAGCTCTGATGTGCTTTTTGAAGACAGCCAAGGCAGCAGCAGGACTGGGCTGCACTTTGCTTTGAGGAAATGTCTCAATCTAACAAGTTGCTGCTGGGTATGAGCAGTGATGTCTCAATGAAGGAGAGCAGCCTTTACCTTGTGAAACTGCAATAGGAACACTCTGATCCATAAGATAACAAAGCCTTTGAAGGATCTTTTTATTCAATTCAGCCTGTGATGAGTGGATTGCAGCTGTGCTCTACCACCTTCATCAATTACAGTGACTCAGGCCAGAAATACCATGGTATCTTTTGGTCAGTTTTAGATTCTGCACCTGAGAACAACTGCTGCTTCATGAACTAAAGGTGTTCTCATTCTAATTAATGAGGAAAATGATATGACTGCTGATTTATAGCAAAAATTATCTATCTACAAATTTTCAGTAAATTTAATATATCATTATTTACTAGCTCCTTTTGAACCAGCATATGTGCATCCTGCCATCAAACAGAAACAGCCACACTGACAAACCAAAACTAAATCCATCTGTATTACAGAGAGATCATTTTCAGCTTTCTGAAAAACTGATAGTTTTGCAAGTGCTGTTCAAAGGGAAACTGACCTTTCTAGTGATAACTTGAAATACCTTCAGCTGTTTTGTAGTTGTGTTATCAATCTTCAGCAGCTCTGTAATCCATTGCAAAGTAAGGAAATAGTGGATCTTCATTAAATTTGCTTTCGAGACCCCCCAGTAATCTGACATTTTTAAAGCTTATCTTGCTTTCCAGGTCATCAGCTTGTTTTTTCAGAGAGCTTGCTGTTCTTGGCATTCTGAGTTAGGGAAGTGTCCTGTTCACTGATGGCTATCTTCAGGTCATCCATTCTCCTCTAAGCCTCTGCAAGCTTAACTGAACATTCTAAATATCTTTTTCATGCACATATTTTAGCCTGAATTACAGCTAACCTTGTACTAATACCTGGAGGATTAACACAAAACAAGCAAAGCTTCTCATGGGTTACGCCTCCTGCTTGAGCAAAAATGGCATTTAGAAATCCTGATTCTCACCCACCAGGATATTAAAAACAAAAGCCAAACCCCTTAAACAACAATAAAACCCTTCAATTACGTGGCATTATAAGGTTTCCCTTGGTCTCATTAACAACATTAAAAAGTATTAAAAACCCTAAATAACTCAAGGCACCAAGAATATAAGACCTGAAGCATAAAGCTACCCACGGCCCAGCGCTCCCACAACTCAGCACCTCAGTGTATTTTCTTTGAAATTTGTAGAATCCAGGGAACAACAATATTGCCAGAAAGAAGAAATTCCAATTCTAACATTTGGGAAATTCCAGTTTTCACTGGGGAGAATTCTGAGATATGGTTTTAACCAACATCCTTGTGACTTGAAGAAAACTAAAGAGTAAACATGCTTTTTGGAATGAGTGGATGAAAGATCAGTGACCCACTGCCTCCAAAAGGAAGGGCAGGAGCAGAACAGGACACATCCCAACAGCACCATCTCCAGGGCAGGGCAAGGATCCCTGCCAGGCTGCTCCTCCCACCACCCACAGAGGCAGCTGCTCCCTCCTGCCCATCCCCTGCACACCAGCCAGCTGATGTGGCTGAGCAGTGACTGCCAAGCTCCTTCCCACTTGGATCTCTGCCCTGGCCCACCAGAGCACAGGACCTGGGCACTGAGGGCTGGGAGCAAGGTAAGCTCCTGATGGCACTGGAACCACAATCAACCTCACTCTCCCTAGCTTGCCCCAGAGACAGGAGAGGGAAACCAGGTTCCTGTGAAGGAACAAACTCCTGCAATCCTTTAACTTGCCCTCTAAAGGCAGCTACTTCTCACCAATTCATTTAGGGCAAATCTAGAGACTGCACCATTCTGGCACTTGTCTTGTCTGGAGGAAGAAAACCAAGTGATTTTGCTTTAGGACAAGTGGCAGTCAGTTTATGGTAAGCTCTAACTATGCTCACACAGAGATTTCTATTAGGTTAAAACTGTTTTTAGCTAAAAACCACTGCAGTTTTCTTGTACAGAATACCAAGAAAGAAAACAAAAAAACCACTGTCACGATACATTTCCTGGAACTAACACTTCACAACATTTTTGATTTCCTCCTATTAGGTTGTTGTTATAATGAAATAAATAATTCAAGTTTGAGGCTACTTTGGAATTGGTTGGTGTAACAACAGTGGAAGACAAATTCTAATACATCCACAGCTGTGGTCCAGCACTCAGGGAATTCTACTCTGCCCACATGACTGACTGCAAGTGATGTGACCAGCTCTTGCTGGATCTGATACCGCCAGGGGACAAAGCACAGTCACTGCTGAAGGCCTTGCAAGACAGAGATAACACTATTTTGTAGGTACCCTAATTCAGTTACTACCTTTTTACAAGGTTTATTTTGAGAGTGCTGCAGTGATGCTGCACTGTGGTGAATTAGCATCTGTTGATGCACGTGAGGTAAAGTTAGCACAACACCTTCCATGAGTCACAGGTCTTTTCATTTCTGTTGTACTTCTCAACAGTTGCCTCCTGTTTCTGCTGAGAAATTCTCAAGTTTCCCATAACACAGAAACACTTTCCTAAAGCAGAAATTAAAGAGAATGGATCTGATCTAATGGAACATGACTATTGTGATACATGAGTGAGCCTGCAAGACAAACTCTAAATATCAGGTACTGCTTCTAGTAAATGTTTTACATCTTTTCTGGTATCTAACATAAGAGAAAGATTTTAAAATACTCTCTAAGTTATCTAAAATAAATATAGTTTGAAAAAACTGCATTAATGTAATAAAACCCCTTAGTGTCTCCCTTTTCAGCAGCATATACAGGACAGCTCACAACAGAGTAAGTGACTAAAACAGCTGAGTGGTACCTGGGGATTTTCTTGGGAGCCTGAGGTGGTGAGGAATGGCTGGCTGTGATTTGTTCCGAGCTCTCTGGAGGCTTTTCCTGCGTTTCCCCGTTGTCCTTGGCCAGCGCCTCTGCGATGGGAGAGCCCAGCCCAGGCTGGGGCGGGAGCTCAGCCCGGGGCTCGGCCTGCGCCGGCTCACACCTGTACATGAACACGATGGACGGCTTCTCGCTCGACTCCGACTTGGCCTCGCTGAACCACTGGTGCCGCTGCACTGGGGGCGGGGGCAGCATGTGGATCACAGTTCCATCCAGACCCACCAGCTTCCCTTTCTCCCTGTCCTTCTCCCTCTCCTCCTCATCGTCAGCTTTCCTGCGGCGGAAGAAGCTCTTGAATGAAATCCAGCGCTTGGGTTTGGCGTCGGGGCGCCGCCCCTCCGAGTGCAGGATGGACTCGGCTTCTGTGGACCTGGTGGGGCTGTTGGGCTTGGCCCAGTTACTGAAATGCCTTTGCAGCAGGTTACTGGCATGGTAGGGAGAGGAGGTGGAGCGTGGAGGGGGGAACGGCGGGGCCTGCTCTGCCTGGGGACTCGCGGCACTCGGGGTGGCTCGCGCCGCCTTTGGAGAGGGAGTGGCAGCTGGCTGTGACAGCGGATCCTTCTGCATTTTAACGGCAGTGCTTTCCATCTTGGAGGACTCCACTTCAGGCTGCGATGTAAACAGAGATTTGGGTCGTACCAGGGTGTTTTTACTAGCATCTCCCTCAGGGGGCAAGGAATACAGTTCTTCTACGCTGCAGGACTTGGGAGCAGACTGAGGTGTCTCTGGAGGAGACTGTGGAGGCTGGATAGAAGCCACAATCTGTGAGAGCACCGTGCTCGCGTTCTCTCTGCCACTGCTGCTGCCCACAGAACCGTCCGGGGTCACGTCTGCTTTTGCTGCAGGCTCTTGCATTGCCTTTTGGGGTCTGGAGGGGGAGCTGTGGTCAGCGCTGTGACTCCTCTGTGGGGATATCTGGCTTTTACTGAGGCAGCTGTTGAACTCTTGGACCTTCTGAGCCACAGAGCCCAGCCTGCACTCAGAGCTACTAGCCACCCCCTTTGCTTGGGGCAAATCGGTGGATTTGCTGCCTATGGCTTCGGTGGCTTTACTTTCAGTTTCTATTTCTTCATAGGTATGGCTTATCACACTTGTAGTTTTATCTTTGACAGACAGCTCCCCAGTGGTCCCTAGAAAACTTTTATAGATTGCCAAGTTATCATAGGCATTTGGATTGATTACAATGGGAACTTTAATAGCATTTTTGGAACTCCTCGCGTAAGTGGGCTCATCATGAATGATAATAGGGAAAGGTGGCATGCCAGCATTGTTGTAACTGTTGAATTTTATCTCAGACAAATTGGGAGACTTAACTGGGATGGTTTTCGAAGAAATGTTCGTAGCTGTAGGTGAAGTAGGAGCTGACTTGTGGCTTGTCTTCCTGGGAGGAACGGAAGGTCCTGAGCTGTTCCCAATCAGTTCCACCTTAGGTATCTTCTGCCTTGGACTAGTGCTAGAAGTCCACACTTCCTGGTATCTGATTGCGCTGGATTTTTTCAGATTAGCGTGTAGACGTACAGGTGATGCTGCAGAGGATGCAACAGGTGTGCCTGGGGTTACTGGTGAGCTTGGGTTAGATGATGCCTTTTTGGTTTCTGAGGTTTCAGTCTGGTTCTCTTTACATTCACTGGTCATGGCAGCTGATACATCCACTACGGTGTATGGCTTGCACACTGGCTGTTCCATGTTCACCACCCTGTAAGGCTTAGCTTGCTCCTCCACAGGCACCAAGTTAATAGTCACGGCTTGACCAGCAACATCTGAAGAACTTTTATTCTCCTGCGTGTCAGTCTGCACGGCAATTTTGCCATCCTTCTCCTCCAGGCGGAGCGCAAGGACTGCCTTGTGAGTTTCCTGACTTTTCAGAGCATTCCTGGGTGCTTTTGGCACATCCTTCACTTGTTGATTGTCACAAAGACTTTCATATTCTGGTTCAATCACTTTGAGGTCCTGAGGTGTGCTAGGAGATAACCCTCCATTACAGAGCTTCTGGGAAGAACTGCTGGTTGTCCCAGAACGAGATTCTTCTGTCAAAGAAGAATCAGGAGACGTAGAATCAGAAGATACCATGCTCTGCATGCTCTCTTGCCCATAAAGAATCACGGTCTCCTCCCCATAACCATTTAAAATTTCATCATAACTGTCGTCATAATCCACGGCACAGATCCTCTGCAGAGACTTGTTCCGAAGGGGCACAGTATTCCATTTTTTGTCAACACAGAACGGAACAGGAGACAGGGTGTTAGCTCTGAAATTAGCAAAGCGAGGTTGGCCTCTCATGCGGATTTCCATTGCTAACAACTCTTCATCACTTTCATCCCAGCTCTCGTGCTCTTCCTGCATGCTGCCAAAAAACGTGTCATCCTCACTCTCATCTCCACTAGACAACTCTGGATAACAGAAACGTCCACCTTCATTACTTATGACTTCAGTGCTTCCACTCAGAATAACATGCTTACTCTGTGAGTCCTTCATTCCACCCACCATGCAGCTCGGAGGGATCTTCCTTTCTAAGGATCTTTTGTAACAATTATTTATCCTTCCCAAGAAGGTTTCTCTCGCGTTTGTTTCATTTCCGGCGAGCTGAGGTGTGGTATCCAAACCCGCAATCTCCTTCAGAACTTCTGTCAGCCCGTTATTATTATTGTTACTGGGTACCTTCCCCACGCCCTCGCTGCTGCCATAAGGCCTGGGAACATGGCTGTAACCTTCGATCCCTTCCTCATTGTTGTTGTTCAGTGGTTTTTTGCTCAGCACCGCCTTGTTGCGGTTCCAGCCTGGGGGCAGGGGTTTGTTCTCACACTGCTCCAGCGCGGCCAGCTCCCCGCAGAGCCCCTCTGCCACCATCATGGTGGGTTTCACTGCTATCGTCGGCTTCTTGGCCACGGGCGGGCGGAAGCTGCCGCTGCCCCTCCCCGGGCGCTGGCTGCTGCTCTGGGTGGCATTGGCTTTCAGGTCTGCATGGGAGAGCGGCTTCTTTTCTGACACTGGGGGTAACTGGTGCAAGCTCTTGGGCTTGAAGCAGTTCTTACACTCGCCGGGTTTCCAGACGTGCTCAGTGAAAGTGTTGCAAGCGGACATTTTCCCAGAGCCCTGCTGCTCAGTGCATGGCAGGAATGTCCTCCATGGGCTCCACTCTGCTCACCCAGCACCGACACTTCCCGGAGCAGTGTTCATGCTGCAAGAACACCAAACACAGAGAGGATGAGAATGGGGGAAAATCTGCTTGAGCGTTATATTTTTCACACTAGGGATAATGTGGAAGGAGCAAGTTGCCTTTTGCTGATGTCTTCGTTTACAAAACTACATAACTGAAATGCAAAACCAAATTGCAACTATCATTCTACTCATACATAAAGAATTAAAACTTTGGCAGCTAAGTCCTATGTTACTTAAAGCAGAGGGAGGGAAAAATGGCAATGACTGAGAATTTAGAGTAATTCTCTTGACTAGTTCAGGACCATTGACCTTTAATTCTGTCCAATAAAACAAATGCAGGAAGAGGATATAAACCCAAAGATTACCACACATTACGCTTTCACCGTAACGACTCAAACATGAGACAGAAGAGCAAGAGTATGTTTACTCTCCTAAATGCAATTGAGATAATTTGTTCTAGCTTTGAATGTGAACAAGCTCAGCTTAAGTGAGAAAATGTGTTCAAGCAATCCCAAACTCTGCCATTTTAGCACTTTTTTCATCAGAGTCAAATGATAACTGGAGAGGTATTTTGGCTGAACAGACAGGCTGTTCTGATGTCCTGGAAAAGTCAGATAACAATGCAGTGGAAATCTTTCTAGAAAGTCAGTTTTTTCTCCTTTTGCTTACCACAATGGCAATAAACCATTCTGATATCCTCAAAACAAAGCTAAGGATTTTTAGTCCCTGATTTGTTTCACATGTAGCTTTTCTACCTAACCCCTCCAGAAATAACAACTGAAGAAGAACTGAAAATCTCTTTCAAAGTGAATCTTTTTATTTCCTGAAACAATCAGCCTTAAGTAAAAATCAAACACGGATCTGCTGTGCTTTATAGTCACCAGAGTATCCAGGATTTGAGAGTTTCATGAATTAATGCCTGAAGATTTTAAGCCTTCTGAGCCAAATCCGCAAGTCTGTTCTCTTCGTCACTGTTGCATAACTCAAATGATCTCAGACATTTCACTGAGGGGAAAGCATCTCTATGTCCACTGCTACTTCTGTAAACACAGGCACTGGCAATCAATAATGTGCTCTCCTCAGAGGCCCTGGGGTGCCAATATCCTTGCTGCTCCCCCGGGTACACCGAGGGCAGTGCTGACCCCCTGCAGGTCCTGCTGCAGCTCCCAGAGAGCCCGTGCTGGGAGCAGCACCAGGGAGGCTGTGCTGGAGCTCTCAGGGCACCCCTGCCTTTCATCAGCGTGGCAAACAACAGGATCACGAGGAGAGCTGACATCGGGAGGGGTTTGTCAGTCTCCTCACGTCCTGCTCTGCATTTTGGCAAGGGCTGGCCCGTGCTGGCAAAGCAACAGAGCAATCCTGATCCAACAGCAGATGGGGCTGAAGCCTAACTCTATTAGTGCCTGCAGACACAGCCGTGCTACCAGGGCTATCACATTTCATATGCTGACTAAATATGTTTCCAGACAAAGCTTTTTGCCAAAAAGCCACTGCCAAAAGCTTTCTCTGTATGACCTAAGAGATAGAAACTCTGCCAGACTGAGATCTGCCCAAACTTTTTGACTTTATCTTACATATACAGAGTAAAATGCCTTTGTATGTTTCTTGATCTCTCTCAAGTTTTGTTGCTTCAACACCTTGCAAGGCCATATACTGTAAGCAGAAAAATTACATTAAGAAATAGTTCTCCTAGAACCAGAGAGAGAGCATGTACAAGAATTTTATACTCTGGTTAGCTCCCTCTTTTCATGTGTTTAACAAGCAGAAGGAGTAAAGTTACACTAATGGAAATCTAAACTAAATGCTTTCTTGTAAAATACATTTCTCCATCACATAAAAGCTTTGAACAACCAATTTGAACAAAAGGGTTAGTGCTTGTGTGTGGGTTTTAAGATTTATCCGTGTGATCTTTTCCTCTGCAATTGCATAAGCTGCACTTGCTCTAGAATCCCATCACAAGGCAGGCAGCTTTAGGGTGTTCCAGGCATTTCCTGCCAGGAACAGGGGGCACTGAGGAAGCTCTGCAGTGCCCACCTGCCTGAGGCTACATCCTGATGTGATGACTCCACTGCCTGTGTCACAACTGTCACTCTCCTTTGCCCTGACCCTGATGCTGGCACTTCCTCTAAGCCAGAGAAGGGTTACACTCAGCCGGAGAATGGGAGCTACAGGAATCTCAGCAGAACCACAGCTCCCCAGAGAGAGTAACAACCACAGCTCTGTGCTTCATCCCAGAACAGCCCAGGTGTGCTGGCAGTGCTGCCTGCAGCAGCTCACCTCAGCAATGACACACCTGGTGATCGTGGAAATGCAGCTGTGGAACCTGCACACTGTACATACAAGCCATGTGGAGCTATCCCAGCTCTTCTGGTCTCCAGCAGCCAGTAGAAGTGGCTTGAACACAGCCCTGACCCCCAGGATGATTTGTGACAGTCTGGAACAGAAGAGCCACTGACTCCCTGGTCTGTGAACCCCAGCTGGGTTTGCAACTGGCTCGGGCACAGCAGGACGAGCAGTTCCTGTCACAGCCCTGACACTGCCTGCAGCTGCAGCACACAGGAAACAGCCACCTTCCAACCAGAGGAAATGGATCTTAAGAAAACAACCCAAACAATTCCAACACTGTGCTACTTTTGTACTTTGAAATCAGAAGCACTCCTACGCTATTTCAAATTAAATCCACAGTGACCTTTATATCCTGAAGCAAGCATTTGCATTCTAAAAAAAGTCAGTTTCTTCCTTGCTGGACAACTAAAAGCAATCTTCATGCTGCTTTTCTCTCCTTTAAAAAGAATTACTTTTTCAACTGCAGATTCTCTATCATGTGTGGTAATTATGGTGAGAGTAATTAGGAGTGATAAGAGAAATGAAATCTTTCAGTAGGCTGCTGCTTCCATGGCTGTCACCAGCTGCAGCTTGGCAGGGGGCAGCAGAGGCCATCGAAGGGACTGAAAATGCACACAAAGACAAGGAAAAAATCACCCTGACATTGCTCCTTGCTGGATTCCTACACTGCCTCCAAAACAAAGCAGGGCAAGGAGAGATCCAGGCAGTCACACCTCAGATCTCTCCAGCTGCAGGTGACCAGGTGTCTTTTCTTCCCTACCTTCCCTGCTTCCACTGACACTCCATGTGCCTGCTAAGGAACAGGAATGTGCACCCTGCAGAGCTCCTGGCTCTTCTGAAATGAGTAGTTCAGATGACAAAACTTATCTGAAGACGCTCAATCCATGCAAAATCAAGGCAATGACAAGATGTTACTTACAAAACAGCATCAGACTTGCAAACAAAGTATTAATAGCAGATATGTGACATCAACAGTCTGCATTTCATCCCTGTACCTCAAAGCCTTTTATGTAAGTTGGTAAACAGAACTATTCCCAACTTATACAGGGAAGCACTGCAGTGCAGTGACGTTAAGAACTAAAATTCCCCCAGTGAGTCAGTGTCAGGAGCAAGTACAGACAGACAACTTCTGCTCCCAACAGCAGATCGTGACACCTCATTCACTAAACGGATGAGTCAGCACAGATTAGTTATCAGCCTTAAAGGCCAAATCATTCTTTGTATATGAGACTAATGCCCCTCATTCCAGCAGGTACACAGCTGTGCACAGGAGGGCTCAGCCCAGCCCTGCTGAGCTGGTATCAAGCAGTCAGGAAGGCAAAAGCATATTTCAGTTTTCAGGTCAGAGGGAGAAGATGACAGATTTGGAGTTGCAGTGCAAAGATGAAGCAGGGATCAGCTGAGATACCCTCGTGTCAGGAAGCTTGCACAGCAATGCAGAAATGACTCTGTGGAGCTTTTATTTGTTGACATCACCTTTGCTGAGTGCATGAAGATAGCAATAAACATGCATTTCAGGCATTTTGCCTTTGTTCTAGGTAATTTCAGGCTGGCAGGTCTCCTTTGGATACATGCTGGCTGAATCTCAATGAAGGCCTTCTCCAGTAATACTTTATACTAAAATAATCCAATTAAAAAGAACTTAATTGGTGTGCAACATTCCCTACAATTTCAACATTTTAAAAATGAATAGTCTCTGTAAGTACCAGATGGTGACACGCACTAATTAATCAGGCCTGCTCAATGAAGAGCATATGAAAATGAGTGCACCTATTAGACATGTGCTGCAGAAATCTCCCCCCACTGAAAGGCTGGGACTTTCCTGAGCTGGGACCAGCACCCTCTGGTCTCCTCTGGCATCACCACATCCTGGCACAGGTTTCCTTTGGTTTGTCCTCCTCCAGGGAAAATCCATTTGCCTTTAGTGCTGCTGGCCCTGACAATGGGGCTGCAATTTTTATGCTGCAGAAAAAACTGCATTGATCAGCCTTCTTGGGCACCAGTCCAGTCAGGGCTGCTGCACAACCACAAACCTCTCCCCACTGCCAGGCCTGTCCTCAGACTGAAAAAATCAGCAGTGGGAATCCAACCTGGGCTTCCTCTATGGGAGTGCCCAAAGGCCACAAAACCACCACGGCTTTGTGGTTTGTCTGAAGCACTTAGAGGCATCTGGACAGTCACTGATCATCATCAGCAACAGGGCAAGTCTCACACAGCAGGGAAAAAGGGATGGCTACTCTCTGCCAGGATCTGATTCCTGTTTCTTTTAAATTTTAATGCAATCATAAACATTTTAAGAGACTGTTTTAAAACCTGACCCTGGTGCAGGTCCTGCCTGGGGGGCAGTGGCTGTGGGAATGCTCCCAGGGAGTGCCCAGCACTTCCCCCACTCAGCCTGTGCCAGGAAAACCCAGGGGACTGAAGAATGCAAGAAGCACTATGGGCTGGCACTACTTTATTCCCAAAGTGAAGGGTATTTGCTAAATATCAGCTCACTGCAGTACCAAGCCAGAGCTCTGACTCTGGCAGAGAGCACAGATGGACATTTCCATAAATGCTGGGCATTACCACTTTTGTTAAAAAAGAAGTTTTATCTTGCTGCAGATAGGGTTTTTTTTTCTGTTTTAATGTTTCCCACTGTATTTCCTCTCCTTTAAAAAGAGCTCAAATGACATAAGTATTTCAAAATACTAAGTAAGTGAAGGAAAACCCCAAATATGGGGCTTTTTTTCCTCCCTAAAACTCACAAGGATAAAACCTGATAAAAATAACCAACGAACTGGAGAAAAAACCTGCCCAGGGCTAGACAATCTGTGATGCTTCAGAAGAAAACAGGCATTTCTTTGCAATTTACCTAACCCAAAGAGATAATGCCACAGAGCAAGGAAAAGGCAAGGAATATCCTCGGGTGTGCCCAGGTGCTCTGAATGGATTCTGCATCACCACACTGGAACACACAGAGCTGTAACAAGGCCAAGCTCTGCCCTTTGGTGCTGAGGCCCAAGGGGCCAGCCAAGGCAGGTACTGTAATAGGGACTCTTAGGTGTCCCAATAATAAGAATTCTTGACATTCTAAACTGGAGATTTTAGAAAAAGAAATCATCATTTAGCATTAAAAAAATTTTAAATTTATTTGGTCCATTTAGACATATATAAATTCTTATAATGATGATCACTCAGACACAGCAGCACAGTATATTCTTTAGGAATACTTTTTTTTTAACATGGAAAATTGATTTTATTTTCTACTTTTAAAAAAATGAGGTAAGCCAAACTATAAATTGTTTGCTTTCTGAAAATGGCTGTACAACAATCTAAGATTTAGCAGCAAATTACGGGTGTACATATCAGCTGACAGGAAAAAAGCACAATAATTATAATTTCAAAAAAGTATCTTCAATTCCAGTGCATTTTTCAGTTCCTCCCTACTTTCTTTAAGGAAAACTATGAGAATTAAGCCCTTCACAGCATTTTAAAAGTGAACCTGTATGACTGTATCTTGACCAATCTAATTATCTTTGATTTACCCTTCCTGGGCTCACTTGAAATTCTGCCCTTTGATCTTTTCCTTTTGTTTAAGCTCATGCAAACACTTGTGGAGAAGAATGAACTTTACCAAACCTCTCCAGAGGCTTCTCACAATAAACAAAAAAGCAATACCTGAGAAACATTTTAGTGCTCCTGTAGTCAGAGACCTGGGAACAGTTGTGGTTATCCTTCTGCTGAGCACAGCTAGAGAAGGAAAACAGGGTGGATCAGCCCTGGACTGCGGAGTCCAGCAATCCTGCAACTTCTCTTTGCTTCAGCCTCTCTCCCTTGCACTCCTGCAAAGGCTCCAAAGATCTGAGTGCTGAACACCTGAGGCAGCAAAACCCACAAGTGCCAACCCCCAAAACTCCCCCAAACCCCCATTTCAGTTTAGCAAATAACTTGTGGGTAGCAAACTACAAAACAGCATTGGAAAGGATGGGGAAGAAGGGCTAAACAGGAATCAAAGACGCAGGGAAGTGTCAGGGCAGGTAACTCAGGAGGGAGGGGCTGCCTCACAGCCAGGGCAGGATCAGCTACAACACCAAGGCTGCAGCACAGTGGGCACCCTCCAGTGGTCCCAGTCTCCCCTGGGAACCTCAGCAGTCATTAAATAAAGACTTGGCAGGATTAAGTTTAAAAATAACCCACCATGAGCTGTTATAAAAAAATGAGCTATTAAAAATAACCCATAAATTACAGCAAGAGCACAGCAGGGCTGGACTGTGCAGAGCCAAGAATTGTGGAGAAATTCAGGAACCAGGTGGCTGAGCTGGGCAAAATTACAGTCCCTTATCAGAACCAGGCATCAGTACAGCACATGGTGAAGGCACCTGCTCTTTATCATCACTTCTGGGAAGGAAACCTGCTCTGCCTACCAAACCATGAACCAATGGGCAAAAGAGAAACTGGCACAGTTTTATTTTAAGCTTTTAAGAAGTTCTCTCCAATTCCTAATGGCAGGGCATGCAAATGGTGTCTCAGTAAAGGCCAGGCAACCAACAGATTACATGCTTTCTGTGTGAGAAAATCAATGGCATGATTTACTGAGTATTGCACTCAGTTCTATTTATGACATCTCAGGAAGAAATGCTGCATAAAACAGCCACAAAAATATTTTAATATGGAAAGCTTTTCATCCCTTCAGTGAAACAAAAAGATTAGGACAGTTTAGTTCAGAATTGAGACAAATAAAATAATGTAATAATATATTAAATGATCTGTCACATAAAGAAGACAGACTGGGTGTTCCCATTTAGTGTCTATCTCAAAAAAAAAACAAACCAATAAACCCAATGCAGCATATTTACATCTCCAAAAAGAAAATTATTCCACATAAAACACTTCCTGAAAGAAGCTGGCACTGAGATCAAGGGGTCAGTGGATTCAGAGGAACAAGCAGACACTGATACACGGGATGAGCCACGACAGTTGTACAAGGTGGGGTGAACCCACAGCTCCCAATTTCAGAGTTCGAAAGCAGCATTAACCCTTTCAGTGGAGAGGAGGATTTACTCCTTCCCAGACTGTTCCCGTGCTGGCCACTGGAGCAGTGTGGGCAGGCTGAGGGCACTGCTGGGGGCTGGGCCTGACTGCTCCTCCTCTCACCACATCCTGCTTCTCCTGGCTCCACCTTGAGCCAGCAAAATCACCCCACTCTGCAGGAGCACTGAGATGCCACCATCTCCCACTGATAAGGTCAGGCCTTCCTCTCCTCCTCCCATGCTTTGTCACTCTGTCCCAGACTTGTCACTCAGTCCTGGGCCATCCCCTCTGTACCTTTTGTGACTTCATGTTTGACCCTGGGCAGCTGGGGCCTCAGGCTCAGGGGCCTGGGCCAAGGGGCTGTGCCACACCCGCAGCTCCTGCAGGACAAACCCACAGCCACAGCCAGCTGAGGAGGCCAGGGCAAAGAGATTGCTAAAGATTAGTACTGTTTGAAGCTTGGCACACTACAGGCTAGAAAAATCAGGGTAATGTTACAGAGGAATGATAGAAAAGGGTTTTTTCTTTAAAAATAGCCTAATCAATGCAACTTTTGAAGAAACATACATTACTATTTTATGGTAGAAAATATAAATAAAAATAAGCCCTATACTGCTGTCTCATTCACTATGTGGTAGAGCAATGCCTGGAAAGGGCCTGAATCTTTGTGAAAACTCCTCCAGTTTTCCATTCCACAGCAACCATCTCCTCCCCCTGCCATCTGCTTGGTGCACTCATTTTGCCTCATTCCTCACATCTATGATCAAAGTCAGACATTCTAATTTGAGGGCCTCTTTGATAATCTTGAGAAACTAGCTACAGGTAATTTTTTGACCATCAAAGCTGGTTCCAGCAGCTTACTCTCACTCAGGCTACTCTTCTAATTAGGGTGTCATTTATTCATCCCAATAAGCTACTTCACCAAGCAAGATGAATGCAAGAAATTTTAATCTGCAGTCGTAAGCCAGAGCAATGAAATGAATGATGAGCTCCATGTCAAAAGGTTAAAGATATTAATGTTTACTAGTGTTGAAGTTTACAACAGATAATTTCTTTGCTTATTCTACTTATGCTTTGCCTAAAATCCATTCCCATAAAATGGCAAGCCACCACTGATAAGAATGTTATTAGGGATAAAAAGCACCAGCATAGATGAAATTCAGAAAAGGAATTAGGAGGTACTGGCATTGGATGCTTTTAGCATACATAATAAGAATTGACTTTTTCCTTATTCTGATGATTAAGTGCTGTGCCTGCCAGCCCACAACACCCCAGTGTTCCAGGCACATTGTGGGGGCTCTGTGTGCAGCCCTTTCCCTCCGTGGGGACAGAAAAGGACTAACAGCCAAACCCAGGGCATCTCAATGTCAGTAAGCAGCTTTTTAGCCTACCAAAAGAGACAAGGGGTAGGGCAGGAAAAAAACCCTAGCAAAACCCCAATAATTGATTTTAGTTCCCAAAATCTGATTCCATACTTTAAAATAATCCACACACGGTAAACTATGCAGCGAAGGCATCATTAAATACAATCAAGGACAGAATCAGAAAGGAAATGCAACAGAAATCCTGTGTTAGTTTTTATCTTTACAGTCAATAACTGGTTTTTGCAGCTGGGGAATTTGCTCAATTTACTCCATGAGAAAAGAAATAGCCTGAATTTTCACAGACAGATGTTTGTACCTATCAAGTGTGTAAACCACTATTAATTTTTAGCCAGTGCTGAAGGAGGAGCAAGGGGAAGCAGGAATCCCGAGCAGGCTGCTCCAGGCAGGAAATCACTGCCCATGGGCTCCGGGGCAGCAGAGCCAGAGCTCTGCATGCGGCCAGCCCAGCCCCAGGGGGGCTGCTCAGGGCCGCAGGGCTGAGCCCAGCCTAACACCAGAGGTGGCTCCTCAGAGCCGCAGGGCTGAGCCCAGCCTAACACCAGAGGTGGCTCCTCAGAGCTGCAGGGCTGAGCCCAGCCTAACACCAGAGGTGGCCCAGCAGAGCTGCAGGGCTGAGCCCAGCCTAACACCAGAGGTGGCCCAGCAGAGCCGCAGGGCTGAGCCCAGCCTAACACCAGAGGTGGCTCCTCAGGGCCGCAGGGCTGAGCCCAGCCCAACACCAGAGGTGGCTCCTCAGGGCCGCAGGGCTGAGCCCAGCCTAACAGCAGAGGTGGCTCCTCAGGGCCGTAGGGCTGAGCCCAGCCTAACAGCAGAGGTGGCTCCTCAGAGCCGCAGGGCTGAGCCCAGCCCAGCCCGGCCCCTGCAGCCCCTGCCCTGGGCCGGCCGCAGCCGCTGCCGAGCCCGCAATGCCGAGCCCGCAGCCCGGCCAGCACTCACTCCTGGAGCAAGACACAGCAGGAAACAACAAAGCTGAAGCACAGCAAACGAGCTCTAGCAAAGGAAAGAGAAAGAAAATCACCACCAACATTCAATTCTCTTTCTTTAGTTCTTCTTTACAGATAGAAATGTTTTCCTAAAGGAGCTGATTGCCAGACACAAATTTTGCTACTTGTGCTTGACAGAATCCTGAGAACACAAAGCCTTTTGTAGCCAGAAAAAACAATGTGAATTTTCTACTCTTGTACTGCTGAGATGACTCAATACCAGTCCACAGGGGTCTGAAGGTAAAAGCAGAACCACACTCATCTGAATTCCTTGCCTTTCAAACGAGATTTTTATGACAGAATACTTTATTAGCAAACTGGGCTGCTACAAGCCCACACCAGGAACCACACCAAGCCCAGGGCAATTACCTTTTGTCACTGCCATTCCAGTGAAATGGGACAGGCTGCTATTACCTGCTCTCTTGGAGGGTCTTGAGGGAGGTTTATTCCTGCCATGTGCAACATTGTGGCATTTGGAAGTAAATTGTTTATAACAAGAACCAGTGTGAGACAACAACCCCAGCAGCAGCAGCAGAGCTCTGTCCCTGCTCCCTCCGAGCTCAGTCTCCAGGGGCTGCCCAGGAGACACCAGCACATTCCAGTGCCTAAGGGGAATTGCTCAGGAACACAGCCTGGCCTTGCTGCCACCTCCTGCCCAGGAGGGGAGGGTGATGCCAGGTGTCCCCAGGATGGTGACACAGGAGACCCCACGCTCTCTGTAGTGCTTAACCCCGCAATTTGTGCAATAAAAAAAGAGGAATGGCAGATCTCAAGGTTCTGGGCTCAACCTTGGCTTAATTAGTGGTGGTGGCATATGTTCTGTGATGGTTACATAAACAGGGATGGCATCCCGACCGGTGGCCAAGGGGTTGCCATGGTAACTGTGACAGCCATCAATGCTGCCTTACTCATCGCTTTCCCCCTACCCCAGCAGCACTTCTGCTTCTACTTTGCTATTTTCAAACACAAACATGAATAAATGGAGCTCTCTGGCCTTCTCTGGGAACGAAGCTGCCCAAAGCCGTAACCCCCAGTGCCCCTTGTGAACTGTGAGCAGCACCCTTGGGCTGCTGCTCTCCCAGGACAGCCAGTGTTCCACCCTGGGGACAACCAGCAGAACAACCCTTCCGCTGCTGCAGCACATCCCTGCACACCTGGAGGCCAGGCACTGTCCTCTGCAGCCCAGACTGCTAGCCAGAACTCATGATGATGTGCTCATGCCTTCCACAAGCTTTTCAGCAGCTTCACTTCTGTCAGTGCAATCAGGCAAGGCTGGCCTAAAATCTTTTATTCCCAGTTTACAGCTGAACATAATGAATAAAATGTATTTCCTCCATCTTTTTTTCCAGTGCACATCTCTGCTTTCAAATCTCCTGCTCTCCCTATTTACATTTTCTTTCAGACTGCTCATAAAAACCCCTGACTAATTTTAGGACAAAGATTAATACAGAGCATCCTGCTCAGCAGCACCTCCTGCCTACACCCAGTTTCACACCTGTCACCTATAGCCAGGCCTAACCCACAGAACATCCACTGCATTTTCATCATTTTGGTTTCTCAGTAACAACATAGAAAAATGAAATTAAAATATACTAGATTTAAAAGTTAATTTAGCCTTTTGTATACTTGTTAATCAGCTTATCTGTTTATCTCTCCAGCATTTGCAAAGATGATATACAGAGGCACAAGGAAGACAGGAAACATGGTTTTTCAAATACAAGGAATTTGTGTTTTATTTTAAAGGCTTGTTTTAAAAAGCAAGTCTTTTGTTTGCAATAGTATCCAGCAGTTATTCGACAGAAAAACCAGTCTCAGTACTGTGAATAAAGATTAAATGCTAAATTTTTTTTGATTTCAGTGATTTGCAGAAATATTTTTTGGCAAAACCAGAAAATGAGTCACTACTAACTTCACCTTCTGTGACTGTTTCAAGTACAAATCATTTCTCATCTGACAATCACTCAGCTTTTAAAGCCAGCTGTTTTATAAAGCCTTTTGTTGAAACCTGGTATGTGAACAGGGATCCCAAGGCCTTAATTTTGAGAGAAATTGCAGTATGTCAAACTCAATAAAAGCAGAAGACTTGTTTGGATGCCAGAATTCTGTATGACAAAAAAAAAAAAAAAATCAAAAAAGGTGAAGTTAATAATAGGAGATTTATCAGCTGCCTGGATACAGGTGTAGGATTGGCCTCTTGGTTGCTTCATACAGCAGAGCTGAGAAACTGAAGCAGCTCTGCTCTGTGCTGTGCAGGTCTTCAAAATACATGTTAATACAAAAATTTTTGTTAAAAATACTTGTTTCTTCTTCCTTTCTTTAGAGAGCAAAGTGATTTCCTTACTTCCATATGGTACTGCAGGAACAGGAAGAGTAAAGAAAAAAGTGGAGAGACAGTGGTTGTGAGGAGCAGCTCTGCACAACTTCTGTTCACCTGTGGCTGTGCCAAAGCAAGGCTTGGGCTGAGGAGCCCCTGCCCTGCCCTGCCAGGACACAGTGCAGCCCCAGGCAGTGCCACAGCCAGGCAGCCCCAGCTCCCTGCACTGCTGCTCCAGCCCAGAGCTCTTCCAAGGCTGAGCTAATCCAACAAAAGTTCGGGCTCTCAGTGCTGATGAGCTCTGTGTAGTCAGGAGATGGACTGGAGCCTCTGCTCTAATGCCCCATGTGAAATCTCTGCTCTCCACATAAAGCCCGGGACATTAACCATGTCTTATTTTCCCATTTTTCTTTTCAGGGAGCCTGGATGGATTGTAATGCACATGGATAGACTGAAATGCTCAGCAGATGATTTTGCTTAAATCTCAAGTAAGACAAATGTGTGGAGATCTTCAATCACTGCCCTGGGAGGTGTGGGCAATGTATTACACTTTACAAGGAACAGCATTTGGAAAATTTCCCTTTTCACTCCTCAGCCACTGGACTCTGTTAATTACTTGCTAAACTTGGAGAAAGAAGAATGGGAAAGGAAAAGGGCAGAGGAGGCCTGACAGAGATAATGAGACAGCTGCCTGCTGAAGTGAGGTGGCATTAATGCCTGGGCTGAAGGAGGGGCAGGCAGATCCCTCCCCTCCCCTCGTGGCAGCAATTCCTGCAGCCCTGCTCTGCAGTCACACACCAAGCTCCAGCAGCAAGTCCCCTGCTTGGGTCAAGGCCTTTGTCTCATAGGCTACGATGGAAGATTTCAGTCTGAGGCTCTACAGAAGTAGTAAAATAAATTCTGCCTCAAATCTCCACAAACCTGTAATGTGCCAGCAACCAGAGACAAATGAAAGTCTCTAAAGGTCCCTGGAATTTCACCACTTGCTCTGCCTATGCATTCCCTGGTGCACGCTTCATTTTTACTGAAAATTCAGTGCAAAGAAATAAATTAGGAAGAGCTGTCATACTAATTTTTTTTTTGGAAGTGCAATTTCAATCTTCCCTATGAAAAATGTGATTTGAAAACTCCTGTGGATATTAGCATCCAAGGACTACAGGTTTTTTAATCTGTTTGGTTGGATTTGTGGCTGTCCCACACCGATGTGGACAATACCTTTGTTTCCTTGTAGATGCAACCATGGGAGCATCTTCCCAAGATCCTGAATTATGCCTGCTGCTAACCACACTCCAGGAGTTCTCGGGTGAGCACATCCCTTTCTTACAGAGGTAACCAAGTTCTGACTCTGACATGCTCACAGGTCATGCATCAGGTTCAAAAGTTTTGCACAAGTAAAGCACAACTGAGAGCATTATTGTCTTTCAATATTATTATTGTAATATCTGGTGATAAATATAATGCCACAAGTGTACAGCTTTAATTGAAATGTAAACAAAACTGTTTGATAGTCTCCTTCAATTGTCCTTTGCTAATGATGAAAATAATTCTAATAATTACTGTGCCCAAAACATCTGGGAAGGAGATCAAAATCACTATCTGAAAATTCAGTCCAGTAGTAGTTCAGGGGTTAAAGTAACATAAATGGTGCCTTCTTTAAGGATACACCTCTATAGTTTGCATAGTGCTGTAGCAGAGAAGTTTCAATCAGACTTATTTATAAACACACACTCACAAAAGGGAAGAAATCACGAGAATCAGATCCATTGGGATATTCTGACAGCTTCAGATTGAGATCTACAGAAGACACACACATCCCAGGCAGAAAGCCAAAGTAGTTGTGACCAGATAAAAGGGGACTTAAACCTGAGAAAATATGATTACAAACCAGAACTATTATACTATTAATGACCTCCAGAGGAATGAAGTTAGCCAGCTGATGCAGTGAAAGATGCTAAAGTGGGGATGGTTTAAAGGCCACCCCAGAGAAGGGAGCCTGTGAGAAGCCAGTGGGAAGGGTGAGTAACGCCCAGGCAGACCCTGCTGGAGCAGATCCACGGGAGGTCACAGCTCTGCCACAGCCCTGGCCTGGGGATGATTCCCACTCTGCCCCCAGTGGGTCTGCTGGACCAGCCCAGCACGAGGGGCATTTCAGCACCACATCACACAGACCCACACGAGGTGTGCCAAGCTCCAGCAGGTAACTGCCAATCCACATCATGCACTCCAGCTTTTACAAAACACTGCCAGTCTTCAATTCCTACAGTAACCTTGTGGACATGAGAACATGCAATTTATGGCAATTATTTTATAAGGGAGAAGGGGAGAGGTTACAATAGGATTATGAGGAAGGAATTTCCAAACCCAGTTCTAAAATTATCTTCAGCTTTAACAAATCACAACTCTAACCCCCTCTCCTTTTTGCTTATTCCTAAAGCCTTTCTTCTTTCTCCTCTTGAGCCTAATCTGATCTAAATTCTTTCAGGATGTCAAGGGGATAAATCTGCTATTAAGAGCTACTAGTTTCCATTTGCTTTTTAGAAGTGGGTGTGTGACAACACTCTGAGGCATTACACAGGCAATTAGGTATGCTCAGGATGCTCGACTCCAGAGAGACAATATGCAGAGAAGTGGAGGCTAAAGCACTTCTGCATTAACAGGAGGACCCTCCAAGTGCTTTGCACAGTGTGCTCCAGGGCCACTCAATTGTCCCCCAGTGTCAGTATTCCAAGCAGAAGACATTTAACTCTCCTCCCAGACCAAAGGATCAACACAGGAATCAGGTATTTATCCCATGCCAGTAACAAGATTTCTACCTAGCAATTTTCTGCAACTTAAATGTAAATGATGCATGTTCTTATGAGATATTAAACACAAGCCAAGTGCTTTAACAGAAAAGTAGGAAACACCCCAATGATCTCTGTGTTTTGTCATCATCAGTGACTGCAGCCCTGAGGAGCCTCCAGCTCCTGCCAACCAGCAGCAAATAAGGACTCAGTGCAGCTTCGAAGAAATTATGGCACTTTCTTATGTGCATTCAGAAAGAGACAGCCATGAAGCATTGCCTTGCTAAATGTTATAAAAGTTCTTATAAATATTCATGGGCAGCATTTGTACTCTGAGTATTTAATCATTTCTTTACAAGAAAGGAACAGGGAGAAGGGGAGAGGAAGAAACTACTGTTTCTTGAATTCCAAAGAGATCAAGGTAACAGAAGAGGCAAACTTGTGTACAGGTAATCTATAAATTAGTCAGCACCAAACCCAGAAACCTACAAAAAAAGAGAATTTTTTCAGGTAGATTTTCTTTTTTCATTACATCTGAAGTTACACAATAGTTTGCAGGTATTAACCTAATGATTTTTTTGATCCTTTGAATTTTTACATCATTGGCTTTTGAAAAACAAGCCTGATCTGTTGCTTCTGACATTTGTGTGAAGACAGATTGAGCTGGCTGCACTCTGCACTCCAAAGCCCAGGGTCCCAGGTAAGGCCAAGACCAGAGCAGCAGCACTGCCTGGGCAGAGGCTTTGTGCCAGGGGCACTGGATCCATCCCTGTTGGAAACAAGGCAACTCCAGCAAAGGGGGAGAAAGACCAGGAGGACTCCATGGATAGCACAAGGCTAATTAATTACTTTATTATGCTATATTATTCTCTTCTGTATCACACTACACCTAAACTGAATCTGCACAAGCACCCAACTGAACTGCACAGAACTTGTGACTGTCTGCTGACCGAGAGGCCAAGGGAACAAACCATCACCAGAATGCACCACCTCCACATTCCATTCTACTCTGGCACAGCACAGGAGCAGCCAATGAGAGAAGAATTGCTTTGATCATTCTTTTCTCTGCTTCTCTCAGGTTCAGAGGATGTGAATCCCACATATCCCCTCTGACCCAGCAGGACTGAGAGCCCTGCCAGGCTCCGTGCAGGCACTGCCTGTCCAGCTCTGGCCATGGCACACAGCCCTGCATCAAAGCCTCTCAGAGCTGAATTTATCAATACTGCTGGGAATGAATATAGATTTCTCTAACACGTGCTGACAATACAAAAGCCTGCTCACAAGTGGCTTGTGCACAAAAGAGAAAATACATTGTAAAACAGCTTTGATGTCAAATTATAAACCTCACAGAAAAGCCAAGAGATGTGAACAGTAGCACCTGAACTGCTCAGAAATCACCCAGCAGAGACAGCAGTCAGGGCTCCTGCCTTGCTGTGATGTGGCTTCCAAGCCAGACCAAGAAAGCCTTGGGCACTTCTCCCTCTCCTTCCCCAGCAGAACAGCAGTTCCTGCTGCAGACACGAGTTACACCTGGCTGTGGGTACCAGTGCCTTTGCAGGCCCCACAGTCTGGATGCACCTCCCCAGCCAGGATGCTGCAGCTCGAGGAAAAAATAACAATCTCAGATGTTTATTACTGCAGGCCCAGCTCCTTCACACACACCTTGGCTGGCAAGCAGAGCCAGTGCTGGCTGAACAGGCTGGGACAGCAGCAGTAACAGTGGAAGAAGCTTATTGCTGTGATGCTTCTGGTTCCCTGCTGGATCAGCCCAGGCAGATTCCTGCCAGCTGTACCTGTCTGTGCTCTCAGGTGTATTGGACAAGTCTCTGTGGAGTCACTCCAGGCCCATGCCATGTTTAGAATTACAAAGCAAAATGAAAAGTGGTGCTGCCTTTTGCTTCCCTCAGGAAAACTGCCTCTTGCAAATGGTTTTATCATTTTCATTATATCCTGTTTGATTTGCTTTACCATCTTGACTGGAACAATAGCTAAGACATAATAGGAAAAGATTTTTCCACAGGCTGGTTCTAATTACATTAAATCTCAAGTGAGATAGGACATTTAAATAAGAAACAACAACTGCAGAGTCTGAGATAATGACATACCGAGATACCAGGCTTTTTGAGAGTGCCATTAAAATGATGCATGAAGCATTACAGCTACTCCAATTGGGTTTCAACACGAAAGCCATTCCTTCTGAGGCACAGTGCTGCAGAGAGAGGTCAGCACTTACTGCACTCAATGTGCTACTCAACAATTAGGAACCATTATCCCCTATGCTGAAGTTGCAACATAGACTATCACAGGTTTAAACTTCTGTATGAGCTGAGGCAATTGGGAAGGCAGGGTCTCTGGGATGAACCACAAAACAGAGTGGAGGAGCTTCTGGAGAGCTCCTGGATTTTGCTGCAAGTTGTACCTTTAGCATTCTGCCATCGTAACCAAATTCTCTTAATTTCCTGGAAAATATATCTTTAGATTTTCTGGAAGCCACTGAAATGCAGACATGCAAAATGGAGCCTGTGGCTGTGTGTCCTGTCAAACCTGTCACAGACCCACTGCTCGTTTGTTTAACCCTGGAGCACTGCCCAGCTGTGCTGCCAGCACTGCTACCTGCAGGGCCCTGCAGCCAAGTCCCCAGCTGGAAATCAAACTGAGGAAAGGGAGCTTCTGTGGGGAGGAAAGGTCTTCAGGCACTGCCCCTGTGCCTCCCTTTCCTTTGGCTAGCAAGTGCTAACCCAGGCTAAAGGGAAGGAGAAGGGCTGGCCTGAGGGGATCGAGGGCACTCTCAGCCAGGGGGCAGACAGCACTGGGTGGGGTGGGAATGTTCATCTGCTGGAGTGCTCTGCAGAGGGACCAGGACAGGCCAGATCCATGGGCCAAGGCCAACTGTATGAGCTTCTGCAGGGTGAAAAGCTGGGTCCTGTCCCTGGCTCACAGCTCCCTGCAGTGCTACAGGCTGGGGCAGAGGGACTGGAAAGCTCCCCAGCAGGAAGGACCTGGGCACAGCTGAACACGAGCCCAGGTGTGCCCAGGTGTGCCCAGGTGGGCAGCAAGGCTGCTGGCCCCTGGTCTGCACCAGCAGTGCTGTGGCAGCAGGAGCAGGGCAGTGAGCTCCCCCTGTGCTGGGCACTGCTGAGGCCACACCTCACACCCGGGGGTCACAGGGGGGCCCCTCACAACAAGGAGGAGACAGAGTGCAGGGGAGCTTTAGGTTGGAAATCAGGGAAAAATGTCTCCCTGAAAGGGCTGTCCAGCCTGGCAGAGGCTGCCCAGGGCAGTGGTGGAGTCCCCATGCCTGGGGGATTAAAAAAGCCACGTGGATGTGGATTTGGGGACACAGGTCAGTGGTGGAGCTGGCAGTGCTGTGTCAGTGGTTGGACACAATGATCATAAGGGTTTTTTCAACCTTAGCAACTCTCTGATTCTGTAATGGGGGAGAGCAGTTCCCCGAGTGCCCTTGCTCCCAGCTCATCCCTAGGCTGAATAACTGACATCAAACCATGGCTAAGGGGCTCTGCTCTGTGGCTGAGCTGAGGCAGGGCTGTACTTACACATTGGTATCACTTTCTCATCTGTCCAGCTGCTTTTGCACAGCTGTCATAGGAATGTTCCAAGGAAATTAGCAAGATACTGAGGATTGAGAGACTTTGTTTCAGTCAATTAACAGAATCTGTGATTCTAAATTCTATACTCAGAGAATAGAAACTTTCACAGAAGCAGGTCAGTAAGTAAAGCATTCTTGTCCAGTTAGCAAAACATTAATTCTCTATTAATAATCAAGTCCACAAGAGAAAATTTACAAAGTTGTTTCAGCACACAAAATAAAATTATTTTCTTGGGTGTGTGTTGCACACTTCAGCCTTGCCCCCGTGAAGTGCTGTGACACACAGATTGTCTGTGTTCAGCCAGTGCCAGGGCACTGCAGGATGATGGCTCAGACACAGCTCACTATTGCAGCTCTGTGACCACGTGGCAGAAGCATTTGCTAAATGCAGCTCAGGTACCTGCACAGCACTGCTGGGCATGCCTGCATAGAGCCAACCTGAACAGAAATACACATGCAACTATTCCTGCTTGTGACAGTACTTAATCTGCATCAAAGTAAGGAATTTAACTTGTACACCTTTCCCTATCAACTACTGGTTTTGTTAACTTCTTTAGGCCCCTATGCTTATAAGATTTATAAGCTAAAATTAGATGGCCATGCTCACCTCCATGACACCTATGAACAGCCCCAGCTTTCAAACTGCAGCAGCTCCACCTGAGGGTGGGGAGGAAGGGTGGATTTCTGTCAGGTCAGGGAGTGAAGGACATCAGCAGTGAAGGACATCAGCACTGAGCACCGACACACAGAGGGAGGCTGGAGGGCCTCTGCCTCCCTCTGCTCCCCAGAATGCCAGGGGAGGTTTCAGCAGGTTTTGTGCAGCATCATGGCCTGAAGAGATCCTGTCCTGAAGTCCTTGGGCTCACACTGACTGCACTTTTCCCTCCCCAGTTGCTGGCACAAACCTTCCCCACTGGATCCCAGTGAAATACCAACATGCAGTTTTACATGCAAACTACACAACAGGCTGTTTCTTCCCCAGCAGAGGAATAATGTGAAAACTTGCCAGTGTTGCTCATGAGCTGAGATGGAGGCTGCACAGGTCATGATGAGCTGAAGGGAGCTGAGGAGTGTCTCCCCAAGCCAGGACCTCCCTGGGAGCCAGTGCCAGCACTGCAGAGCTGGGAGCTCAGCAGCACAAGGGCAAACCCCAGAGCCTGCATTCCACCAAGGGGCTGGCACCTCTGGCACTGGCAGTGCTGCACCCCAGGGCACCTCACCCCCTGTCTGTCACACACTCCTGATCTGCCATCCAACTTTCTTCCTGCACAGCCTGCTGGCCTCTCATTAAGACCAAAATTTACAGAGCAGATTTCAGCTTTTGTAAAACCCACTGCACTTTCTAAAGATCCACCTTGTGTTCCAGGCAAGTGAAATAACACTTTATGGCTCCTGGGGGTTGTTTTCCATCTTTATTTTTTCTAAAATTATTTAGGTCTTGCAATGCCTATTTCTCAGGCAGACTGTCAGGGATGGTAATGAGATTTATCTGCACAGCCTCTCTCACTCTCTGCCCCCTTTCATTCTTAGACACACAAGTGCTTTTATGTTGCAGGAAATGAGGACAACAGAAAGCTGCAGATCCCATGAATGTAAAAATTGTCTTGAAGGCATGGAACAATCCAGCCCTAATTACAGCCAGCTGGAGCCTGCTCTCTTTGCACTGATACTTAGATAATTAACTGAATACTGACTGATGCAAGACTCAAGTATGTCACTACCAGATATTCAAGGTTAATTTTTGTATCCATCACCAGCATCAAGCTTAATGGATATTATCAGCTAAACCCTTGAAAATCAGTAACACAGAGTCATAGTCAGGGAAGGACTATTTTCCTTCAATGAGCTTGGTGCCATCTTTCTTTAGCTGCAGAAGAAATGTCTTTTACATTAACAAGGCAAACTCATAAATTTTGATCCATTTAATACCTGTAAATTCACTCACTTAAAGCCTTAAACTTAAATACACTGAAATCACAACAGTGATGTAATAAAATACACCCCAGACTGCTCCAGTGGGCATTACTGGAGGAATACCTGTTTATTTCTCAGAGTATGGCATCTTTAAATTGGTGGGTGTGTGGATCCTCCTCAGTTACTGCTTTATATGGATGTTGCAAGCAAACAGTTGTATGCTGAAAACCAAATATCCCGATTTGACTGTGCATATACCTGAAACCATTACAGGAGGGGACAGCAGAGACAGTGCTCAAGAAGTCTGAAATGTCTGTAAGTCAGAACTGCTGATGCACTTCTCCTCCTGCATGGAACAATAAATGTTCAGATTGTGAGGGACCTGAACTGTGCTGTCAGCAAAAAAACTGAAAGAGGAAGTCAGTCCCAACAAGAGAAAGTTGTCTCTCTCAGTTCCACTTTCAGCAGAGCTTTCCCTGGAGACAGGGATTTTGGACAGATTCAATCCCTCTGACTGGTTTACAGCTGCACTGATGGGAGAAAACAAGGTGTCACTACTGCTTATCAAGTGGTACCTTTATTCCTAGTTACTAATTCAAGAGATCACCGTGAAAAATTTGAAGTATTTTAACCTGGCAAAGGTGTTCATAGTAACAGCAATGCAGCACAGCAAAGCCACAGTAAAAGAGGAGCAGAACTAATCAGAAATTGTTAGAGCTTGGGTAGGGCTATGCAGCAGATAAGCAGCATGCATCTCAGCAGCCTGCAGTGCTCTCCAAACATCTGGGTGGGGAGGCAGGAATCTAAAGAATCCGGAATAGGGTTCTTTCCATTTTGTATTTTATTCGTCCTCGCACCTTCTTATCTAGTAATGGAAAAATAAACAATCCCAGTTATGTTTGCACAACCTTGCTCCTTCAGCAGGAAAAGTCTGAATTTTGTGAAATATCTTTGGAATGCCACTGTAATGCAAATCACAAAGCACTGCCACCACAGTGCAAGTTAAAGTGTAACCTGCAGTTTTCCCCAAGAGAATACACAGAATTTATATCACCAGAAATGGAAAGCAACAGAACAAAAATAAAAGCTTAGCAAAAAAAGTAGGTTAACTCATATAGAGAATGATACATAAGACAAGGCTGAAAAAGAAAGCAAGACAGATATTTTGGGAAATATTTTGAAGTCTCTTCAAAGCCCTGCCTATTTGCCTGTAAAGTATTTCTGCTTAAAATATAGATATGCTAATGTTCATATTTAAGATAGAGATGATTGGGCTGAAAGAACTCCTCTTTGGAAAAGCCAAGGAAAAAGACTGTGCACCATCAGCAGCTGGTTCTGAGTGCATTTTCAGACTTATCCTGGGTTAAGGAGTCACAGGATCATTAGGGGTGAAGGGGTGGCTGGAGGTCATCTAGTTCAGCTCCAGGGAAATGGATGTTTGAGAGGAAAAGCTGCATTCTGGATAAAGTGAAGAAACCTCTGGAATCTGAGAAGTCTCCAAAACTCCAATTATTTTGTGTTAAAGGGGGCATAAGAAGTGCTGCTGCAGCAACTCCCTGGATGAGGTGGGTGCTATAGTACCCAAGGGAATCCAGCACTGCCCAGAACCTTGGCACAGTGGCACTACCTGCATTCCATGGAAAGAATTATTGCTTGCAGCAGGTTCAAATGTGTTAATTATCTTTTTCACCCAGAAGTTCATAGTTTTCTTAATTAGCAGGATCTGAACTGTATGCAGGTTTCTTTTTTTGGTTTGGGAATTTTTTTTTTTTGTTTGGAAGAATGGGAATGTGTTTCTTGCCAAGGCCACATCACATAATAACAGACTAGAGAAAAATGAAAGGACCCAGTATGAAAAATACAATGCAATTATCACCAACTGAGCAGCTGATAAAAGAAATGACAGAGTAAAATACACAAGTTTCACATGATGCAAATTCAGGGAAAGTGAATTTGTTACAAATATTGAGCAAATGAAAAGAGGAGACCTCACCATAAGCAAGGCCTCTCACCTCCCAGCCACTGAAAACTCCCTCCTCCTGCAATAAGCCATCTGCCATCCCATCAGAAAAGGAGCTACAAGATCCCCAGCAGCAGATCTGCTTGGATGGAACTTACAGGGGCATGGCCAAAATGAAGACCAGGAGCCCCACAAAATTACAAGATAATTTTTCCATTTTCTCCTGTTTATTTGAAATTTCCAGCCATCACACCAGCATGAATTCAAGCAAACACAGCCTCAGCTGCCTTCTATCAACTAAACTGACAAGGACAGAATTTTTAACACACCTGTGATGGGCACATTTCAGAGATAAGTCTAAGTGAAAACAGCGATACTGCAAGCGTGAAAAATCTGAACTGCCCTCTGGAAAGAAGTGCATATAGGGACATGGAAAAAAGATTATTAAGTTATTGTTGCTTAGTCTGTCAATGTTTCCATTTGGAATCAGCCTTCAGCCATTAAAACCTCAGCTGGAAAAGCCTGGTTGAACCTGACAAATGAACAAGCCAGGTCTTGGGAAGAAAACACGTCATTTTTCCTTAACCCCCAACTCAAACAGATCCTGCCTTCAGTAACTTCAGCTTCTTTTGAGATCAATATCCTCAATTTTGCATCTTTCTTTTGTGCATGTGCAATTGCAGTTCAGATGCTCCCCTATCTGTTCCCTGTTTTACCCTGAGAGGGAAGCAGCTGCCCTGTTCTGCAGGGGAGCACACCCAGCACAGTCCTCTGTGCCCAGAGCTTCTCCAAACTGCACACAGAAATGATACAGCACTTGGAGTCTGGAAAACTGCTCAGGAACGCACACAGAAAATGCACTATAGAAATGTAAGATCATGAAAAGAATGTTATTATGGCTATTATCCTCAAAATCCATCTAAGGCAGTAGCCCCTGCTTGTCCCTGCAGACACCTGGCTTTATGTGCAGCTCACATGGATCACAAGAGGCTCCTCTTCAGTGCCAGCATTTTCTGCTCCTTCCTTGCTCTTTGTGCCAAGCCAAAGAGAAGCAACAAAGGCTGGTGTTGTTCCTGGAAAGGAATGGCTTCTGCAGGAGTCAGTGGGCAGTCTCCTTTCCTGCACACACAGGCTCGAGCTCTGTACAGTGAGGGAACCTCTGCAAACACGTTCCTGTGCAGCCTTCTCAATGGAAGGCACCCCACAGAATGTGTGTGGGTCCTGTGTGTGGGACAGGAGCCTGACAGGGGCCTCAGAACCCTCTCTGTGGCTGCAGAGCCAGGCAGGCTGAGGTGTGTGAGCTGCCCACAGCCTCCCATTGTTCCTGGGAAGGTGGTGACTTCCTCTTCATTGAATCTTTCCCCTTACGGTGTCCTTCCTTCCTGATGATAAATGCAGTTTTTATTTTTCCAACCAATTCAACATTACTTTTAGAAATTTTATCACTCATTCAGATTTCAGTCAGTGAGTCAAGCGGAAAAAATGTGTTCTCAAGCTGAGAGAAAACCCTCCCATTTAAAATCCCTGAGCCAAGAGCACCTCCCAGGCCACATCCTCCAGCTGTTCTCAGAGACAGAAAGAATTTGTGCACTCCATCAGTTCCCACCTAGGCCACTCCAGAGCATCTCCAGCAGGAAGGAGATCTATCTGCCCAGAGCAGCAATCCCTGGCTCTTCCCAGGCCTCATCCCACCCAGCTCTTCTCTCAACTGCAAAAACCTCTTGGTGTTCAGCTGATGAACATCTTCGTGTGCCAGCCAAGGAATCTATCCATAGCATTGTTCTCCCTGTTTCTGGGCCTCTGTCACTTTTATCAGCTAAATAATAGTAATTTGAATGCAGAAACAATTATGGGAACCTATTTGCTCAGCTGAAGTCCTTGTCCCCAGCAGATTTACAGTTAGTGCTGTTTTGTCAAAGGCTGAATGCATGAAGAGGTTGCTGTGCCAGGCAGGGATGTACAAAGGAACAGACAAACCATCAACTTCCAGCTTCCTAGGAATGTTTCCTCTAATGATGGTGGTTAGAACCTGTTTGCATCCCCTCCTGACTGCCTGCAAAGAGACAAGCCAAGGTGGGGCATTTGCCTTGGTAAGAATGGGCAACAGTTTGTGGCTAGGACTGCTTTGTAACTGGTGCTGCTCATATTTCTGGCTCTAAAGTGCCCTGCAGAAACCAAACATCCCACTGAGGTGCTCCAGCTCCAAAACTTTTGCAAAACAGACATGAGAGCTGGAACTGTCTTTTTCTTGTTCTCATTAGACACGTGAGTGAATCAGATCTGAGGATTGGTGCACACCTTCAGAGAGAAAGGGCTGCAGGGCTACAGGGAACCACAGAGAAAAGGCACCAAGGAGAGCACAGTAAATCTGAAAGCCTGAAAGAAGAAAAACATTTTTCTTTTAAGTTCTTTTTGAGCTTCATTTGTCACCACTGCAGACAGATGGAATCTGCCAGCCCTCCCTTCCTCCCAATGCAGCAGAAGACACTGACACAGTATAGAAACAACTCTGGCAACAAACCAGACAACTCCTCAAGAGGGGAACTCAGGGAGGGAGGAACCTGGCAGCCTCCTGAGCACCTGGTGCACTGGCTGAGCTCTAAGCTCTTGGTTGGGAGGCTAAGTGCTGCCCTGACAGAGCTCTCACAACAGACACAGGAGCACAGTGTGGATTTCAGACAGAATTGCTACATGAATGCTGAGCATTTTCTGAAATCCCACCCTTAACCTCACAGAATCCTTCTGGGGCACTGACTGCTCTCCCACTGAAGTTCTAACACAGACCATGATACAGGGGTGGAGTGAATACCTCACCTGGACTGGTAAATAAGAACAGGTATATTTGTGAGGCTCAGAAATGCTAGTCTAAGTTTTCTACCACCAGTCACGTAGAGCTACTGTCAGATCTGTTCACACTCCCTCTTAAAAAGAGGGCAGAATAAGATATAAGCATTTCAAACAAAACCACTGCACATAACAGATTTCCTTTGTTTTATTCATGACAAATGAAAGGAATGTAGTGAGATATTATTTTTGATATTTGCAGTTACATCACAGTTTTCAAACTAAGGCAGATTCTACTGAGCTGGGGTTTAGTGAGGCTTTGAGGAGAGCACAAACATCTCCTTTCACTCTCTCGCCTCAAAAGACATGGAAACATCATCTTAGTGTGGTATTAAAGATGTGGTAATTCCCCTCTACCCTTTTAAAGGCTTCTGGTTTTAGTGGCCAGTTCTACAAAGGCACAGAGCCCAAAATGGGACAGCAATTCAGAGCTGGGGGGTCTTTCTGCTCCCAATTTAACTTTAAAAAGTAGCACAGTTTTGTATTCCTGACTAGTAAAATGACCTCAGGAAAACAGGCACAGAAGTATTCAGATGTTTAATACCCAGCTATGAATGGCAGAGAAAAAGATAAGCAAATAAGAAGAGCAAAGAAAAGAAGAAAATGGAAAGAGGTTTTTGAGGAAATATTGAATGTCAGCAGAAAAAAGCAGACTTCCTAGTGTGCCAAATTAGTGTGTCTTTCCACAGGTTTCAGGAGTCACACAAAGTACTTAAAATATAACAAAAAGCAGGGACAAAGCTACTTCTACACCCTGTTCCAAACTGCATTTTGCTGGGCATTGGGTAGGAAGACAGTCAGTAATGGATAAAAATCTTTTTGTTTTTCAAAGATGAAGACATGGGATGAAACCACAGGAAGAAATTTCAACTACTGAATAAAGCACCAGATACTAAAATTTCAACTTTTTGCTAATGAGTGAAGCTCACAAAATCACGTTTGACCCTTGTAAGGTTCTCTATTTAAACTCTGGTAGTAGCAAAACAATATAATCTGAAATATAAATTATCCTGCTGTACTGTATTGGAAATCAGAAGATGGCAGAAAAATGAGTTACCACTTAAGTCTGAGGCACTGAATCCATTCTCATGTCAATGGCTGGCTTGGCAAAACCTCCTGCAGTCACTGCTAATAAATCCTGCTGAAAATTTCAAACTTCCAACTTGTCCAGACAAATTCACTTCATCCCCTTCTCTTCATGACTGCTGGTCAGGGCAGCAACATTTTCTGTAAAAGACAGACAAGAAGATTATTTCCAACAAATTTCCACTCTGATTTATTGTAAATTTTCCTTGAGTGACCTCCTGATCTCTTAAATGCTGTGAGAGCATTTTTTTTACAAAAAATACATTGGAATTCTTTTCAGCATTCTGGCTGCATAGCTGGCACCCCAGACTTTTGTCCTCAACGTTCCCATTTCTTTCCCATTCCCCAGGAGCACACTGCTGCAGCCTTCCTTGAACTTTATCTGCCCAAGAGCCATGCTGCAGCTCTGCAAGGAAAGCAGACTGGAGGCACAGGCTGAGGAACTGCCTCCAGAACCTGTGGAAGAATGAAGGGCTGTTCCTGGGAAAAGGAGCAGAGCTCTTTGGTGTTATTCAAGGAAACAGCACTGTCCAGTTCTCCTGGGGTTTTGTTTGTGGGGTTGGTTTTTTTCCCCTCCTCTGGTATTCTGCTTCTTGTGACTTCAAGTGTGAACACGTTTGTGGGTGACAAAGTTGGCAGAAAGAAAGCAAACACAAATAATCTGTGTAACTGGAAGCCACAAATAACAAGGAGCAAAGCACTTAAACTTGTGTGCAAAGCAAACACAGCCTGGTGAGGGCACAGACTGAGCAGCACAACCAGAGCACCTTGACAAGGATTATCACCACAAAAGGACTTTTTAGGACATTTGAAAGGAAGATTCTGAAATAGCTCTGCAGATGAGCAGCAACAAGTGAGATGAATAAGAATTATCCAAAGAGAAAACACACATTATGTGCTTGACAATGGACTTAATGAGAAGGGTGAACACCCTCGAATTGAAGGCAGGTAGGGGAATAGCCACTAAATCAGACTCCAACTTGTGGCTCATGGTCTAAATACAGATATCAGAGAAGAGGAAAAAGCTCACTCTGTATGGAGAAGATTGAATCTTCTCCTAACCCGGGTGTTGCCAACCAATTTGCTTTTGCAGATGGGATTAGCCAGAAATAGGATGCAGGAGAAGAACAGGAATGAGAACTGAGCCCTGCAAAGCCTCCAGAAGGAATGTTAAGGGAACACCACAATCCTTCACAGTTCTGAGAACCTCACACAGCAGCAAACTTGTTGTTTGCATATTATCAAGTTCTTTGAAATAGAGAAAAGAGCCCTGAAGGAAAGAGAAATCAGCCAACACTTTGTGGCATGGAATGGCCACAATGAAAGATTATTTGAAGTCTCAGCATAAGGAGATGTTGTTTGTGTAAAATTTTAACCCCTTCCAAATCTTTTTTGTTGGCTAGAAGAAGAGACTGGGAATTCTGTGGATTCAGGCAGGATGCTGCAGTTCAAGGAGCTGGCTAGGGGAGGAAGGGGGATGGATTTCTCCTCCTTTAGTGCCCACCAGCCTGCAGAACCTGTTCCCAAATTGTGGGCACCTCTGGGCACGTCTCTATAGGGAGTTCCAAACCAGGAAACATTGCCAGAGCTGTGGCTATATCATAAAATATCAACAGTTACATGCATTTTTAAATGTCAGCTGCATGCAGGTGTTTATACTTCTGTCCTAAAATTCTGCAGGCTTTGCCCAGCAGTACAAAGGGCTCTCCTTGCCATTTGCCTTCACTTGTGGAGCTGCACTCCCAACAGCCCTGGTACAGCTGGAGATGGCAGAGACTCACTGCCACAGCTGGATATAAATCTGGGGTTCCTGTGGCTTGTGAGGATCACTGAGGTGTTTTATAGGTGCCACAGAAAACATTTTATCTCCAACATCAGCACAGTGCACATTAAATGGCAGCTAAGGCAGCAGGTGGCACAGAGATCACAGACACAGCTGTCATTGTACCCACAAGCAGCACAGGGACTTGAAAACCACCATCTACCACTCAAAAAGAAATGACTCAAGCCACTCCATAGTCACTTCTGTTCCAGTGCCCAGTACTACAGATTCATTCAAAGCATTTGAAGTTAATTAATGAAGATGATGTGCAATCCTTTTAGCTGCTGCTCCAAAGAGGCAATTCACATGGGTGGAGGGAATGATGCTGCAGATGAGTCCCTCCATCTGCCTTGGCTTTCCCTGGAGGCTGGGGCAGGAGAAGCCCCTTGTGAAGAGCTGCCATGTGACTCGGGCCCCTCTGCTGTCCTTGCAGCACAAAGGGCAGGAACGCTCAACAAATGAGTCACAAACCACTCCTGCACACAGAGGTCACAGACCACTCCTGCACACACCTCACACCACTCCTGCACACACACCTCACACCACTCCTGCACACACACCTCACACACCACTCCTGCACACACACCTCACACACCATTCCTGCACACACCTCACACACCACTCCTGCACACACACCTCACACACCACTCCTGCACACACACCTCACACCCCTCCTGCACACACACCTCACACACCACTCCTGCACACACACCTCACACACCATTCCTGCACACACACCTCACACCACTCCTGCACACACACCTCACACCCCACTCCTGCACACACACCTCACACACCACTCCTGCACACACACCTCACACCACTCCTGCACACACACCTCACACCCCTCCTGCACACACACCTCACACACCCCTCCTGCACACACACCTCACACACCACTCCTGCACACACACCTCACACCCCTCCTGCACACACACCTCACACACCACTCCTGCACACACCTCACACCCCTCCTGCACACACCCCGAGTGGCTGCCAGGGCTGGAGCAGCTCCTGGCCTGTCAGGCTGAGTGACAGCCAGGGGCAAAGGGACACCTCCTCACAAGATCAGGAACAGGAAGGCTGTTTCACACCCCTCCACCTGAATATGACTGCTGACTGTGTAAGGAGGCAAAACTGGAAGCAAATCCACAAGGAAACAAAGCTCCATTTGGGAAAGGTTTTTCCTATTCATGATGATTGCAAGTGAATTCTTCCTGAGCTGTAACAACTGATGATGGTTTAGCATTCAGCACACGGCCTGATTTTATCATAAAAGCTCTTCCTGGCCTTCAGCTGGCTGTCAGATTTGCCAGGCTGGTAGGATTCTGGCAACACTTGTGCTGTTTAATGTCTCAGCATGTTGTATCTTGGACACAAACCCCTGCAAAAATACCTAACTATAAATATTTATGTTTGTTATCCTTTTTGCATGATACAGTAAAGAGAGGGGAAACAGATTCCTTCCAAATGGACTGAATCAGAGACGCATGACAACATCACAGGGTCAGTATCCACGAGCAAAACATTCCATTAAACCCTGGGACCCCCTCAGTGGAATCCCACACACACCATGAGCTTTGCCCAGGAGGCTGCAGGGACCCCCTGGCACAGCAAACTCTGCCCCCAGGAACTCCCAGCCCTCAGGGGAATATTGCTGGGGGGTGCTGCTTGTCTGAGCTCCTGAGGCCACTCAGGTGCTGGCATTTTGAGGTGGCATTACACAGCCATTGCCCAGGTAATGGACAGATGTGCTCTGCTTTCAGAGCAGTAACTTCTTCACTTCCAAATGGCCTCCTTGGGCAAAGAAATGCTGCACACAGAACACATCCACTCTTGGAGGAGATAGGGAAAGGGAATGCATCAGCACAGGGAATGTGCAGCTCCTGGCAGATTTGTTTTTAACACAAATTCATAGAGGTACACAAGAGACTGCAGAAAAGTTTCAAAGTCAGAACTTCTGATACTTTAAAAAAATATTAAATGCATGATGACTGTTTAAAATAGAACTGATTCATGGGGAGAAAGGAAGTACTTAATGACTTGCTCATGCTTAAGGACTCTTAAATAAAACAAGTATCTGTTACTCATGCGTTTGAAGGATTTGCTGCTCCCGAACTACTGATTTGAAAAGCTTTTGACACAGCAAGATGAAGACACATCCCCAAGGGCTGCTGTGTGAGCTGAAAGCCTGTGTGCTCTCAAACACTCTTCCTTTCATTGAAGAAGGGAAAGATTAGCAAGAGGAAGAAAAAAAAAAAAAGACTTAATTGTTTTGGCTTTGGAAATGAGGTGTCAGTAAGATTTTCTGGCCTGAAGAACCACCAAAGAACCCCAAATTATCATGTCAAGAAGTAGTGATTGAATTTGAGACCATCAGAGGCTATCCAGGCCCTCATCTGCATCTCTCCTACTGTAATTTTATTCAAGAATTGTTGCCCTAATATTACAGACCCAATACCATTGAATAAGAGAAGAAAATTAGCAGAAAAGACAGAAATTACAACTAGTCACCCTCCATCCTTATGAATGAATCATGTAGTACAAACTCCAAACACAGGGTTTATGGAGGCTTGGCCAAAATGCAGTTTTGGCTCTGGGATAGCAGGCAGGAACAATGAAGCAACACAAGCCTCTGCTCCATTTTTACTGCTCTGGGCTCCAACAAGCACCATTTCTTCTCTCAGCAGCTCCTGAAAACCTAGACTGTTATTGGTATTTCAAGTTCCTAAAAGCCCTATGAATAGCTGAATGGGGCTTTCCAGAGGAGGGCTCTTGGCACAGCCAGCCCAGCTCAGGTAGCAGCATGGACACAGGGAGAAGGAAAAGCTGGCAGCACCGTGGCAACAGGAAAAACTGAGAGCAACAATAAACTGCCCCCAGTGCCAAAGCCTCAAATGGCTGTTTATGCAACTTTCTTTCACAAACTAACCCCAAAACTTGCACTGGGATTGCAATTTGCATTTCAACCCACTCTCCCCCGCCCCCGTTTGCTGTTTGCCCAGTTTTATTAGAACCATCTGCAAGATTCTCCTCTTCCAGTTTCTTGTGTCGGTTCATCTGGCAGCTGCACTTTCCCATCTATTCAAAAAATCTTTGTTTCAAAGTTGTTGAGACAGAAGGTCTTTGACAGGCTAAAAATCATCTTGAAAATCAACACAGAAACCACATCATATGCTGTTCTTTACAGACTGAAGGGGAAGAATGGAAGCTGGAATATATATATATATATATATATATATATATATATATATATATATATATATATATATTTTAAATGGGAAGATAAATGAGGGTTTTAGGGATCAAGAAAAATTTTACCAACTCTATTTATCTGACAAAAGCCACAATTTACTGAAGTACTGCAAGTTGCCACTGCAGAAAGGGTTTCAGGCTCACCATTATTACTGAGAGAACAAGAGAAATGCAGAGAAGTATTTCCTTACAGCAGCTCTTGGCAAAAGATAAGGGGAGTGCAAAGGGAAGGAGGAATGTTGGTGAAGTGAAGTAGCAGGGTTTGAATCATTTTCTTTAAACATGATACAAGTATTACAAGTTTTTGAATACAGCATGCTTTGCAATCCCTTTCATTAGCTGGTGCACGGTGCTGCTGAAGCTTCCATCTTTCACTGTAACTCTCCTAAAGATCCTTGTTCCTTTCTGGGGACAGATATCCCTGCTGTCACCAAGCTGTCCATCCTGATGGGACAGCTCCTGCTGCAGCACAGGGCAGGGCACAGCTGAGAAATGGCACAAATCCTGGGCCTTTCATTGGCTTGGATATTTTTCTTCTCCAAATTGTTTCTGCAGAAGAATAGCACAACCTTCACTTTTGGGGATTCACAGAGAATTCTCTTCCAGATTTCTCCAAATCTTCTCATAAAACATTCTTACTAAAGCAAATTCACCTCAAGTATGAACACAAAATACTCGAGGAACACCACTCCTACTTTCACTTTTAGATTAATACAAACATTTTTCTTATGTTGCTGCTGTTTAAAAGGTGACAAATAACTACAGACAATATTCACCAGCCACCAAGTACTGCTTGTACACGTGTAAATGTGAGGAATCTGTGACATGAACTGAACTATTTCAAGTCTCCCAGAGTGCCAGCAATGCTGGAAATAACTTTCTCCACGTTTGCACAAGAGCTGCCTTTAACTCTCCATCACATCCCAGCCCTGCTGTCATCTCCCCTGACCTCTCTGATTCTGTTTTATACAACCTCCAGCCCACGTCTTCCCTAAGCAAATTCCTAATTTCTTGTTGAACTAAACAAGACCATTGAAAGTTTCCCAAGCACTCTGATAAGACTTCTACAGCTTCTACACTGGGATTTGCCATTTTCTTCCCACACTTTCCTTTCAATCCTACTAGAACATTTCTGGGTTTAAATAAAACCATTAAGCAGGATTTCAAAATTGCCATGAACAAATTGGCTTATCTTCTTCCTTGAACTTTATCATAAAACACAAACAATTTAAGTGCTTTTAATTGCACAGGCTTTAGAAAAAAAGATGCAAATGTAATAATTTGAGTTGACAGATCATGCAAGGCAGACTTTAAAAGTATTTTCAGAAACATTGGAAACAGCATTATCATAATCTAACTTTAGAAATTTTATATGCAGACATGAAAATATTTAATGAAATCCAAATATTTCAATGAATAGTATAAGAAAAGTAGATCTGCTCTTGAAAAAACATCCTGGAATCTCTCAGGGGAATTAATGGAATAACCACAGAGTTTGTGCTTCTGTGATCAACTAATAGGAGAGATTTTTATTGAAACACTTAACATTAGTTTTGTTAGCATATACTTCACTCCAGTGGCTTATTAGAAGTTTTGGTTAAAATGAGACATCTCGTGAAAGCAAGAAAGCTGAACAAAACCAAAATCTGTGACACCAAGCTTGAAATTTCTCTCCCCGCCCCCCGCCAAATTTATTCCAAAATAATATCATTTTGATGAATAATCTCTTCCAAATCCTCTTTCCCAGTCACTTTTGATCTTTAGAGAATATATACATTTATATAAGCCAGAAACAACCACAAAGCAATTTCAAACCCCCATCTCATGGCATACCCCCGTTTCAAGGTATCATGAATATATTAAGCTAAAATTGCAAACAAAGGAAGGCTTGGGACTATAAAAAAAAATTACACCCTGCTGTTAGTGCCATTTTTCTTGCTCTTGAATATGTGATGTCGATTCCCTGGTTCCCATTCAGCAAATAAAGCTGTGAAATGGCAGTGGATTTTCTGCTCCAAGTGCAGGCCCACATTCAAACAATTCTAACATTAAAACTGTGGCTGCCAGCCTCAAATATTCCCTCCCACAGGAAAAACCACTCCTGGATGTACCACAGAGGTTATCAGAAAATCTTATTGAATTGGGGTTAGAGGAGAGAGTGGCAGATTGAACGTGTGCATGGCATTCTCCTCATGGGATCTGCTCCTACAGAATGAAGTTCCTGAGAGCAGAGGCTGCTGTGAGCCTGCTGAAAGCTTCATGCCATGGACAAGGCCAAATCTGGGCAAATCCTGCTGAAAGCTTCATGCCATGGACAAGGGCAAATCTGGGCAAATCCTGCTGAAAGCTTCATGCCATGGACAAGGGCAAATCCTGCTGAACAGCTTCATGCCATGGACAAGGGCAAATCCTGCTGAAAGCTTCATGCCATGGACAGGGGCAAATCCTGCTGAAAGCTTCATGCCATGGACAGGGGCAAATCCAGAGTCCCCAGCATCAGAGCAACTGCAAAACTCTGCACAGCTGCCACAGGAGCCCCAGGACAAACTCCACAAAAATGGCACCCCCCCCTTCCTGGCACAGCAGCTGCCAAAGGGCAGGGGGCTGGTTAGTGCAGCCTCTGCAGCCCCTGGAGCTCGGGGGGACCCACTGCCATGGGCTGCACCTCTGTCCTGGGAATGCACCCACAGCTCCTTCTTTCCTGGGCTCAGGCAGAGGATCCATCTCTTGATCCCCAGTTCTGTACTCTCAGTTGGGAGCACGGCCTCCATGGCTCTGTCAGAACAATCCTGCCCTGTCCCTGGCTGTCCAACACCAGCCCTCCCAAAACACAAGTGCTCAGGCCAGGCAGGCAGCTCAGCTTGAGCACAAACCCTCTCTGGAGCCCAGAGCCAGCGTGCCCAGCACAGAGGACTTGTGCTCTCAGGCAGAGCGGGAACAGCCTCTCACACAGAGCTGGAACATTCCAGAGATGTGTGGCACCCAGCTCTTCCCACAGCTACAGCCAGACTAAGAACACTCACTGCAGCAGGAAGCTGGAGAGAAATGCTTTAGCTGAATTCTTCTCATCGCTCAAGTCAGAAATGCAATCTTTACTTAAATGTTAAGCCATATACATGGGCCATTAGTCAAAGTTCCTGTTCTTTTTTAATAGCTTTACCAGGTTTGACATTTTGTAATGCTATTATTTTAAGTCTGGTCTGGACTAGAATTCAAATATTAGGAAAATGATTTTCATAAGACTATGCTAAAATATCTTCCCCATATTGCTATCATTTGTCAAAGTTTTGCTTAAAAGCAGGTATTAAGATAAATGAAATGGATCAAGAATGGAATACTTCCAGGAACATAAATGATGGTTAAATTAAGCTTGTGACAAGAGCCAATCCACACATTTTGACTTCTCAGTGAAGTACCATTTTTGACCTTGCAATGAGAAAGGCACTCATATACTATGTAAATCTAAAGGAAGAAAATACATTAAAAAGTGAACTCAATTGGCTGAAAGAGCCAGAAGGCAAAAAAAGGCAACAAGTGGTGAAGGTGAGAGAGAATGTCAGAAATCGAACAGCAGCTCAGAGAAAGGGCCAGAACCATAGGGGTCAGTTAGCAGAAGAAGCAGAGTTTGAAGACAGGTCAGAAGGCACAGTGCACTGAATATAAAACCTGGGTGAACCCTGACAAATTGAACAGAACCACCTCTACTTGCTGCAAAGCCTCCTTAAGGCAAACAGCACTGGGGTGACAGCAGTGCTCCCTGCAAAGGCCTGAGGGCATGGGAAAGAGGCTCTGTGATTCCTTCCTGGGCTGTTTCTCTCCCTCAAGCACTTAAGGCATTTTCCCTTGTTCTGACTGCAGTTTAAAAATACTGATGGAAAACAACTACAGTTGTAATAGGGAACTTCAAGTAGCACTTAATATTTCTGAAGTATTAAGATACAGAGTATGCATTTAAATAGCACAAAATGCAGCAAGTGTTCAGTGGCTCCAGACTTTTTCCCCAGTTATGTGAAAGGCTCTTGCCTGAGCTGCATACATAGCTGCACCCACACTGCCCTGCTCACCACCAACCATTCACCCACTGCACCACGGCCTAAGACTGAATGCACCAGGCAAACCACATCATAACCCAAAGCACTGCCATCTTTCAAACACTGAAGAAAAGCAAGATTATTTCTTTAAACTCTCTCTTGCTAGAGACAGGTTGGGCATTAGTGGTTTTGGCAGCTGTATGGAACAGCTGCAGCTGGAAACAATTGGTGCTGAGCAATCGGAAACAGGCAAGGACAGAGGACAATACACTGCAAGTATTGCTCCCGTTCTGGCTTGTCATGAGACACATCAGAGCCTGCTGCAGCTTCACTTCTCCAACAGCATTTGCTTAAAAAAAGGGATAAAAAGATACTGAAATTTAGTATCAAGATCAATATAAGAGTTATACACTTGCATTGATAAGTATTGCTATGGAAAGGGAGACTCTGACAAGCTTTAATTCTAAACTCACTTGCCAGAGAAAAGTGGTTGTTTGAATCCTGCAGTTAAAGAGAAAGGCAAAAATCAAAAGAGGGTAGTGAAGGACTACTTTTACTATCAGAAGAGTAATGCAAATGGTGACACTTGAGAACATCCAGAGCTGACAAACAGTTCACTGGGAATACACAGAAAGGAGAAACAGGTACCAGCACTAAGGGGGGATCTTGGATCACAAGGAAGAACTGCTGGTGAACAGGAACCATTTGCCAGGTTGGTGCAGACCACAGGGCCAAGGAACATGGTTCAGTGTGCTAAAGCAACTGCCCAGGGTGAGGTGACCTCAGTGAGTGTTATACTTCAATAAAACAGTTACCAAAGCTACAGAGAAATCTTTTAAATGCTCCTCTAGAAAATGATTTTATATGTTACCTCAGAATAAAATTTCCAAATTGGAAAGGTTGAAGCAGCAAGTTACTTTTTCAAGCATTTTACTCCTAAACACAAATTTAAGGGCAGAGGAATCGACTGCCATGGAAAAGCAGGAGTGCTCCATCTGTGCAGGATAAATTAGGGACTAGAAGGGAGGACACAATTCAGCTGCTGACATTTGAAACAACAGAGGTAATAAACTGCAGATTTAGCAAAGCTGCCAAATATCAAAGATGTTGAGAAGATCAGAAGGATCACAAATACCCCATGGAGAGCCCCAGAGAGGACAGCAGTGGTTACAGGATGCCAGCAGTGGAATCCAGTGTGTCCCAAGGCACCAACAGCACCACCTTCCCCAAACTCACTGCCACCTCCATCAGCAGCTCAGAGACTCCTGTGAAAGAACTGGGGTCTCTGTACTTCATATTCTTGCATGGAATTTTCCTTCAGAAATTCATCCAATTACCTTTTGAACCCATTTACAGTCCCATATCCACAACATCCTGTGGAAGGACATTCCACAGCTTCTCAGCTTTGTGCGTTTGTTTTGAGCTGCCAGGTTCTTGTCAGAAAACAAGAAAACAGATAAGAAACTTGGTTCCTTTATCACCTCTATTTATTTTTCCTATGCCATAATGATCTGTGATTTCTTTTACAGGCCCCCTCAGCCTGCCTTGCAGTGGAAGTGCCCTGTTGTGTGTATTTGTGCTGAGTGGATGCTGCTCCACACCTCCAGCTCCCCACCCTGCATTCCTCTTCTGCATTCTTTTCAAGTGAGGCTTTGTGTCATATTCAGAAGCTTCTGAGAAGAGGATGAAAGAATTCTAGAGCAGTGAGAACAAAGAGGCGTGTTTGAAGGGAGAGAAAACTTATTTAGGGAAAAAAACACAGGAAATAAAAGAAGTTTCACTGTGATTCTACACGTTAGTGAGCAGAATTGTTCAAGCATTATTAAAAGATATGAAATAGGGAACAAACTGTAAGATTTGTAGTAGCAATCAGCTTATTTTTCTGTGCCTTCATGCTTTACAGAGCTGAAATAATTTCAGTGTGCTCTGTTTCCTCTCTAAATGAGCATTTCACCACAGTTTGTAACCTCCCAGCTCATCTCAAAAGGGGCACCAGTGCTAGAGGCAGACACTAATGAGCCTCTGTATTCTAATTGTATGAATATACTGAAGAATAGAAATAAAGGCTGTGAAACAGATTGCAAAGAACTGGACAGTGGGTGCTGGTAAAGGAGGCTGAAAAAGAATTACTGGTCATTGTACACTTTTAATGTTGTAGGAGTAACACTTGGAACTCAACTTTTCCAGTATTAAAAGCCAACTGGGATCTTTATCACTCACTTCCAAAAGTACAAAATATTCCTGAACCACTGGAGCAGCACTGTGATCTAGCACCCAGGTCAGGCTCCCCTCAGCTCCCACTGAAGCACTCTGGAGCTGCTGTTCCAGGTAAAGTTGCTTTTCTCACCTTACCACCACTACCTGCCTGGAGGTGGGCACTGGGCACAGCAGGAAACAGCTCCTGGCTTTTCTTTACTGAAGGAGTCCTCAGGGAAGCCCAGCTGAGGGCAGGTAAGGTCACTGCAAGTACAGTCCCCCTTGGGGAAAACATCTTGGGTTAAAAGCTGCTGCAAACCACACCCATGGCAGGCCCTGCTCCTCTCTGGATCTGCCCTGAAGGTTTGGTCAGCCCAGACATGGGCAGTGTTTATTTGCTGCCACAAAAAGTGTCCTATTAACATTTTTGAGGAACACCCCACTTCTAATCTCTGGTAAGCATCTTGAATACCCAAAACTATATTATTAAAAAAAAAAAACAAACAAAAAACCAAAAAACCAAAAGGAAAAATCCCATAGGAGGCACACACAAAGCATTTCATGTTATTGCATCCCTGGGCTGCAGAACTCCACACAGGAATTTTACAGTATATTTTTTCAGATCACAAATGTGCTCGTAAATGCTGTGAATTGCATTAAAAATGTTGGCTTTCATTATTTAACAAAAAACCCCAGCAGGTGTCATTCATGAGAATATTTAAATCTTTGTAGTCTGCCACAGCAATCTCAATTTTTTTTGTTGTTAAGTTACACCAAGAGCATTTTAGATTTTCCTAAGAGTAAGACAGAGGAAAGGAAAAAGATACTCCAGTGCTACTCTGTGTATGTACTCGAGAGCTTTCCCGCTTAGAAATTCACTTTAGAGCTGAATTTTGGCAGGTATAAGATTCTTGCCTTCTTCATAAAGTCCTTCTAATTTGGCAGAGTTATGACTGTTTGAAGGAAAAAAACATCTATGTTTATATTTTCAGTACATTATCCAAAGTGTTGCTAAAATTCAGTATTTACTGAATACATTTCAGGGCATTAGGAACCAGGGAAGGGCTATTTGCCCTTGCTTATAGCAGGTCAAGATTGGAAGAAACACGAGGTTTTCCCCATATGACTGTCCTTGAAAATAGGCACAGAAACAGGAGAAAACCCACTGATACCTGCATATCTTGTAACACTTCTGATATTTTAAAACTTTTCAGCATATATGACTTCATAAACTCGATGAAGAGCTACAGGCAATGGAAATAAAATGAGTGTTGTGCTGGTCTGCAGTGGGAATTCTTCCCAGCTCCCCACTGCCCACTCTGCATAAACCCATCAAAGTCTGATGCTCTGCCATGATTTCCCCACTGTAATCTGCTGCCTATTATTCTCTCAAACCCCATCTGCAGGTCATTTTTCTATCAAATGAGCTGGTTAAAATTCCTTCTTCCTTTTTATTTAAACCGAGGGGAATTTCAAACAGTCCAGCACTAACCGACAGGAATTTATTTTAACCATTATTTAAAACACCAGCAGCTTTGCACGGCTACAGTTTAACAGCTCTGATGGGTTTCATGCAGTCTCCCTTCACTTTATCTCCTCTGACACAGGCATTAGCATCCTGGGAGCCCAAGTATGGCTCAGAGAATCATTGCATTTATTCCCTTTTAGGCTCAGGCCTCTTTCCACACAGGATTTGGAGCATTAAACAAATTTTCTATGGACAGAAATGCATGTACTAGTGTGAAAATAGCTGTATAACAAGTAAAAATATTTAGAAATGTATACTAAGGTAAATCTTCTTTCCCTTTAGAATTCAAGAAATATTGAGGTGATTTTCCTTATATAAGGGAACCAAACTGATTATTCCCTGATCTTTGAGGAAGGAGATACTTAAGAGTTAAAATTCTTCATATGCATTTTGAATTGAGGCTTCTTCCTCTACCAGATACTGTGAATGAAAGCATCACACTTGTCAGCACTTACCTCCATGCCAGAGGGCTGAGAGGGAGCATGACCTGGATGGGATTGCTTCCTAAAGCCTGTATTTGAAGTGATCTAACAGGGTCCTGTGCAGACTGGCTGCTTCTCACAGGCTGCCCCACACACACTCAAACTCCACAGCCAAAAAGCAGCTGCTCAGTAAGAAGCTGCAGAGAAATGTATTTTTGCAGACTGCAGCTTGAGAACCTCTTGTAGGAAGCCAACAGAATAGAAGACAATGGAAAACTGTTGGCTGTGACAGGGCTTGAAAATAACCAAGCTTAAAATAGCTTATTTTTCCTTGTATGTGTGAAGGAAGAGAGGCAGGTGAGAGCAGCGTGATGGCCAATGCTATCACAACATGCTTCCCTAAAAAGCCACTTTTGGAGCACTGGGACAAAGCCACCTAAGCAGAGCATCAGGTGTCTGTACTTCAGTGCTCATTGCAAATGCTTATCTGTGAGTTTCAGGAATTACACTTAAACTACAGGTTCACAAAAACCATTCACCACAAAAACCAATCACCAAAAACACCCAGTACATGCACCAGGGTTCTCCTCCTTTTAGCAAAATGCCCTTAGGTGTGGGTTTGCAAGCTAAAGGGAAAGTAATGTTTCCTTTTTGGATTCTGAGCTATGCACAAGCTCATGGCAGTGCTGCAGCTTGGCCTGGGTTGGGTTTCACTGAGGTGAGAGCTGACACACACAGAGCAGTGAAGGTGTGACACACAGCACTGGTGCCACAGGCAATGCTCCTTATCTGCACCACCTGTGGCACTGAGTGAAGTGGCACAGGCTGTCCTGACAGATGAAAGGCAGGATTCAGCCCTTTCCCTGCCTCGGCTGTCAGCTCTGCTTCCTCCTCTGTGCCCACCCACTCCTCACACAGCAGAGAGCTCTGTGCCCTTGCCAGGCTCTGCTCCTGGCTCCTGCAGAGATCTGAGGAGGCAGCACCACCGTGGCTGGGGAGGAAGGGCAAGGGCAGAGTGCTCAGGAGCTGCCCCAGGAGCAGCAAGAGCTGCATTGGATCATGTCCTTACAGAGACTCTGAGGGTGCTCTCCCCACTGCTCTGCTCTGACTGATCACACAGTGGTACACACACACCAGCAACTGCAGAGCTGCCAGCTTGGCTCTAGCCTAGAGAAAAACAAAGGGAAAACCAGGTGGAACACCTGATCCACGAGGAATCCTTGTCTTCCTCATTTGCCCTGACAGACCCAAAGCTGAGTCAGCAGAGCAACGTGCACATGGACACAGAAGCTGCTGGTGTGGGTCAGGGGCTGCTCCTGGTCCACAGGGGCTGCACAAAGGCCATCAGTGACCAACACCTGCAGTGCAAACACCACCTTCTACAGTGCTCCTCAAAGAGGCTGCAGCCTGCAAGCCTGGCCCACAAAAGCTGCATCAGAAAACCTCAGTGCATGGAACCTCAGCAATCAAGTGCTGAGCCTGAGCCTCATCAGCATCACTGGGATGAGTATGCTTTGATCTAATTTATCTTAGTAAGGACCTGACCTGGGCTAAATCAGCACAGAGATCTGAAAAAGGAGACCCTGATGGTGTTTGTTGTCTCTTTTGTTGTGTGTGTTCCATTTACATATCACTTATTTTTAGGCAAAACCTTCATTTTTAGGCTCCATTATAACTTTATCAGCAGGAGAACAAACTTACACAACTCCTGCCTTTTCTCCCCCAGCTGTTTGTTCCCATGCCAGCCCAACCACCCAAGACCACATGGGTTTATGCTGGCAGTTGGTCTTTTTGGCAGGATTCTCCTTCCCCAGCTGAATCACTTCCCTGGCTGGGTTCACCAACATGTGCTGGCACAGCACAGGAGACAGCACGGAGAGGAAAGGAATGACCAGGAAAAAACAGAAGTCAAGCTTTACTGGGCTGCAGTGCCACCACAGACACAATCCCAGCTTTAATTAGCTTCCTGTTCTACACCTGAGATGACCTACAGAAACATCAAGAGTGGGGAAGAGTGATGTAAAACTAAAGATCAGGGAGGGATTCAGCAGTGACGAGTAGGAAGCAGATTCAGAGTAGCAGCATTTAAATGGTTAAATCTTGAGAGGGCATTTTTTAATCATCCCACAAGTCACACAAATTCTAAGTTCCATAGAAAATTTAAACACACTTCACTTGGCCAATGCAAATATACTATTTCGTATCAGTCTTCAGAACAGGGCCATACAAAGTTGCCCAAACTAATGATTTACTACTCAATGCCCACAAACATTTCTAGGCTTTGTAATTCCAAGTTTGGCCACATTATCCTCCCAAATGCACAGAAAAAAATATCTCTTTTGTCAATAATGCCATCACTGAACAGGATCATTCCAGAAATCATGCAAAGAAATACCAACTTGGTTAAACACCAGAGCTCAAGAAAATGCCTTAATTTACAATAAAAAGTGGCTTCACAAGAAGACAGGGATGGGTGTGGAATGGAGTATTTGGTATTTTTGGAGACAATGTGCTGCCGTGTTTGCAAGAACGTTCTGAGGGATGCCAAAGTGCTGGCTGAGTGCCAGCAGAGCTGAGCACCATCCTGGCACTTGCTCCAGGAGCAGGGAATGCCCATCAAGGCTGTTACACAGCAGCAGCCTGCAAAGGGAAGGGTTTCCCAATATCCAGGGACTGCTGCAGTGCCCCAGGAAGGGGATGGGGACAGCCAGCTGCCTGGAAGCCCTTCTGAGTCCTCAAATGCCCATTGGCTCAGCAGCCAAACATTTCTGTAATTCCCTGCTTCTCAAAAAGGCTGTGGCCCACAGCCCACAGGTGGGAGTTACTTAGGCTTAGGAAATGATCTAGCAATAAATCTAGGCAGAAATCCTTCATGGTCTCATCTAAAGTTCAGCATTAAAGGGACTCCAGTGAGACATTTGGACATCATGGCAATCTGTCAGCTTTGCAGAACACATTTAACTGCTGAGCTGTGCAATGATAAATACAGAGACCAACCCCAATGCCCCACATCCATTAGGCACTTACAGCCACTTTGCCAACACATCAAACCAATAAACATTGAATAAATATCACTATTTAGCACACCATCTAAGCTGTGTTGTCCAAAAAAGTGGCCATAAACGACCGAGTTTTATGCTAACCCTAAGTTCTGATGACTAATCTGGTTCTTTCATTCCAGCAAACTGAAAGACAATGGCCATAGTGGCTGATTGGATGCTGGAAACTACAGCTCTTGTGTGAGCTAAGCCTCGGGATCTCAGCAGCTCTAAGCAGACAGTGGGGGAAGGTCCCATGCTTATGACTCATGCTACCATTTTTCTCTCCCCTATTGTTTTGCAAATTCTCTGCTTAATCTAAAATCCATTTCAACTAGAAACTTCCAGGCTCAGTGGAAATTTGAAGAGAATATATTCCAAACAAGTGATGCTTCAAAAGGGTGTGGATCTACAACCCTTGAAATCAATCTAAATCTGGGCTGGCACTGCCCTGCCCTTGTCACTGGCCTCTGCTCCTTCCCATGCTTGCATGATCCCACAGAGAGCAGATCCAGATGTGACCCAGCTGGAAACCAGGGCAGTGCCACCACGAGGAGCCACAGGGAGTGGGAGTGATGGAGGACATGCCACAAGATGAAGTTGTGGCAATCCAGATTTAGACAAGCCAAAGTGGAGGTCTACCACTAAGAGTTATTAATCATCCTGAATGAGTCATGTCTTAAAGGAAATGGGCATCCTGAGCTTTGGGCTTCTTTTTAAGGTATTGATTTATGTCCCTAAAACATTTTAAACCTGTACATTAGCAGAAAAGTTATCCTACATATACTGGTAATATATTCTCTTAATGGGATACACAGCAATGAAATTTTGTCTCACTAGATCTTTAAGAGCAGATTCAAACTTCAAGGATTATGAGTCCAGGCAGGATAATGCCCTGATGGCTGGCAGTAACATATGGAAGCTGCTTTTGATAATAGGTAGGATACCACAGTAGCCACACTCAACTCTAGGAATCTTTTCTGCTTCATTGCTTTAGCTTTGTTTAACAGCCCATTTTTGAGTGGTAAATCAGTAGCAGAAATGGCAATATATTTATGAAGACACGCTAAATAAAATTGTATTGCTTTTACAAGGAAAAGCAATAGATTTTACCAAAGTTATTACAAAAACCCTGTGCATCTGTAAGAACAGTGAGAGAACTGCAAGACAGGATTCCATCTGCCTCCCAGGACAACTTTTCATGCTGGGTACCCATGGCATGAAGCCAAACACACCTTCAGAAACAAATGCACTAAGTGTCAGATATTTTAATATCACCTTTCAATGCAAAGCATTTCTATTGGCCTACCACCCTCTTCCAGACAGGGAAATTCCCAGTAAAACATCAATAATACATCCAGGCAGCCATCAGTCCACCTGCTAATGAGCAGTTCTAGCACACAGCACCTATCCAGAGAAATCAGGTCTGGAAGATGAGAGCATAACCCTTAATAATTTACAAGACTCATTAACCTTATCCCATAAGACAAACAAAAAGAATGTGGTACCTACTCAGATTTCCAGACCAAACCAAGATACAGTGTTTCAGAGGCCATTAGGATGTATCAGTCAATAAACACTCTCCAAATGTTCTTCTGTGGAACACCCTGGCAGCCAAACCATCCATCTCTAAAAGCCTGTATTATTACAGACACAACATCAGGAACCTTAACAAACTTGCACTGCTGAAAATGAGATTGAAAAGGTTTGAAAATTATTCAATATGCCAAATGCTAAACAATCTTTCGAATTTGCTATTTTAAGTAGACAAAACCAGTCTGGTTCTGCATAGAATAAACACCAGCCCTCTACAAATGTCAAGTGTGCCCAGGGACAGAACTCACATCCAACATCAAATACTCACTTTGGCAGCACAACACAGAACCAGGAGTGGGGGGAAAGACAGCCCAGGGTCTTGTCCTGGGACTGAACACTCAGTTCTGTACCTGGCCAAGCAGGGCATCCCTATTCCCACAGACACTCCTTACACAGAGATTGGTACAAGTATCTGGGAAGGGATTATGATGATGCAGTTTGGGCTGCAGTTTATGAAAACCAACAAAAACAACCCTAACACAAATTGCTTGGTTTTCGTGGTGTCTCCTGCTACAAACACACACCTTACTGCTACAAAACTGCTTTTCTCTCTGCACAAACACCCAGCAGCCATGAGGGTTTGCCTCCAGAGGAAAGCTCTCCACTTACATCTCCTCTTCTATCAGATCCCACACTCAGTTACCATATTCCTGTGCCTGCTTTGAAGTCCTCCTAAAGGAGATAATCTAAATGCTGGAGGAGCTGGCTGCAACACCCAGTCATGCTCTGTGGGAAAGGAGGAGGCCCTGTGTTCTTCCCTGGCTCTGCTAAGCAGGTGTAGGAACAGGAGCTGGGAAGCTTCAGGTGCTCCACCTTGTTTCTGACTCCATTTACAGGGATCATGTGGGTTTTTTCCAGGGATGTTTTTCCCAGACATTGTGTATGAGCTGCTGTACCTTCCCTTCCCTCTCCACAAGCCCAGTGGAACTCTCCCTTCCAGCTACAAAATCAACACGCAGAACTGCTACATGCTGTAGGCTAAAAGCACTTAAAACCCAGATGTGCTTCTTAGAGCCCATCCTATCCCATTCCTTCAAAAGCCAGGACACAAAGCCCCATTTTACTGTCGATCATGCTGAAATGGCAGCAATTAAGGAACATGCTATTTCCCTAATTACAATTTCCTTTTTACCAAAGCCCCTTTCCTCACAGCAGCTTCTATGGCAAGCAGTGAAGCAGAGCCCTGGGCTGCCTTGCCAAAGCCAAGCGTGTGTGACACTTGTTCTTTCCTAAAGCTCTGCCTTTCCACACCAACAGCCACCCCAGGGTGGGCCACGGCACAGGGACTGTTCAACTGCTGGATGACATTTTGGGACTACAAGGAGAAAAAACAGCACTTAAAATAGAACAGAAGAACCATGAATTAATAGAGACAAGGAATAAAAAGGTAACTATATATTCCATAAGGAGTGCTGATAGAAATTATCAAAAGAATAATGGTTATCTTCCTGTAAAGAGAGTTTTTACTGAGGTTTCATAGTGCTTATTCTTTTGAAACAGGACACAAAGATGAAGGAAAAGGTGGTATCTTTTCAAACTTTCTTTCACAATTAGAGTATATCCTTAATGCTTAAACCTAATTAAACTCAGAACAACTAATTCCAGGTTAGTAAAAAAAAACCCATCTTTGACAAAAGGTGATCTGATAGGGCAAAATTATTATTTCAGTGCATGATCTGGGACATGCTGAAGATGAAACATTAGCAGCATATGTTCATGGAAGGAAAATAAAAAGATGGCATGTTAACAAATACAGTTTTGCCTTCTGGCTTTTATGAGGTTCCATCAAGTTCATTATATATAAAAACTTAAATACTTCAAAATAAAAATTTGTATGTATCAACTGGTCAGACCGACACAACAATGTCTCAGCCTATAAACAGCACTCCCTGACCCAGGCAGTTGTGGCTAAATAAACATGATCCCTGTTCCCAAAGGAAAAGCTCCAGCTCTGGATGATCTGCAGGGTGACTGGGGCCAGTCTCCTGACAGAATTCCTGAGTGCTGGCTGGCAGCACTCACCCTGCCACACCCCACGAGGTGAGCACAGAGTGAGGGTGAACAGGGGGTGAAGTACAAATACTGCAAGAAAAGCAAGTACTGCCAGAATAACACTGCTGTTGAGAACAGGAAGACATCTCTAAGGTTACTTTTAATCAAAATTAAAACCAGTAACTGGTGTAATTTATCTGGACACATGTTCAGTGGTGCCATATTTCAGTCCCAACATACCTTTCTTCCACAGAAAAGTGCTTTTCTAATATCCAGAAGTAAAAATTTTTGAAAGACCATTCTGTCTCCAAGGAGACCATTAGGATCAGTTTTCCATTCTAAACAGAAATTCCTATCTTCTCAAACAGCTCCAGCTCCTCCAAAATAACCAAACCATCCTGAGCTTTCTCATGCCCTCACCTGCCAAAAGCAACAAACACTTCTAAAGGAGGAACAGCAGAAAACCAAGAACTATTCTTTAATGGCAGTGAAGTTTGAACAAGTGAAAATTATTGTTGCTTTCCCTGGAATGACACTTACCAAAGGTTTAGCCCAGAAATGCCTTTAAAAAAAAAAAACCAACAAAACTAGGCTACTAAGATTTGCTGCTTTCCTCCATTTGTTTTTTGTCACAGATCTTTAAGGATTTGCTACCTGCAAGTGAGAGATTATCTATGTTAACACTAAATATTTGTATTTGTACAGGCAAATATTATCTACAATTCTCTAAATCCGTATCTCCCAAAGTTTTGAGGTTTCTCCCTCAGTGTCTCAGTCCTCAGTAAGTTTTATTTGCACATCCCATTATAAAGTTTTTAATTTAAAATTGTAAGGCAACACAGCCCTGTGAGGCATTTCCTCACACAGTGGTGGGCCATAAACACCAGGTATTTTGTGGAACAAGCAGTGAAGAAATGCACACTTCTTGAGAATGGGTGTAATTATGCACCAGAGCATCTCACCTTGCCTCTGCCCAGCCTGCACACTGCTCAGCAGGGATTTCTGCACTTGGGAACATTCTTTTTCACACACACTCCACTCCTCAGGCACTAAAAGTTTTAGAACAACTTTCTCATTCATTTTGCCTGCAGACCACACACAAATGCTCAGCTTGACAGCTCGGGTGTTTGGAGGCTGCTGAGGTGCTGCTGGATAAATTACAAAGGCCATGGTACTTCCAGCCCCACCCCGGGTCCTGCCCAGCTGAGGATGCCAGAATCCCCTCTCTCAGTCCAGCTGCAGTGGGAAATAAGGTTCCCAATGCACATTTACTGTCCTGAAAGCTACAGCATGCACACATGACCTTACAAGGTGCACACAGAACACAGGACATAAGTTATGCCTGAAGAGCCCCAGGTCTTCCTATAGACAGGAGAGAAAGATTACATGGACAAATTACTCTTTCAGCTGCCCTTCAGGTCAGTAGCTTTCAATATTAACTTTTTATTAGATACTTCATTAAGTTATTGACAATCTTTATTTTCCTTTTTGAAACTGCAGAGATTTAATTTATTTTTCCTTAACAGTACAAGGTATGCATTCCCTGAGGATCTTAAGTTACTTCGTTGCTATAGATTAATTTTCTCTAATCTTACTCCTTTATAACTCATTCCTCTGTTCAAAGAGATTTTCTCTCCCCATGAAAAGCCAACATAACATCAAAGCTGCAATGCTGTAGCAGCTCTCAGTAGTAAGACAAAGCAATATGTGAGATACCAAATTTTTTATATTGGAATTTTGAATGGTATCTTGTGACAGAATTCATGGAATAACACCTTACAGAACTTTGAAATTTTCTATTTTTTTATGACTTGCAGTTACTGTACACAGCAACAAAATGAAATATATAAAAAATACACCAACTTGATTAAAAAAATCTGATGTTAAATTCTCCATTTTCAACATAACACAAGGTAAACTCCTCTGCAAATGCCAGTCTGTCGATCTGTAGACACACAAGCTCATCTCTCTACTGCTGCCTCTCTCCTCTGTTGAAGTAAGCACTGAATTCAAATAGGAAACATTCTGAAGCACAATTGTTGAGCTGTTCCCAAGGGATAGTTACAGTTTCATGGCTTAATCACTTCAACTTTCCATTCTGTTAATAACATAGTTGAATAAAAATGATCTGATGCTACTTGTGCATTCATTTTAATGAATCCCTGGAAAGAAATGCCTACAGTGAAGCATGCCCAGATCTCCTGAATCAGTGGGAAAAGTTCTGCACAAAGATCAGAAACATCTTCAGCTTCTATGCATCAGTAACATATTTTTGATCCTGAATCCCAGTTCAGCTCTGAAGAAAATTAAGTTTAGGAGAAAGTTTCATAGTTAAGTATGAAAATCAGTGCCTGAGCTAACATAATCCTCCAACCCCAGCTTCCCCTTCCAAATCTGAGCATATTAATCTCCTTTCCTTTTAGCTGCTCCAGTTCTTGCATAACAATGCCATTTCCTGAATTCAAATCTCCACAAATAAACCTTAAAGCTGAATAATACATTATTAAGCCCTATGAATATTCCCTTAAGCAGGGCATCCTTAAAAAACTGGGCTACACTGTCACAACTCAGCATCATTTTCTTTGGACTTTCAGGGTAAGAACAAGAAGTACTGCAGCAGCCAACAACCTAAAAACCTTACTGAAACATAACATTTCTACCCTCTGCAGAGGAGATTTTTAATAAGCTGCTAATGCTTTGTTGAAATCCCCATCCCTCCACACAGCAGTCACTCATTTCTCTGTGGATATGTAATTTGCACAGGCTCCCAGGGAAATTCTGGACTGGTATTTTTGGGGGAAGGAAAAGCAGACGGCATCCCCACCTTCCTGCACAGCCCTGAGCCACACACCTCTCCCAAGTGTTCAAACTATCAATGCTCAAGCATTCACTTAAATGATCATTCCTGCAATATGAAAAATTTAGAAGTATTTTACCTAAGAAGGATGCTCAGTTTCGATTTGCCTGCTCCCTCAGCTCTGATCTGTTCCTTTCCTAGTGCAAGTGCTCGCTAGAGGCTAAAAATGTGTGTAATTACTGTGTTCAAGCTCCAAGCTGAGCACAGGCTGGAGATTCTCTGCATTAGTTATTATCTCAAATGAGCTCCCTCAAGTGTGACTTGCTGGATGAGGAGGATGGCAGCTGATGGCAATGCAGACTGTACATGGACATGGTCCACAGGATACTTTTCACCAAAAGTCTATCTCAAGCAAAGAAAAAATAAATCATCTTGGAATGCAGCTACTACAGGGTAAAGTCTACTGGATGTCAGAGGGCAAAATTTATTTCTCAATTAGGTCCATAAAAGCAAACTGTTCATTATCACTGCTTTATCATCCACTCAAGACTCATGATACACCTTTTCTCAAAGGGCTTGGAGAATACAAACAGTATTACTAAGGAAAGATCAATTACCAGTTGGAAGCTAAACATTTAAAAAATGTCTTTGCAGTAATCCGAGTGAAAAACAGACTGACATCCAACAGGACAAGACAGTGTTTCACACATGGAAGTGAGACAAGTTCATTACACAGGGAACAAGAAATAAGGCTCTGAGAAACAAAGGCACATTATCTCTCCATTTAAACTTTTCTTAATCAGCCACTCAGCAATCAGCACACGGTCCTGCCCCTGCCTGATGGAGCAAGTGCTCAGTACCTTTATCAGCTCAGTTATGCAGTGCAGCAAATGAATGCTGAGCCTGGAGCATGCCTTGGCACGATGAAATGCCAAGCAGTGAAAAGAGCTGAGCCAAAAGAACTCTGTGCCAGTCCAGCCTAAGCAGTGCTTTCCTCAGGAAAGAGGAACAGAAACCAATGCACTTTTTAAAAACTGATCCTGAACATTTACCAACCAGGAAAGAGACTCACAGCTCTTGGAGTGGTGCCACTATCACCAGCATCTTGTCACCTCCCTCCCTATGGCCTGGAACACACATCCTCCAAAAGGAACCTGCAAAATCAACTGAAATGCAAGTGAAGAATCTGGAATGACAGACTAGATCTTGAGGTACAATTATTTTAGGGGAAAAAAAAAAAGGAAGCTTGAAAACAAAATCTCAATTGAGTCCAGCACAGTTCAGCTCACTGTGTGACACCAACACCTCTAATTCCAGTATCTTACAAGTCTAGACATCTGTCTGGAACTTTTAATCTGAAGCTAAAAACTGGGCAAAACTGATGCAGTAGGAATACAGCAGTGTAGCAGACTTCATGAAGAAGAACCCTTTTACTTTGGTAAGGAACAAGATCAGTTTACAGGGCATTCTGCTCCAAAACACCCACATTTAATCAGAAGGAAGTTTACTCACAAAATGATGGATCACTCCCTGCACAACTCCATTTAAAGCAAAGCTTCTGGAGCTTTGTTTTTCTCTTTAAAGTGCAAGGAAGCAGTGAGCCATCCTGAGCCCATCTGCATGTTAACAAACCATTTCTTAAGGTAGGGATTTACAATCTGTGTAAGAAGATAAAAATCTGCACTTTTGGTCGAAGGGACTATCCCTGCACTCCTCTGGCAGCTGGAGCTGCTGAAAGTGCTTGTGGGTTGTGTAATCAGCCTGATAGATGTGCTCCCTAATCTGGCTGGAAACTAATCCCACACACAAGAAAACTTCAGCTTCGTGCTTTTCATATTACTTCAGGCCAAAATTATTTACAAGAGGCAACTCTAATTTCCTACTGTGTCACTGCAATATTTTTTTTTTTGTAAGTTATTTCATGGAAACATATTTAGAGAAATGCTCTTCCAGAACTGTGGTAATTCTTGGGTAAAAACTCGAGGTGGGCACAATATAATAACATTCTTAATAAACTCTAACACTTATTCCACTGGACTAATTTTCTATAAATTGCATGTCCATACTGGTATTCTAAGAAAACAAAGTTTATTGCTACATGCCCTCCCTTAAAAACTGCCAGCCAAATAAAAGGAGTGTTAGAACTACTGTGTCTTAAAATCTGCAAAATTCAGGGGGGGGAAAAGTACTATCTAGTAAACAAAGTAAAAAAAAAAGTACTATCTAGTAAACAAAGTAAAAAAAAAGTACTATCTAGTAAACAAAGTCTGCTGAGGAAGGCTTGACAGTTCAAATTCTGTCCTTGGCAGAGCTGACAAAAAGGCCACTGAGGGAGGCACTGGGTGTGACAAGGGGATGGTGGTGATGGAACAAACCAGGACAGGAAAATGAGGAACCACAGGGAAAGTGGATTGGAACCTCAGCTCTGTCCTGTACTTGGAGAGGATTAAAAAGCATCCATAAATCCCAGTTTTCCAAGAACTTGTTTTCTGTCCCAAACTGAGAGGAGTAAAAACATTTTTTTCAATTAAATTAGACATTCCACAGCTTTTTTTTTTTTTTTTTTTTCAGTGCTGTGCTTACACAGAGTGATACCACCACACAAAACAATCCAAAGTTAACAGGTTCAACAAAATGTATTTTAACTCCTTTGGAGAAAAAAGGAAAAAACAGTGTAAAGTAGCTCAGGACAATTAATGCACTTTTGTGCATTGTTTTGGTCATAAAAATGACACTTCTCACTTAAAACCATGAATAGACTTGTACTCACTTTTCCAAACATGAATAGACTTGTGTTTCCACCATAAATCTAATCTTTCCACCCTGATACTGAAAATTTTCCACTGACCTCAAGTGCTTCCATGTTCCTCTGAGTCCCAAAAGGACAATCAGCAGCATAAAAGCTCCAGCTGAGCAGAGCCCAGATCCATTACCCTAGAATGGATTGGATAACTGATCCATAACTATTAAATATTTATCTCCATTTGGCATGTGGCTATCAAACACCATCAAGTTCATTAGGCAGTTTGGTGCAAGGACACATTTCTTGCAAGAATTATTCCAAGGTTTCACAAGAAGCTGGGGTATGTTTTCAGTCACCACAGCGTATTTAGAATATAATCGATCTGTAGAAAAAGAATTGGTTAATTGGCAGATCACCTAATCAAAAAATTCTGACAGAATTACCTCATTAATTCCTTCCTCCTACCCACACAGAGTAAAAGTCGCAGGAAAAAAATGCTCACACTGTTTTAAACTGGTCACTTCAGCTTTGTTTTGGTTTTTTTTCCACCCTGAATAGAAAAATGGAAGTAATTTTGTTACATTGGCAACAGCTTGTCTCTTGAATCCACATTAATAGCTGGCTTTCAGTTTTGAAGATCCAGTTTGATTAGTTCTCTGAACAAAATCCAAACATCAGCAGCTGGTCCCTAAAGAAACTTTCTTCTTTTGGGGAAAGATCTTGTCCCCTTCTCCCCGAGCCTCTCACAAGAAGGATTCAGTCACTGCCAGACTCAGGATTCCAGACTGGTATTTTTTATGTGGCTCTGAGTTTGGACTGAGTCATTAGAGTAAGAAACTCACTAAGTCCATCTCCCAGGTTGGCTAAGCTGAACTTGCTGGAAAAGGACAATTTAGCACCTGGAGGCAGGTGCAAACTGAATTCCTCAATATATGGATAAAGGACAACCCATTTCTATTTATGTCTAAAAACCAAGGAAGGGAAGAAAAAGAATAGCAAGTTACCAAAATACAACTGCTGCAATACATTATAGAAACAAATATTTGCAATCCTAGCCAAATTTATTTGTTACTATGTGAATGTATTTGACACATCAGAATGAAATCACTAAATAATCCTGCCAAAATGCTCTGGAGACAAAACTCCTTCTATGAGAACCTGCTGGAAAAGCAGACAGGCTTTTCCTTCTGCTTTTCATTAATATGCAAGCCCAACAAGACCGACCAGATACTGCAACAAGTTCCAGCCTCACTTGTTACAATGGACCATTACCAAGCCTACAAAGATAATCACAATCATCTGATGGACAATGAAACCTGGGACAAAGAGTGGTTTTCAAGACAGGGATTACAGCTTGACACATTTCACTTTTTTTTGTAGACAGCAGAAGAGAACAAGTCGAAAGTAACCCAAGAAGCAGCTTTCTAAGTTTCTAAAACTAAACAAATAGTTTTTGTTGTACTCCTAATTCCATGAAGCTCCTAAAAGTTTGAATTATTTTAAACTCCCAAAACCTGAACAAAAATTATTTTTCCAGAACTGCAGCACCACTTGCAATATACTCAGAAGACAAATTCTGCTCATTTTCCAGCATTAAAAAGCAGATGTTCTTCTGTGCATTAACAACAGTTGATTATAAAATAAATTTATCCTCTGTGCAAAGAGGAGTGAACATAATGGCTCCCTGAAGGCACAGCTTCGAGGTATGAGGGCTATTAGTTCAATTTCCTTTTCAAATGCTGCAGAGAAGGATGACAGAAAGAAAGCTTCCAGTTGTGATTCTCTAATCTGTCTGGTCCATGGATGCCCTGACTCCAGATATCCCTAATAAACTCCATGACAGCACAACCCTGCCCTGTCCTCACGACACACAAACTGCAATCTGTGTGGTCTACTCAGAGAATAGCTCAGGGAAAGCATTTTGGGTTTCCAACGATTATTTTTTTAAAACCTGGGATAGCAAGAGAAGGTCATTTCATTTAAAGAACCCACAGGAATCTCATAACATTCCAAATATTTTTATTTGTGTGTGAAGATAGACACTTGTGTGGGATGTGGAGGGGAAACTTGGGGTTTATATATTAGTTTATTTGGGCAGAGGACGATTGCTGGTTTCCTACCAGTGTTTTTGCTAAATTGCTTTGCTAAACTCTCTGTAGTACTGATAACCTGTTAAAATACTTAACTTGTGCAATTAATGAAGAAGAAATAACACAGCCAGGTAATTGGTCAACAACAAAAACCATCAAAAGGGAAAGCAAATCTGTTTGGGAGTGGGAGAACAAGAAGGACCACTGGTGTATTTGAAGAGCAGAGATACATTGAGGGAAACATAAATGCCATCAAGCATGCAAGAGGGAGGAGGAAAACCAGGCAGAGGCATAAAGGGCAGAGGAACGAAGAAAACAAAGGGTGGTTGAGTAACAACCCATGCAAAGAGGACCATCTTGGAGAGATCTGATCTAGCTGCTACAGATTCCTCTGCAGAGCACAGACAGCCTTTACAACAGTCCACAGGACCTAAATTTCAAAGCATGCTGCATCACGAAGCTCAAGTCCTACAAATAACTTTATTTTAACCACATCCTATAGGCTATGTTTAGCCCACAAATGTTTCATTGCATTTTTCAACAACCAGTTACTGGCTGTACCTCCAACTTTTTTGAATAAAAGCATCAGAAATGTACACTATGTGAGAGTAAGGGTAATGAATATTTATTTTCTTTTGTGAGAAACTCGAATCTGTAAGTTGTCACCTCCCCACCCAGCTCTCCCAAATCTTGCTGCTGCTGTTCTGCAGATCTGCTGCTCCACAGGCAGCTCCCCTCTCCAGGTGCTGAGCCCACAAGGTTTCCATGGCCTGCTTTCCAGCACAGCCCTACGAACCTGTTTTCTGCACAAATGACAGAGCAACAGATCTGTGATAAGCAGATGGAATGCAATATGGCCAAGGGGCTGTAACAAAAAAAAAAAAAGCCTGGCATAACTCATTCCTGGTGATGCTGACATCCTTCTGCATGGCCACAGGTTGAACTCATCTGGGCAAACAGCAACTCAGCGAAACAAGCACTTGGCCCGTGCCCATTTTTTCTGGGATGCATTTCTGGACACAAGTACATGAGTACATGTGCTACCCAAGGGACAGGACAGGAGGTGCAAGCAGCTCTTCAACATGGCCTGTGCCAGACACCTGCCAAAACACTACTCTGATCTGAGGGCTTGGGTGACCACTAGGCATTACATGGGGAGGGATCCCAGAGCCCCTCCCTTCTCTCCTGGCCCTGCAGCATGCTCTGGTTCCTTCTCACATGCCTCAGGATAAGCTCTTCCAGGGACAAAAAGCAACATAAATCTTTGACAAAAGTCATGGTTAAGCAGAATGAAGAATTCCATTAATTTCATTGTGTAAAATACAGAGCTTGCACAGGTCCCTCTCCCTTACCACATTCCTGGTGCCAGTGTGGCTCCTTCCTCCTGTGTGCTGCTCCTGATGATTGTGAGCCTCATCACTGAGCCAACATGAATTGCAAACCTAGTGCTAAAACTCTCTTTTCTCCACTGCAGTAACTCCCTGCTGCTTGAACAAGTTGACTGAAGTTCAGTGGAGGGCTCACAGGTGCTGGTGGCAGGGGAAGAAGCAGAGGCAGCTGGGGAGAGGTGGAAATACAGGAGGAAGAACTAGGCCATTATTTTTGGATTAATTTAGGGACTGTTTCATGCTACGGTTGAGAGAGGAAAAGGAAATAAGACCTATAAAGAGCAAAGTACTGCTGCTGGTTAATTAAGACCTAGGAGTAAACATGCCAAATGGTGTTTGCCACACAACAAACAAATGTGAATCAGAATGTGAATCAGTACTGGAGCAGAGGAGGGAATGTTTTCTCTGCTACTCAGGAAGCACTTCAATTGTTTGGGAAAGGTGTGAGTCATTAACTCTCCCTGTACAAGTGAGACATCCAAAGCTATAAATACTTGACATACTTCAAGGGCCCTTTGGAATGGAAGAATGGAAATCTGTACATACTTTTTCAAAATTACAGCAGCGTGAAGCCACGCATCACTTCACAGATTTTGATTTGTTGTGTTTAGGCTCTTCTGAATTGCATTACCCAAGCATGACAAGCTCTAACCTTGAAGGGCCCTGCTTTCTGAGCTCTGGGTAGCTGAACAGCTCTTTGGGATAGAAGATGAGAGGTGCACAGGAACTGATGGAATGCTATTTTAATGCAGCACTTTTCTAGGTCTCAATTGGTTGCTGATCACAGCCATTTAGCAAAATTACCTTTCTGATGGCAACCAAGAATCTCATGGCAACAGTCACGTGCCATAAACACAATCCTCCCCCTCCTTGATTTCTCATCTGCTTGCAGGAGCTCAGCATGAAGGCAGTAAGGAAGTTTTACTGCCATCTTGCAAATTGACTTTTATGGATTCTTCAGACTGTAACACACTGAAGCTCCTCTTAACCTAACCCCTAAACATAATTTATTACTCTTAGACACAGGTAAAAAGGCTGGCTGGACTTCAGCAGGGCTTTCATTCCCAGGTGAAACCCACCACAGAGGGATAATCAAGCCATGGTGAAGGGCTTGGCTCCTGAGCTAGATTTAGCCAGTCTGGCAGCCTAATGGCAAATATTAGTGTAATAATCCAAGTATAGGTCCCATTCCTTCAGATGTGCAGCTTTAACATTTTTCCCTATGAACATCATCAAGCTGAGATGGTATTAAACGCCTACACAATCCTTCTAGAGAAAAATATGTTTTTTTCCTCATGATGTGTTCTTCAAAATGATTCTTGCACTGCCTTTTACCTTGGATATCAGAGATTGCAAGGAATACTGATGGGCTGTGTGTGATCACACTACAGGCACCTTCCAGAAGGGAGGCTTGAAATACCCTGAGAGTCCAGGCTAACCCAGGTTCAGAGAGTAAATGCATTACTCCACTGTGACTGACAAACTCCTGGGAAAACAGATTGCACAACAGGAAGAGGGTAAAGCAGAGCTTAAGAGCTTGGACACACACGAGAGTCATTCATTTACCCCGACCCCAAATCTCAGAACAGAAACAAGAGGAACACAAAAAGAATGCTTGGCTTTCTATAGGCACATGGAAAGTATGATTTTGCAGTGTCATAAATGCTTAATTACACTTTTATGCAACTAGCGATATCCTTTCTTAATTTAAATTCCTTTTAAAATTCCCATTAAAAAAAAACTCTTCAGAACTATACTTCTATTTTTCTTAATTTAACAAAAGGTTATGAAAATTTTTTTTTATGAAGAACTTCTTTTCTCCCAAACAGGTCTAAGTTATTTTGTCCTCGAGAGAGATTGATTAGGTGCTCTTACAAGCCAAATGATCTGTAAAACCTTTGCTGAAGAGCTTTCAGAATGCAGAAGTCTGACTGCCCAGCCTATGGCTGCATTTGAAGTGCTGCAGCCTGCATTTAACTGGTGCTAGATCACACCCAACTTCCCTAAGATTGGGAAACCAGTGCAGTATGAGGGGATAGCCCTTCCTTTGCTAGCAAGTTCCAAGTTTTATTAAATTCTCTCCCTCAGTGAAGGCTTTCAGTTGTTGAACACTCAGTATTACAGTCTTTTCACAAAAATATTTGTTTCAGACTTTCTATACATTCAGTAAAAATCTCCCATGTTTTAAAAACCTCCAAGTCTGAAACAAATATTCCCACTTGCTGCTTCAGAGAAGTAAATCAAGAAACAGGAGCTCATCATGAAAGGTTCTGCATGCCAGAGCTGCCCAGACTGCAGTGTGATAACACAGACCATCACAAGCACACCTGCATTATTCTGTTGATGCATTTGTGCAGGCACCACAGTAATGCTGACAATTTATGTAAAAAAAGACATCTAAAGAAAAATTAATTACCTTGTACTGTGGCACTGATGTATCTTCTCTCCTCTGTCATCTCAGGAAGCAGAAGCACTGCTCCTGCACTGAGACCTGCCACAGGTACCTGTGCCTGAAGGACACTGGGCTAAAGAGCTGCTGCTCTGAAGTCACAAGCTACATTTGCAGCACAGCTCATGCACTGGCTCTCCAACATGGCAGCAGTAAGAAAAACATGAGTTTGTCTCACTTTCCAGAAGTCTAAAGTAGCAGGAGGGCTTTTCAGCCTGGAATCACAAATCACTTAGCACTGTGCAATTTCAGAAGGATCCAGGGGATGCAGGTTTTCCACAGCAGGGCCCCATCAGGCTATGGAGCCAGCCAGCAATCTGCCCTGATCTCCCTGAGCACGCATCTCTGGGCTAAAATGCACAGAATGGAAAAAGCTAAACAGGCAGAGGAAGACATACATGTATAAACACATCTATGTTTTTCAGAGAAATCTTTCCTGGAAGTGTCAGTCAAATGAAGGTATCACACTAAAGTCATTCTTCCCAAAGGACTGCAGGGAAGTGGCCCAGAGGTCCCTTCTGGGGTCACTCAGCAGAGGCTCTGTCCCCCAGGGGGGCACAGCCAGCTGCTGCTCCCTCAGCCTAACAACTTCTGCCCTAAGGAGGGGGGTTGACACATTTTACCACTGCACACACATATTCTTTTCTCACATAACCAGACATCTGAAGAATGGCAAAAACCCCACCTCATTTGTGAGTGGGCTGAAGGTACCAGTCAAGAAGAAAAACTTGCTCTTGTCAGATGGAGTGATTGATCAAGCTGCTGTCTCTCAGCAAGGACAGGGAGAATGCCTGAGCAAGCTCACTGCAGTGCAAAGGAAAACAACTTAGATTTAAGATGTTTAAATCCCTAAGTAAACAAATGGACCTCACTTTGTACTGAAATCAAGTAAGAGGTGTTGCAGCTCTGTCCTGCTCTGTGGAGCAGGGGCAGTAACCTGTAGCTGAGGGATTGCTGACAGGTGAGGGACAATGTCCCCTTCATGGATTCCAACTTGACCCAGAAAGAATTTACCAGTCTGCATCAACAGAGCACTGAACAGAACTGCAGGAACTGCAGGCAGTCTAAGGACTCCATAAGTTTCTGAATCAAAAATAAAATTATCAATGTACAAAATACTCTGAAAAAATCTTTGTTAATCAAAATTTGTTTTTTTTTGGCTAAGTACATAGCCTCGTTTTCAGAAAGAGTAGTGGCAATGAGACACACACAATGGTCAGCAGAACTGCACAAGAAATATTTTGGGAATACATCAGTGTTCCAGGCTCCCAGCTCTGCCCCATTCCGTTTTCTCTTTGATGTCAGTAAGTTACTCATCTTATTAGTTCAAGCTTTATCTTTTGATCAAACTTCTGTAACACATAATTTGGAAATTAGTTTCTTAGAGGGACAAGAGCTGTCAAATCAGATTGACCCAAACAAAGCAGTAACTGCTTAGGACAAGTCAGACCAAAGCTGGAATTTCAGAGCATACGTGCAAGTTATTATTTTCTAAAAACCACAGTGTTGACATTACAAGGGAAGAAAAGAGAGGAAAGATCCTATCTCCTGAGCCCTTGATCAAATTACTTCATAATTCACCCACTAACCCTATCCCCTGGTTCCCATAACAGACAGCAATCTGAGACAGAACAAGCCTGTGGATTTTGGAGCATTAAGGGAGAGAAGGGAACAAACTACAGTGCTGCAGCTGAATCTCCCCGGGATGTAGAAGCACTCAGAGGTATTTTACGTGGCAGAATAATTTTAGGGAACCTTGCAGATATAAAATATGGGGACAACTTGAAATTAGCCACAGTCCATGTGCATGTTATAAAAACTAGGAGCCCAGAACTGTACAGTATCTGCAGTTTCCTATGGTTTCTTTCAGCCAACTTTTTTCAAAGTAACTGTCAAAGATATTAGATTCCAGTATTTTGAAGATGGTATCTACTAGTTCTTAATTTATACTAGCCTCTTATCTTTGAAGCAATTCAGTTTCTGTCTCAGTGCCTAATTTCCATTTTACACATCCTATAATTGTGTTTGTCCTTCTGTCCTTTAAAGTTGACTTCTAAAGATTCCCATCATTAACACATCTACCAGGAACAAACAATTTGCTCTCTGTGTTCTTTGGTTGAGATCTAATTATTAAAGTTATAATTATTTCTCCTTACAGATTTTAAAAAGTTGGAACCTGCTTTAAATTGTTCTTTTGCTGAAAGCTGTGGGCTTGGGCACTTCTTTCTTTAGGAAGGGATGTGTGCTTTGCAGAGGTTTCAGATCCTTGGCCTGTAAATTAACTTGCTGCATGAGTTACTGTTCACTTGGCCTTCTATCAAGTCCTGGCTATTTTCAATCATATTTAGTTTCCCTTTGCATATTTAGGAATTACTCAGCCCAGAAATTTTATGCAGTGTTTCTAGAATTCCTTACTAAGATTTTTAAACATTTTACCTTCTTTCTCTTTTCCTCAATATCTATTTTCTTAATGGGTAAAGCATGAACTTTATCTTCTTAGAATACGGACACGCTAACACTTTTAAACATGTAAACCCAAGAGCTGGCAAGCCCTCTCCCAGATTAAAAAAAAAACCATGAAAAATAACTCACAACATTGAGCTATGCTTATTTCATGACACAGACTCTTTTCTATACAGGGAAGTATAAATAGTGTCCACAGCTGTGCAATTTATCCTCAGCCATTAAATGTCTCCACAGTCTTACAATTCCTGAAAGTGTCTGCACTGCCTACAAATGAGCTGCATTAATATAAACAGCATGTGAAAGTCCAGAGAGCCTATAAAACAAAAGCCCTAGGAACAGACCTTAACTAAAAAGTGCCATTCTCAGATTGAAAACATAAGAGCTTGTAACTATTTCACAGCTGATCAGTTTGCCAAAGAACCCTTTCCAATGTTTGATCCCACAATTTGGAATCCCTGGTTTAGATACCTGGAGGGAAAACAAGAGCTTGTTTGAGAAGTGTGGAGCCAGCCTGCACTGTGCCCAGGTGCTGGGGTAGCAGGCATCCTACTCACAGCCCCACAGCTGCCTGGTTTCACCAAAATCCAGCTCCCTCCAGACAGAGGATGAAATAACCTGCAAAGACTGACAGATCCAAACAAGGGATCACTAACAGGTATGCACAGGAAACAACTAAACCTGATTCATTGGCTCAGGTCCTAAACAAACACGCTCATGGTATAGATATATACTGTTATAAATCCAGCACTGTTCACATACAGCACTTTGCAGAGGAATAAGTGAGACTAAAATAAGCTGTACACTGTATCTTATCTCCATTTTAAGAATGAGCAAGTTTCTTAACCTCTTTGTCTCAGTTTCCAAGGCTACAAGTGAGGCATGACAAAGGCAGGAAGAAAACCCAGATATTTTTTGGCTCTCAGCTTTTTCTTCTTTTCTTGCTGCTCAGTCATCTTCTCAGTTCCTAAACTCTGGGATTTAGTTATTTTCGCATAGATATTATTCTGTGTTCAGCCTGTTTTCTTGGTGATTCTAATCAGTTTTCCTCTATGCAAATCTGGCCAATGTTTGATGACTAAATTTGATCACTTCTTGTTTTATGCATAGAAATAATCAAGGAAACAATACCCTGACCAGCACTAGTAGAGAAAGAGACACATTCCTACAAAATAAAGTTAAACCAAGCTGTTTTTTAAGGTATGCAAATGACGTGAGAGAAGACAGGAAACCACATTTAAAGTGTAAATCAAATCCATTCTTTTGTAAAATTTCTGGAAAAGCTTTGAAAAATGGCTTTTTCTACTTTTCCCTCCCAGAATTTCTTTGTTCCTTACAAAAGGAAAAACACAGCAACAGGAAAATGAAGTGATGTTCCTCCTCTGGCAGAGAAGTAATGGAGTCTTCTCCCCCTTCCAAAGGGGATCACAGTTTGCCAGCTTTGGCAGCCACTGTAGCATTTAAAATAGAAATGAATCCCAAAATGCGATTTGGCAAAGCCCTGCTGCAATATTCAGAAAGTCTGTTTTCCCTCTTTTCCACTTCCTTTCTCCCACTCCAATATGGAGAGATGCCTGCAGGCACCTCGGGGATGAGAGGCACCCGTGGCTGACCCCCAGGGAAGAGCCCCATGAACTTTAACACACATGGAAGACAGGGATCAGACAGAGCAGCTCCTTGTATGGCCACAGCCCCGAGCCTGGGACGTGTCCAACAGCTGCTCTTGCTCTTACACAGCTTCAGCTCCACGGGAGGCAGCCCTGTGCCTCCCAGACCTGAGAGCATCACTTCCTCTGGCACTGGGAAAAAGCCAACAAGGTTTTGCAACAGGTTCCAGCAATTTTTCAGCACCCACAGACAGGACAATGATTTTCATAACACTTTTCTTTTCACCTACACTGAGGTGAATCCTGCAAGCCAGAACACACAGTATTTTAGAGATATGCTGTGTTGAAAGAAAGAATAAAGAAAATAGAAGTGCAAAAGATGAGAGATGAATCAAAGATGTGAACCCTTCAGAGGGATATCCAAATCCACTGCCAGAGTGAAGAATGCTGGCTGGAGTCAATATGCAAGAACCTTCACTCAAAACAATTGCTTTGGAAAAAAATGACTTAATATGAGACATCACTTGGCACTGGGTGGGACAATAAGCCAGTTGTCACAGATGCTTGAAGCAACAACAGAAAGCATGTTTGAGTAACAGAGGCACTGAGCTTGAGGTGAAGGAACCATGACAGCCCAGCTTTAAAGAACTGTCTTTAACAAGAGGAGCAGACTGTGTGGCATCCATAACCACTGCTTCACTGGGCTTTAAAACTACTAACTTCTCTCTGACTAGGAAGTGTTGTATATAAATTAATCCATCTTATTCATTCACAGGAAAAAAGCTATTAAGTATCTGAACCCACAAAATGTTAGCTTTAGCATGCAAGCAGCCAGCCAGCTGACTCATTCATACCACAGTTTCAATTTGAAAGGTGGGCAACATGTCTCCAATATATTTATGCAATAGCAACATTAGCAAAGTAATTCTGTTCAGGATCTTGTGACATACCTCCAGAAAATGTCAGGAACAAAACTCTCGTTCCAATTGTAAAGAAACTTTCCAAGCATCAACATTTTGTCTTCTGTATGTTTTAAGCTTTAGAATTTTTCTAATCACATCCCAAAGCCTGAGTCATTTCTGCTTTGCCATCAATGAAACTGTTCAAAGGCAGCAGCAGGAAGACTCAAAGATTGATTTCACAGATCATTGGTCCAGGCAGTGTTTGTAAACTGCTGATCCCTGCCATGGAGAATTGCTAGGGCCTTGCAGATTGAAGGGAGACTTCCAGTTTAAAACTGATTTGAAACCTAAGGTTAGCCTGTCATTTTTTCCTTAAAAAAAAAAAAAATAAAAAAAAAACCTTTTAAAGGAGTTCATTCTAAATGAGTCATATTAGCCCACACAAGTAAATCAGCACATTGTTCTGATTTCCCCTCCCTAAAATGCATCGTGTCCTCAGCACAATGCTACTGCACAAATAACTCAGGACTTGCCAAAAGCTTCCACCAAGCTTTAATTACAGCAGTCCTATTTTGTACGTTGTCAAATCAAACAAGAACTAAAAAAGCTTGCTAAAAACCAGCCAGTACTTCAAAATCTCCAATGAAGATTAAGAAGTAAATCTCTGCAATAAAGCATTAGCCAGCCCAGAAAATCCTCATTTTCTTGCTTCAAGGTAAGACTGTAGTACACACGTGAAAACTGCTGTACAAAAGAAATGGCAGGAAGCACCCATTAACTGCAACAAATTATTTTAATGCAGATCATTGCTACTAAATGTTTCAGACAAGTTAACTGTATTTCCACTTTGCCTTTTTGGCTGCTCTTTCCAACTGATTTAGCTCCACAAGTGAGAACGTTTACATTGTCAAAGTTTTTGTCACTGTCAGCATTTTGTTGAGAACATTATGCCCCATTTCAGATTTCAGTATATTTTCCAGAAGAGTTAAAAAAATAGAGGGTGCATGTCATTCTGCCAGTCATTCACATCTTACTAAGCTTTTGTCATGGCCTGACAATACCAAAAGACTTGAATGCATTTTACTGTTTTGCAAGCAGACTGCTTTCTCTCTTGTCATAAATGATGGAAAATGTAATCCTAGGGTCAACAAGGGAAACTGTAAAAATGAGGCTTCCTTACTTACAAGTATTTATTCAGTCTCTGACTTGGAGTTTAAAGGCAGGATCTTCCATGCTCTAAAAATAGCAAAAATCTGTTTTAATCCAAAATTTCAATTTTTGGATGGGAAAAGAGCACCTAGATTAAATAATCTGAAAACTGAGCAACAAACCAAGCATCATCCCAGCTCCCAAGTTTTTCCCATTGCTGACCAATACAGAAATTGATTCCCAAGAGGACTCCCAAATCACATATCAAGTATTCAGCCACAAGCAAAGCAAATACTCATCAGCAGGCTGGACTGCAAGCTTCTGATATGCAAGGCAGCTCTTGCAGCTCCCAGAGAGAAATATTTAACTGGCAAAATGTGTGCTTGCTCTGAACTGACTGTAACACATGACCTGGCATGAGCTTTGACAGCAAGTTATTCAAGAAAGATGACAATACAACAGAGTTACAAAAACAAAATACAGCAGTGCCAGGAGAAGCCTTTGGAAACACAATTTGTGATGTAAAGCCATAAATCTTTAACATCTGAACTAAAGACTTGAAGCTTTTAGAAACAGCAGCCTCGCTGCTAAGGTTAGAAGACATTCCCATACTCTATTATGGCAACTAAATAAATATTTACCATGGCTCTTTTCAAAAGGCTGGGTTAGCAAAGTGAGCAAGACCATGAGAGTGTTCTGGGTCCTCTTTTAAACACCAGAATAATTGACTTCAGGCAAGCCAAGCTTTTAGCTCTCTTATTTGTAAAATCAGTAAATTATGGAGTTCTGGGTTTTGATAGGAGTTGACTTAAAAAGCCATTTCTTTCACTCTGCTGCCTCTCTGCTTCCAACACACAGGCAGCTGGGATGCTCATTAGAAGTCTCCTCAACAGCACTTTAAAGGAAAAAAAACTTCAGCAAATCAAAGTCCCAGCAAATTTCTGGAAAGATGAGCACTTCAGTCACACTCTCCAGACAGTGAAATCGTTTTAAATCACCCCTTCTTTCTACTGTACTACTCTAAAGATAAAAATGGACTCTTCCCAAAACATGAATATAGCAGAAGATTCAACACTTCCTAAGCCAGCATTAATAGTCACTTCAAACAAATATATATGCAAGATTTACATATCCACATCCAGATAAATCTGAGCAAAGACACACACCATTCTCAAGATGTCTTCTCTTTGAATGAAAGTTTGTACAACATTTTTTTCACCAATAACACTAAAAAGTTGATTTTGAGATATAAATATTTTTAAGCTGTACATTTCAGAGCACATAGTGTAGGATGATCACATTTGTCCAAATCTTCATGGCCAAAGTTATTTATAGAGAGGCCTCCTGAACTATTGACAGAAAATTTATACCTTAACTTCCACAAATACTAAAATGGATCAGTCAGTAACTGTTTCCTATGAAACTATAAACTTATTAATACAAATAAGATATGAAATCACAGGAGGTGCACACAAATGCCAGAACTGACTGGTCTGCAGAGCCTAACAGCATAATGAGCCACAGCAACTCAAACTGTTTCTTCAATTCAGGCACTTCTTTTTTCTCCACCCAAAAGACATACTCTGTTTTCTAAGTGACTGCCTTTTTGTCAGATTCCAAAGTAGACCCTTCAGCCTTGAGTTTGCTTTGTCCACTAGCCCTTAATTATGAGGTGAAAGAAGAAATAAAGCAGAGAAAATGAGTAATTTGAATACAAGTTCCAAAACCCAGCACCTTCCACAGTTTGTGCCAATGTTTCTTCAGAAAGTCATAATTTTATACAGAGCAAATTCTAATGTTTTTGAATTCTATAAGTGTTAAATAAAATATTTTCTACTCAAAACACTGCAGAGTTAAAGGTGCCAAACAAACTGTGGGGCACTAAAGGTGTTACAGAGCTAGAATAAAGGGAAATGTATCCATTTTTACATAGCTACAAGCAGTAAATACTTTATGAATGCAAAATAAAAACTTGTGGTTATGCTCCGAACTTAAAAAACTTAAATGTTATGTAATAAAAAGCACAAAGCTCAAGAGAGTTGCTCATCTGAAAAATATGAAAAAAACCCTTTCAAAACAATGTATTTATTCCAGCACATCTTAGAGAGGCAGAAGAGACCAAGTTCCCTGTATGTGCACATTGTGTACAGCTCTTCCAAAGGGAATGTTTACCCCAGGTCCCAGCACACCCTGTGAAACAGTGCAGACACAGGAGGGTCACCAGCTAGCAGAGCAGCATCCAGAAAGAGTTGTCTTCATCACAAGACACCTTCACTTTCCTCTCTCAGTAAAAATCAAGCAGGCTGACTTGTATTTCAATATTTTTCCTTATCTAAAAGCCAGAGTGCTGATTTTTCAGGTGCAGCACAGTAAAGTTTGAGACTGAACCTCCTCTTCTCTGTATGTTCTGTTCCTGAGTGCTGCTGCCATGTGCACCCAGAGCACAGCAGTGAGGAGCTCCTGTGGTTTGTAGGGCTCCTTATCAGCCTGAGGAAGGCGCCTCAGGAAGGTATGACTGTCCATTCTCCTATTTTTTAAGCTCTCAGAATACAACTTGCCTCTAGTGCATCTCTCAAATGAACCCAAGAGTGCCTTTTGGGTGGTGTGACATCCCTTCTTTCCAAGCTCCATCACAAACCCACTGCCAAGAAAACAACAAGCATGTTCAAGAAAAACTTACAGGTGCAGGCTGATGACTGCAAGCGCACTCCTGAGACCACAAATCCCCTCCCACGTGTCCCAGGAAGGATCCAGGAGCTGCCCAGGCTTTGAGCTGTCCTCTGGCTGTCATTTTTCAGAACTCTGTAGCAGATTATGCAGCTGGGGCAGATATTTTACCATGTGTCATGAAATGAACATTTCTATGGCTGATACACATTTACCTTGCTTGCAGAACAATTACTCCAAGAAGTCATGGAAAAATAGTGATGGAAAAGAAACCTTGACCCATGGGGCAAAGTCAACTTTAGGAGCTGAAATCTATGGATTTTAAAATACCCTAAGTTACAGATATTTGTAAACTGGCAGCTGAAAGCCAAAAAAAAATTACAAAAAAACTTTTGCCTCACATGCACAATAGGAAAGAAACAAAGTTTTTAAATCATAACTGGTCCAATTTCATTTGAAACACCAGCTAGAATAGACAATCATCTCACTCATTATCAGCAAGAGAAACCCAAGAAGCCACATCCATCTGCTGCAGAGAGATGGAAGATGGGACTGTGCTCCTCTACAATGGCCACACGAATGACAAGCTATGGTTTTTGGAAAAGCAGAGCTTACCTTGGTTTAGAAACTGATACTGATTTTCAATTATTTCACTTGTTCATTAATTTTTTATCCACAGTTCAGATATTTGCATGCAGCACAATCACTGCAGCTATAAAATGAGTACTGGCTGCTTATTTTTCCAATATATTTTCAAACTTCTATTGTGATTATTTGATTGAAAATGAACACCAACTCTTTTAAGTCAGCAAAGCACAAAAAAAATCCAATGTGTTATCTGTGCAATACAATTTAGTGACTATTGACTGAACTTATAACCCCCTCAGTAAGCTGTGCTTGCTGCTGAAAACAACAATATTCATTATATGGATTTGTATTTCCTCCTGTGTTCTACAGATCTCATTCTGTTTGGGTGTTTAAATACCTTTTAATGAAAGCCCCCAAGTTTGCTCTCTGTGTAGACAGACCAATATTGAACTGCAGAAATTGAACTCCAAGGGGAAAACCCCATCATGGAACATTTGATCTATTAAATCTAATTCCCACTTGTTTAAATGCTGTTGCTTTGGTATATCACCTGTTTACTTTTATTTCTCCTAAGAATTGTTAGTGTATGCATGAACCTTCCAGCTGCCCCAGCAGTTGTGCAGGAATATTTTAGAAAACACCATTATTCCACAGCATTTCCATCATCCCCTCTGGGGGGACTGAGCAGAACTCCTGATAACCTGTGCTGGTTTATCTTTTCCACCATGTTTCTGTACAACACTGTTTCTCACTCAGCAAATTTGGCTTCAAAAGGTCTGTCTGTTGCTATCTCCATTGTTCAGGAATAGCACTGTTGATTTACACTGATAAACAAAGATAATGTACAACCATAAGCAATGAAGTCAATTTGCAAAGGACTCAGTGGGGAAAAAAGCCTCCAATGTTATCACTATCAAGTACAACAGAGAAAAATTACAGCCTTGTGGAAAGAAAAAAAAAAAAAGATGAGGGGTGAGGACTGGGCATCTTTTTTTTAGGCACCACCTCTTGCTGTTTACAACATGATGCAATCCAGTATGATTTGCAGTTGTCTATGTAAAGAATGTATTTACTGAATGCCCTTGTGATGCTGATGGCAATACCATCAGAAGGCAACCTGATTCAGCTTCTCTCTTTGAAAGCAACAATCAAACCCTTCCCACACTCCAACAAACAGAACAACAGAGAATTATGCAGAACACAGGAGAACTCACCATGACTAAAGCTCCAGTGAGGCTGAGGAATCTCCATCTAGACCACTCTGCAAGCTCTCCCTTATGCTGCTTCAGGCAGGAGGTTTTTCATGGCAACTGTTACTAACAGTGTCTCTCTACCAGCTGCTAAAAGCAGGTACTTTATGTACCAGAGTGCAACACTCCTCCTGATGCACCAGTCACTGAACACCTCACTAAAAGAACCACCTTTGGAAGAGATCTGCTGCTGCTCTGAGAAGATAAGTGGGTTAACTTGTAAAGAGCCACGACCCAGCACCCTGCCTGCCAACAGGTTCATGGAGCAAGATGCCAGTTAGGATATGGCATGGAACTGCCAGCACCACAGGTAAATGAAACACAAGGGAAGATCTGAGCTCTGCTTCTGCTGACATTCTCTCTCACAGGGATGCTGCCTTGGCTGCACATGAAATACTTACCAGGCAAAATTCAGAGGAGCAGGAGCCTCAGGGAGCTTTGCCCTAACACACCTTCATTTTCTGTGCTTCCCAAGCAAACGTCTGTAGCCAAAACCACTGCCCTTAAACCTGACCTGTCTCACTTCAAGGCCTGCAATAACACTTTCCAATTTCTGTTGTTACAACTGAAAGGTTTGTTATTGACAACTTCATTAGCAGCAGAGCGGGTTTGAGACGTATTGCTAATAATCTGATATTCCAAACTTAAAAATTAAAAAAATCACAGCATGAAAATACAATTTTACATCTATAAAGCTCTTAAATAGTCAGCATTTTTGCGTTGGATGTGTGTTTAACACCGAGTTCAGTGAATTCTTCCACTGACTACAACATACCACAAGCTGTTGCACAACCACAGCATGTGTAAATGATCACACTGGCAGCTCTCATGTGCCCCCCACTCTACATCTTTACTAGGAGCTGTCTCCTTGCTTCTAAAAACTGAGAATGTCTACAGTTTATGGAACAGAAGTCATTAAATAAACTATCTCCTCTAAAGATCATTCCAAATGGCAGGAGTCACACTCCTTAACCATATAGTTACAGCCTCAGAAGTCTCAGACTGGGGAATATTGTGCAACCTGTTTTTAAGGAAAACTACCCAATCTAGATGAGGAAGGCCCAGAAGGACAATTAGCAAGGTTTAAAGCAAATGGAAAAACAATTACACAACATGACTTACTCCCCCGTGGAAAACTCCTGGACTAATATTTATTCTCTCTGAGCTTGTATATATTTGCATTAAACTTCAAACTTTAATAAAGCAACATGGTTGTAATTCTGAGCCTTCACAGAGAGAATCAGTGATATTAACAGGATGCCAAACAGGCCAAAAGGGCACTCTGCAGAAGGCTACTCGGGGCTAAAACAGAGGGAAAGGCAGAACTGAGGGGAAGCAAAAGGCACAAAAAGACTTAACAGTTACCCAAGGACAGCTTCAGCTCCAGAGGCACTGAAATTTGAAGTTACTTTCACACACATGTTTCTGAATGTCCTGGCCAATTTGGGGGGGAAGATTATGTATTTTTAAAACTGTTCTTCCTTCTTGCTGCACCACAGAAGCCCCCAGAAAGGACACCAATAAGTATCAAAGCAGAACAATGACACTCACTAAGAGGAAATTTGGCAGCTGAGACAACAATAAGAGCATCTGTGATATGTACAGAGACTTACGCTAAGAGGGAATATACATGAAGCCAGTGTGGAAGGATGTCTATATTTGTTCATGTTTATACTGTAAGATTTAAATGTCTTTTAAATGTGTTTGAAGGCTTTTCTGACAGCAAGACCCTGGGAGCTGGAAGACTGGAGATAAATATATACATGCAGAACTTACATCTCCTGCATTTCAGACTGTCTTCCTCCTCTGGGGAGCTTTGTAGAGAGGCCTGTGTAAATACAGGCATGCATCCAAGAGGGAACATTTTAGGATTGAGATCAGTTTTACAAAAACATGGAAGGTCAAACTGTGAACACTAAACAGCTTCCTACAGAACCTGTAGCCAACAATACAATAACCCAAATCTGCTTGAACACCAGTAACGTTGCTTTGGCAAATTCTGTACTAGTAGCAGTATTTTCTGAAATAGCACTAACTTTATCAAGTTAGTGATCTTACTTTTTAGCACCGCACTGAACTGGCATCTCAGACAAGATGTTACTAAAACAAGTATTGCTAGAAGCCTACAATGTTTAGCCTGGCATGATTTTTATCCATTTGTTTACTGTGATTTCAAAAACTTTGCTAAAAATGTCTCCTGCAGTCAACAGTGACTGCATTAAGACAGTTGAGCATTTTTCAGCATCTATATTTAAGCACATATAAGGCTTTTTAACTGAAATATTACTCTTAAGGAAAATATGGGATAAAGTCTACAAATGAAAAGATTTTAAAATGCCTTTCCCAGACAATATTTATATTTTTTTACATTTTATGTAAATAAAATTATTTCCCCCCCATTTCCCCAGAACCAAAGACTTAAAAAAAGGAAATCCATTACAGATTGATTACAAAACACTTCTCTAAGAGGTATGGCTCAAAACTGAGTTTGTCTTCATCCTGCACAGCAATATGTGATTACTAGGAGGAGATAAATGATGACTGAGGATCCCAGGGGTTCTGAAATCCTGTTGTTCTTGTTGTCATCTGAACAGACAAACTAAAAACATTTGTGGTAAATCCATTTTGTAACTTGGTGAGTTAACATGTTAACTTTTCAAATAGCTGAATGCATCCCAAAAGAAATTCAATTCAAAGAAGGTGACCTCAGAGTTACACCCACTGTGTAGTTTTCCTCTATCCACATTTTGCACTATCAGGCAATCTCAAATCAACTCAGTCCACTTTAAGAGATATGGGAAAAGAAATTGCTTGAGTCACTCAGCTCTATCTATCTCAGGCAAAAGGAAAACTGAAAATTTCTTACACAGTTGATACTTTCTGCTTTTGATCTGGAAAACACAGAGCCCACAGCGCTAAACCACAATTCATGGAAATTGCACCTCAAATATTGGACAACTAGTTAGAATTATTACAAAGTGAAAACAAGCCATTTATCCTTGTCACTGATGTCGTGGAGATTCTAAAGCTGTCACATTCTCCTCAGTGTACGTGTTGACTTGCTCCACTTCACCCTGCTTTAAAACAATGCAAGTCAACTAGCAACTCTTACTCCAGTTTGCAGCCTGTATTTTTCCACTCTAGATGTAAAACTGTATGGTAATGGAAATTCTGCATTATTGTGCTGATCCATATGAAACAATGGAAGTATTTCAGCCTTAGGCCAATGTAAATCCCAGTGCAACTCCTGGTCCTCACACAGCGGCTGTGTGGGAGCACAGGAAGGTGGGAAGACTGGTAATGCCAAGAAAGGCTCTGCAGACAAGGTCCTTGCAGCAGCCTGTCCCAAGTAATGCACTCACAGAACGTGCTCCATCCATCCCTCCAGGTATCAGCACGGAGAACCCAAAGCCTCTTCCGTGGGTCTGGGGCTACACATCCCCTTCTCCAAAATCCACGGGACTTTACATACACAGACAGTGGAATTTCCCTCACTGGTGATTTTTGGCTGCCACTAACAGCCAGTAAATTCTATATATGGCTGCAAATAACTTGACATTCTCTCTCTCAACTTTGCTTCAATTACTAAACCAAAACATGTTCTACAGGTTATTATTTTTGTACTCAAAGTAGGCTAAAAACATCTGGAGGTGTTAACAGCAGAGAGATAAGAAAGTTACATTTTTCGTTTCCCCATCAGTTGTTTTCTTTACAATCTCCTTTCACACCACAGGTACTCCACAACCCTCTCAGCGCTTTCCACCAGCTCAGTACCATCTCCTCGTCAGAGCCGAGGCATTTGCATTTCAATGCCCTGCCCGTACCCGAATGTCAGCTCTGACACACCGACTGCACGGGAGGGAGCAGCTCGGCAGGATTCCCGGCAGGATTCCTCGGCAGGATTCCCGGCAGCTGCAGCAGCACAGCAAGTGGGACAGCGCGGGGCTGGCAGGAGACAGCCCGGCTCACCTCGGGGCCCCACCTGGCGATCCTTGGGGGCTCTGCTCCGGGGCTGGGCCAGGGGGGCTCCAACAGCCTCACAATCAAAAGAGGAAAAAAAAAGAGAAAGGACTATTAACACTGCCTGAAACCCAACCTCAGAGAACAGTCAGAACAAGAGGAGCAGCGACAAGGAGGAAAGCTGCAGATCCCTTCAGAGAACAGGGCAAAGCAAACATGGGCCATTAGCAGGGATGGGATAGTGTGATCCTAAACCGGGATGAGGGAGCCTAAGAGCAAAGACTAAACAGGAAAAGGAAAAGAAAGGAGACACAGAGGAGTGTAAATTCAGAAACAAAGTAGAGAAAACGTGTTAGAAGTTAACTCAGAGTAAGTTTCTCACATACATATTTTTCCTAGCACGATACAGAAGGTTAACAGTAACTGCCAATATCTATGACCCTTATCAATAGATTACAATAGTTATCATAATATATTAGTATCCTGTTTAGGAAAATTAAATCAGTCAACATTTAGGAGTCATTTAACCAAATGGCATCCTCCCCTTTATTTTTCTTTAAATGACTGATTCCAACCAATTCCTTTACTTGGAAAGTAAACAGGAAATAATACATATATTGGTAAAGATGCCTGGAAATGGAGTTTCTGAAGAGCTGAAAAGTCAGAAACACAAATTTCCCAAGAAATTAAAATGGTATTTTGTCTCTTTGCTCTCTTTCCGTGAAAGAGCCATAAGACTTGCAGATACATAGGAAATGCTGCTCCTTCAAATGAACTGCATGCTCTAAAGTAGAAGGAAATGCAAACATCGCATCCATTATGAACTGCAGCTGAGTGAAAGTGCCTACCTGCAGCCAGGCCAGGCAGCAAAGTCTGCTGGCTCCTTGTTCTGCAGCTGGTACCTCCTGCCCAGGCTCAGGAATCACACCCCACCTGCCACTGCTCAGGTGAGGAAGGTGTCCTTTAGCCAGAGAGATCTGTCCAAAAAGGTAATTTAGGAAATCCGTGTCTGAAGTTATCTACATGGGATATCCTAGCAACACGGGAAAGCCATCAGGAAATGAATACATAAGATTAATCATGGAAAGTTACTCATGGAAAAACTGGTAATTCCTTCTTGCATAGTTCTGTATTTTAGAGAATAAAATAAAGTTTTCCTGAAAACACATTGAGCAGTAACTCTGGAGGAAGATGCTTAATCTGGATAAAACAACTTAGCTACTTTACAGACACAACCTTTTAAGCCAGTATGAAGCTAGATTAAGAGCTCTAACAAGTCCAAACAACCAAATAAAATCTCCAAAAGTATTTGCCACTCTTGCTACACCCCTTGATTCAGACTGTCTAGAGGAGGTTTTAAGTCAAACAAAAGTCACACAGCAGGAAGGACATCCAGTTTGCCACAAAGGCAGTTGTTCAGCTGGCAATTTTAAGAAAGTTAAAGTAAACTTTCTAACTATAGAACCTAATTATTGGAATTCCATAAAGTCTTGGTTCCTAAAACAACTGTGCGTTCTTTTCTTCATGCCCATATATCTCCATATGTTATTTTTTTAGTAAGTATCTAGGAACAAAATGTCTTAGCAGACATCAGACAACCTTTAAGCCACAGTAGGTAAGGGGAAAAGCTTTGGAGGCACTTACGAAGTGGTTAAAGAAGAATGAGCTCTACAAAAGTAAATGGCAAAGATCTAAAGTAAACAGAAGTTACGTTCTCTGAGAAGGAGCCCCTAGTTAATCTGAGGTCAGAGATCCACCAGACGACATTCCCCCTTGCCCCTGTGCTCACCTCGGAGCAGCCTGGCCATTCTGCATCAGGTATCAACTGCTCCACAAGCAGCAGACAACTGCGAAGTATTCACATCGTTTCACTCGCTGTCCCAGCGCGAATCCCAGCTTTCCCAGCCCAGCCTCAACTTCAACCTCAATAAAAACTGGCAAACAGACCGACCCACCTACAAATCCAAAATAACCTTCGAGAGAAAGGACCGAGAGGATGGAATGCAGCTACACACGTCCATGCCAACACGTAAAGCCTTTCAAGTCAGTAATTCCTAATAATAACAGAGCAGGGACAGAGCCCCGGCAGGAGCAGCATCCACCCGGCACCCACAGCAGCTTTACCCCGGGAAATTCCTCGAAGGTGTCAGCGCGGCGGCAGGCGCTCCCCAGCAGGGCGCGGGATCGCGCCGCACGCTCCCAGCCGCGCTGCGGGCTCGGCCAGCGCCCGGGGCTGCCGGCGAGCACCCGGGGGCCCCGCGCCGCGCCCGGGGGCGAGGGCGCCGCACGGCCCCGTGGGGGCCCCGGCGCGGCTGCCGGCGCCAGACGGGCTCTGCGGGCGCCGCTGCGACCGGGACCGCGGCGGGGCGAGGGGAGCCGGGGGACCCGAGGGGAGGGAGTGACGGGCAGTCGGCGGCTGCGCCCCGCCGGAGCCCGGCTCGCTGCCCCCGCCGCGGCCCCGCTGAGGAAAGCTGACCGCCGCCGCCCCCCGGCCTCCCCTCACGGCGTGAGGGGCCGTCACCCCACTCCCGTCCCTCACCTGGCAGGGGCTCCCCGGCCCCGCGGCGCCTCCCGCGGGGAGGCGGCGGCTGCACCCCGGAGGCTCCGTGCGGGCTCGGGCTGGGGCTCCGATCCCGCCGGGCCCCGGCGAGGACGCGGCTCCCGGGACGGGGCTGCGACCGCCGCGCCCGCGCGCAACAACCAACTCCGGGCGCCGCCCCCCGCGCGCGCACCGCGGCCACAAGCCCCGCCTCTCGCTCGCTTATTGGCTGTCTGCGGCGAGTGGGCGTGGCGCCACCGCGGGACGGTGCGAGGCCCTCGGGCGGCCGGGATAACCGCCGCGAGAAGACTACAACTCCCGGCGTGCACCGCGCGCGGGCCTTTAAATGCGTTCCGTCAGTTCGCGTGCGCGCGCGCGTGTAGAAAGCATGTGCTTCCGCCTGCGGTGGTGAAGTAGTCCCGCTGCGTGGTTTGAATTCCAGCCCCGCGCTGGGCCGCTGAGGGGAGCGGGACGGTGGGCGCCGAGCCGGGAGTGCTCCTGACTCGGCTGGGCCTTCTCCAGAGGGACTCCTCTGGGAGAGGCGAGAGGGCCGCGCTGAGGCGGGAGCGGAGAGATCCCAGCAGGCGGGGCTGTAAGGTGGCCGTGCGCGTGCGGGAGGCGCGGCGGCTGCGCGGGCTGAGGGGACCCGGCTGAGGGGACGCGGCCACCCCCGGCGACCCCGGCCCTGCGCCAGAGCCGCCGGCAGGTCAGTAGGGACGGGCCCGCCGCCCCTCCTCGGCCGCGGCGGGCAAGGAGCCGGCGGGCGGCCGCGGTGCCGTGGGCCGCCGTGAGGGGGGCTGGGGCAGCCGCCGGAGCTCACGGGGGGTGAGGGGGAAGAACCGGATGAGGGTCTAAGTGCTTGGCTTTCGGTGTTCTCCATTATATATCTTTCCACGGTTCCCCCAAAGCGATATTTCATGGCTCTTTAGTTCTATTTATTAGTTCTCTCTGTAGGTCCACTTAACGTTCCCTTGTCAAGCAGGTGATTTATTATGGCGCGGGTTTCTGATACTTCTGTCCAGGTTTCCACATTCAGTTCCCCCTTCTGGGGAACCAGGTCTCTTATTTCGAGCGCTAAAAAGAAGCCCCGAACCTGGGGTTGAAGACACCGGGGCCTCGTGCCTTGCGAGGCGCCATTCATTCCCGTCCTCTGGAAAACCAGCGCTAGGGCAAAAAGGAGGAAGGGCAGGGGAAATAGAAATAAAAGAGCTCCCGCTCTCTAGAGTAGCGGCCTCCAGCTTTTTTGGCTGTCAATAAAGAACACTTTTTATCATGCATCTCTCATGTATGTAAATTTATTGGTTTAGCAGTTATCTACATGTAGTAGTATACTGATATATACTATAAAACATACTCAGACATAGAAATTGAGAAAGGATAAGACAAAGGCGAAATAGACAGTATATTAGGACATTCTTTCACAAAGCTGCAAAAAATGTAGCTTTTTAATTTGCCTTGCATGTGACCCCCTCGACGACTTTTAGAGCACATGTATGTTGTTCTGAAGTGACCATTCTTAACTTCTGAAGACTGTAAATATAAACTGCTGATAAAAACAAAGAATTTATTTTTCATAGGTTTTCTTTTTTAATTCTGGCCATATGTGTAGGGGCACAACCTATTTGAAGACAGTGTTATGATAGTGAAATGTTGTTTTACCTTCTCTTGGCTTTTTTCACACCTATATCCTATGCCTGTTAGAAGGGATGAGATATTCAGTATTTCTAGAACTATATCACTTCGTGGCAGATACTTTTCCCCATCCTTAGAAATCTGGCATGTCTTGAAATAGAAGTTGAGAAGTTTGGCTTAGAAATGGTATCTAAAGTATTTGGGTTAGTCTTTGAAGTCCTAGGTTAACTCTTATATAGGATCCCAGCAAAATGTTAGAAAAATGAGAGATTGTGTGATCTGACCACATTGTCTTTGTTATAAATGGAGTTTTGTTCTTTGGTTGCCCTGGTGAGGCACACAGAGGGTATGTGGTGATGACCTTTCATGACTCAGAAAAGGGAGGAGAGAATCCTGTTCCTTTGGTACCTGAGGCTGGGTCCAGCTCCTGTGTGTACCCGTTAGAAGGTGGCTGTAACAATTTCTGGTGCTCTGCAGTGAAGCAGCCAAGGAAAGAGATTCTCACTGTTTACACCTTGTGCTCTTGCAGGGATTTCCCTGGCCCAGCTCAGGCTTGCAGGGTGTGGCTGGCCAGCAGTGCCCCTAGAGCTGAGAAGCTGATCTCCCTGTGCTGCTGGGTTGCTGGATGCCAGCCCTGACTGTGAGCTGTGCTTTTGCTTGTATGGCATCACAATGTTACTGTCAGGGCACAGGAATGGAGAAAATTGTGCAGGGATGTGCTGGGGCTGACTTTGTAACTTGTGTTAGTGTCTGTTCCCCGTGAAGTGAAATGAAGGGTCACTCAGCATCCAGGTGTGTCTCCTCACCTGCCACAGAGGCTCAGCCTTCCATGCTAATTGCTTCTCCTTGATTAAATAGGAAGTGTTTTAGGACCAGTTATTCAGTGGGATTTTTCTCAAGCTTGCTGGCTCATACAAGTTTCTGAATTCTTGCTGTACTTCTTGTCCTCTCCAGACTGTGGGTGGAGAATTTAAATATTCCCGTTCAGCATTGCTGCAGTGCACACAGAGCTGTGCTTGGTTTGTTTGAGTGTTGGGGCATGTGCTGTGAGGAATTGTTAGAGGATAAAATAATGGAGACACTCTGGATAGTGGTCTGTGGGAGAGATGGGTGACTCAAGGGAACAGGCCTTTACAATTTTGAGGACAGTAGGTGAATACAGAAAAGTTGTCTTTTTTTTTTTTCTTTTTTTTTCCCCCAGTTATTCATATACCTTTAATAAAATGCTGTTTCAATCTATAATGTGAGTGGCTTGGGAGTCCCAAAATGAAGTTGCTTTCTGCATTCCTTGTAGCTTTTTTGGTTTTTTTTTACTTCCATGATTTCCTTTAGAAAGAGAGAGGGAAAATGTTTCTTATGTTCATGGAAGCTGTTAAGCTTCTGCTGTTTTTAAGACAAGAAGAGTGATCAATAAACACACTTCAACACTAAGTGTTCACGAGGTATGAATTACTAAATGTAGTTTGCTTTAGAAGCCACTGGTTTTTCCAGAGGACTGGTTTTTGAAAGCAGGTAAGGCTAATTGGTGCCTATTTCCAATACACAGTCAAGTGGTGGCTGAAGCTTTATTGATGTAGGTCAGGCTCCATGGCAGGATGTGCAATGTTGGCCATATTGTGGGGTTGGGGCTCCTTCCTGTCCAGTGGCATCAGCAGCACAGCTGTTGGTTTGTGCTGGAGTTGGACTCCAGGGTCCTTGTGGGTCCCTTCCAAGTCAGATGTTCTGTATTCTGTGGTGCAAACCTGTAGTCTGATACTGGACCTGGAATTGTGAGGGCAAAGCAGCCAGATCTGGCTTTGTGCATGCACTGCCAGTGGGACAGGTCTGGTGATAAGCATTTCATTACCAGACTAGTCTGTTTTAATCTCTTGCATAATGGGATTGTTGGGATGTATATGGTAAAGCTATTTGTATGCACATTAATCCCACAGATGACTAATTCTTGTTAAAGGAATAACTTGCATTGTTCATAGCTGTTAGAGGCAAAGCTGAGACTGACATTTGATTTCTGAAAGTCTTCTTGGTACCACTTTGACAAGGACAGCTTTTGATGAATTGCAGCTACGCCTACCTTTGAGTGTGTTTATTTGTGAGAAATCTTCATTCTGTGTTACAGGGAAACAAAACCACTTAACTGTGGAATACCTGAATTTCTTCCAAGTTCTTAATTTGTTAGGAAATCTTCCTTGTTCCTAGACCTTACTTTTGCAAGTTCTGATGTACTTGGAAAAAAACCCATCCTTCGGAACCATTAGGAGCATTTTTGGCTAGAATGTTTTAACAGTAAATATGTTAAAAGGAGCCTGTGCTGTGTTGCCTTCATTAATGATTTTAGTCCTACAAACAAATAATCCTGCACTGTTTTGCAGGAGACTGTGGCAAGAGCTGACTTTGGCTGACTGATTTGTCTTTTGGACCATACATCTCTCCTGTCATACAGTGAATTGCAAAATAAACCTTATATTTCACTGTTTCTGAAATTTTTGTGACTTGGATTGTTGATACTGTTTCTTCATGTAAAAGGGAATGGAAATCTAAGGCGCTGGCACTTGCCTTTGTGCATCATGGCTGGGATGAGTAATGAGGTGAGCAGTGGGCACCCTTAGCCTGCAGGTCAGGGTGCTGGGATACCATGAAAATGGCAAAGGATGGTTTGGTCACAGGATTGAGTGGCAGAAGGCTTTGTTGCTGACAACAAAAATCTGTGCAGTGCATAAGAGAATGAGGGTAGTCAGTGTTGGTTATTAGTTGACTTCAAGAGGCTTAAGACTGACAGGATTTATTTCTGGATCCTTTTTTCCATTTTTTTTTCTTCCCCTAACAAGTGTAAAACACAGAGGATTTCTCAGCAATTTGGTGAATTAACAGGGGAAAAGTCTACTTTTGTTTTATTATTGTGTTCAAATATGAAAAGATGATAAATTCATAGCTATAATTATACAGTAGTGTCTGAGGGATTGTTTGCTGACAAAAGAAATTCAGCAGTTTTTCAAGTGCTCTTCAGAATGTCATCTGTAGAACTTGCCAGGCTTTGCTTGGAGGGGTTCTCAGTCTTAACCAAATGGTGGTTAAAGCAGGTCTGACTTGGCTGTGTCTGTTCTGTGGTTCCTTTTATTTCAGGTAAGTAGTATGGATGAATTAGTGGGGTTTTTGTGAATTTTTGTGTTTGTTACTTAAGAAATAAACTATTTGTTCCTCTTGGAATTTCCTTGGCTGCTGTTTTGATGCCTTGGACATAAGGTAGTTTGTTTCTTCTTGACTTTGAGTATTGTTTGCTGAAATCCAGTAATTGGCAAAACATTTAGTAGTGGAAATGAAAGAGATTTGGGGAGAATGGACTTGGTGTAAGAATAGGCTAAGTAATCTCAGGCTGGTGTCCTGAGATTATAATAGAATTGTATGTTCAGCAAAGGCTGAGTTTCTGATGTAACAGAATCAGTGTCCCATACCAGTATTGAGGGTGTGCTGTGCCTGACAATATATGGAAAGTGGCAGTCTCCATAGTTGGGAAAGCAGTGGAGAGAGAGCTGTGGCAAAACAACTTCTGGTAATAGTATGACACTGTACAGGACAGAAAACAGATCCACACAGAGCCAAGTGCTGGGAACAGTAAACTGTGAATCTTCTGTCACACTTCCAAATCTGGAGTTTGCTAACATTGCATTTCTGCCAGGAGGGTGTTCCCAGTGCAGGATAGTGGCACGTGGAGGTGAGAGAAGGGAGCTTTCAGTACAAGCTTTGTAGTTTGTCATTTTAGGGTTGTTGTTTCCTTACTTGTATTCTACCCTGGGTATGGTGGTGCTCTTCTGCCCCAGTTTTCCCCATCTTACTTCAAGAACAATCTGCCTTGTTTGAATTTTCACTTATCCAGGACATTGACAAAGACACCTTCTGATAGCTAAAGGATACAAAAGTAAGACTTACTGAAGTAGGATATTCCATTTAAAGCTACCATCTCCTCAAATATACAGGCATCTTGTTGGAATATCTCAATAATGACAAATTCTGTGGGATTTCTAGAGCAGAGGAGCAAATCTTCAGAGTCTCTAAAGTCCTGAAATATAGGCATATTGGGATGCATGTTTTTGCAGCCCTGACATCTAGCCAGTAACTATCATAGGTAACCTCCTTAAATCTTTTGGAGCAGAGTGCTGGCTCTGGGTGCATGTATGTTGTAGCTGCTATTGCACATGACTCATGCTGCTGCTGAAGTGAAATTGAGATAACCAATATTTGACTAAATCCTCACTGTTTGAATATGTGGGAAACATGACAGAATAGACTCCAACTACTCTTTGCTGAGCTTAAGAAATTACTGCAATTCATGTAAGATACGACAAGCCAGTATAATAAATAATAAGAAGAAATTAATCAGAATTGTAGAATTTAAGTTCTTTTTCCAGACCTATGGAGAAGAATCTCATCTTTCATCAGGAGGATAAATGTTTGCTTTAGATTGGAAAGGGGGTAAAAAGTCATGTCAGTTTATGATATAACCCCAATTTTTTCTGGTAATCATATTTTGTCCCACTTAAGACTATTTTGGGGCCCTCTGTTACTGGAATAGCTTCAAATGTTCTTTGTTTCTGGCAGCAGTAGAATTTTAGGGAGAGCTGAATCGCAGCCTGTGGAGTTATAGCAATGTACATCACTAACTCCTGGCTCTGTTACTCACATCCCTTTTTCTTCTGCCAGCTGCTTGTTGGATCCTTTGCTGAGCCATTTCACCCTTTCATTTGGCATAAACTAATTTGGTAAATGAACTAAATGCTCTTCTGTTTCTTCAGCATGCTGAACCACCATGTGATTTGTCCAGGGAACAGGTGCCAGGCTGAAAGATGATGCTCTAGGAGTAGTTGGTAGCTCAACAGGCTTAGGCTGCAGTGAAACCGTAGCCTTAGGCAGTGGACAGCTGGTGTCTGCACCTTCCAGCACCTGGCTTCTCTTCATGCAGGCAGAGGATCTTTCTGGATGCTTCTCTTGATGTCTTGTGAGAACTACAGCCCACTGCTGGCAGAACAAATCCAAAGTTATCTTGGGTGATTGGAGGTGGCTCTTCAAGCTGGGTACGACTTTACCACGCATGGCAGTGGGTGTTCCCATACACATTCTTTTTCAATTAGCTCTGGTATTCCTTTGAGCCCTTCCTTACAACAGTGCCTAGTTGGAGATACTGAGCCTCCTTGCTTTCCTGGGATTCTCCCAAAGGGAAGAGTTAGGGAGTTAAGTAGCTCTGTAAAATGTCCAATAAGCTGTAACCAGCTGAGAAAGGGGGAGAGGGCAAGACCTTCCTTTTTGCAGCAGCAAGTTGCTGCTTTGTAAGCTATCAGAATCTAGGTTGTATCAAAATATGCAAAGCTTGAGCATTAGAGAACTACAATTTTCAGGCCTCTTCCATCTTAGGCCACCAGTATTTTGTCGGTTTCCCATTCTGTGTCAGTTAATAGCTATGTATAAATCATGTGACATCATCAGGATTCTGTAAATTGTTCACTAACGCCAAACATGTACTTGTAATGTAGAAGCACAAATATTTTTTCTTAAAGCTCTGAATATAGGAAAAAGAAAGTGAGAAAAAAGCTTCTGAATCATATTAGCTTGATCCCTGCTTTCTAAATGTCAATTTCAAGTAACAGATAGTGCATGATTCATACTGCTTGCTGATGGTTTTGAACAAAATGCCATCAAGTTAAAACTTCTGGGTTATTTGTGGAGAGGTAATGTGACAAGTGCTTTTTCAGTAGTTGTGGTTGACTAACCTGGTTCAGCTTTCTGTTTTTAAAGAGTGTACTCAGGCAAACCAGACTTGATATTTGGTGCCATTAACACAAGCACGGCTCTGGACAGGTGTGGGCTGGGAAAGCTTCCTTGGAAGCATTGACATGAGGAGGTGTTGGAGGTGACAGGATGATCCAGCTTGGGAACATTAGCATTTAGTGAAGCTTGAGCAGCTAAGCCTTAGGTATAAATAAGAGTACAGAGGAATCTTAACAGGCCTGGTATAGCACGTGTCTGCTGCAGCTGGCACTGGCACTGCTACAGCTGCTTTGGAATTCTGAAAGGGTTGCTAGCACACTGGAAAAAGATCAGTTTGAACATGAGTTTAAGGCATATTTTAACTCCTAAAAATACAGACAGGTGCAGCTTTGTTTAACTTCTTGAAATGATACATTTATCAAATAACAACTTAATCAGAGTTTATTGATACAGGCTCTTAGCTTATAGGGTCTACCCTGTGAAATCATAACAAAATCTACATGACAGCTGCAGTAAGAAGTTGTACAAATTTACTGTGTGCATAAGTGCCATGTGGGACAGCTACTGTAGTGATGCTTCTTACTTTAAAACCATGGTGAAGGTTTGAATTCCTCTGTGTTTGTTTTTTAGCAGCGGGTAGTGCCTGGTGTTAAATGGGTCACAGTGATCACACTCATCCCCTCTGGCCTGTTCCTCTGGCTGTACTGCAGCTTTTTTTACAAGGAAATAAGCTTTTCTAATTCCAGCCCAGGAAATTTTTGGAAAGCACAAAAACTTTTCAGGTATTTGTATTCAACTAACCCAAGTGGTCTTTGTCTTGACATAGGATTTGATTGGTCTGTTTACATTTGGATATAAAAGCCTATAGCATTATTAACTGCATATTAAACTTAGACTGTGAGACTTTATGTGAATTGTTTTGAATGTGCAGTGATGTGAAAATTTTCCAAATATCAAAGATACTTTTCTTACTTGAGAAATCTTTTCTGTTAATATTATTTTAACCTTAAAAAACTTAAAGTTCATTGCAAGTATGAAAAGCTGTGAACTCTGTTACAGATGGCTTACTTCAGTTTTCTCTATTAGAAATACACTTTACATGTTTGGATTTTTAAAGCAAGTTATTTATATCATTTTATTGCCACTTGTAAAAACATGCATTCTGTCCCAAAGTCATTTCAACAAAGTATTTCTCAAGGGAATTACAGAACAGACCTTTATCAGGAAGGATTTGCAAGGCATGCAGAAAATAACTGATCACAAGGAACTTTTCAGCACGTTCTTCAAGTTTTTGTTCTCACATTGCTGTTACATGGAAAAGTACTTTATTCAAATAACCACATACAAAGGGTTTACATTTTTATAGTGAGGAAGAGTGGGAAGGCAGATTTCAAATGCATACTAAAGGCTGGATACATTTTAAAAAAAGCCTTCAGCTTGTATCTTCATGTCTTTATGTTATAGACTTCTGGGACTTACATTGGAAAATGTAATTTTGTTTATTGGTACAATTTCTTTATTGAGACAATTCCTTATTCACAAGTCTGAGATCAGTAATGTTTGTCAGCTCAGTGTCTCTACTTGACTTTTCCTGGAGACATTTGAGTGATGCTCTGTAAATGCAGGGACCTGCTGCTCTCTAGCTCTGGTGCATGGTTGGGTGTTTTCCTTCCAGCCTGTGGTTGTAGAGCAGTGACTGATCAGTGGAAGACTCTGGGCAAGTGATGAGTCAGGATTGTGGTAGTGCAGCAACACATTCTAACCTAGAAATGGTCTGTCCTGTAGATAAATTTTACTCAAATCAGTTGTCAGTCTGTAATGGGAAATGTGTCTGTCATATTTGTAGTTTTGAGACTTGAGTGTCTCTGCTTCTGAACTGCTTTGTAGCAGCTCGGTTCTGTGGATGTGTTTGTATACCATTGTAACTAAAAATACAGAAATTTGAGCAATTGGAGGTTTTGTAGATCAGATAAAGGAGTTTCCTGGCATTTGCTGTGACTTCAGACTGCTAAATAATTTAGCATTTAAAAGGTGAATGAAATGCAAAGAAGCACAAGAGCATTGATAAAACCAGACAAGACTTAGAATGGCAATTTATTGAAAGAATAGAGAAGTGTCAAATCAGTGAAACAGTTGACAAATCATTTGCTTTTTGGGTGTTGAATGTAGAGGGGGGTTGCAAGTGTGTGAACTACTGCAGCAGTTATTCAGGTAGGGCTGGAGTATCACTGCAGAGATGGGTTCGTGCTGCTGGTGGCAGGACTGTTAGTTGGTGATTCATAATCCAGCTTTGGCACACATGTCTCTTCAATTTTTCATATAGTGCTGACTATTTCTTTTAAGATTTAAAGCCCTTTTGTCATGCAGATAACAATATATCCTCTGTCTGGCTAGAAATGAGAACTTCCTTTGCTCATGGGTGATGAAGGGTTTGATGTTAAAATATCTTCTTGGTCCCTCAGTCATCTGTCCCTATCATCTTGTGAAAGTGTGTGCAGATCATTTTGCTGTTCCTTCCACTTGAAGGACAGATTGAACAAGTGGACTAGTTAGTGAAGTGGCAAACACAGCAGCCCAGAGCTAAGCTCTCCATTTGAAGAAAAGAAAAAGAACCTGTTTAAAGCTGCTACTGAGTTAAACCTACTTGAAATCACTGTAAGTAGGGTTCTGTGAAGTGAGCCCAGTGTGGGACTTCTCTTGGAAATGGCAGCTCGTCATTGTTTTTTACAGTTTATTGAAGTGGTTTGAACTGGGGTAAATACTGCTTGTTGTACTCAGAATTGAGAGTAAACCTGAGCTTAATTCAGAGGCTGAGGGTGTCTTTGATTAGGGTCAGTGTTGGAAGCTCAGCTCTAGGTTCACAGAGAGAAGGTCCTGGGATTCCTTGCTAGGGTTGTTCTTGATGGTTTTTCTGGTTAATAGATGAATAAAGTGAAAACCTTCTCTCTGTTCCTGTGCTGTTTTATCCTCCTGTCCCTCCAGCTTTGTCAGGATGGGGGGAGGTGTTGTCTGATACACCTGTGTTCCTATGGCTGCTGTGAGGGCTTTTACAACTGCTTTTGTCCTGTCTTCCATCCATCACTGTCTGTGTCCTAAGAATAAGCAGTGCTTATTTCTTCAGCTCTTGGTAACCTTCCTAGCAAAAAACCAAAGCAGTTGAGGGCATTTGATGATTTAAATCAGTGTTGATCAGGATTTGAGTCAGACAGTGTAATGTGTCTGCTGTAAAGATGACTTCACCTTGGTTTTGAGTAGGTGTTGGGATCAAACGACCTCTAGAAGCCACTTCTAGTCTAAACTTGGAATCACTAAATTTGAATGATGCAAGAGATGTATTCCTTGATTTCTGGAAGTAGGTTTAATTCAGTATAGCAGAAAATGTGGACCTTTCTCACACAGTTTCCATTTTTTCCCCTTCAGCTGGGCAGGGGCAGCTGACAAAGAAACTGTGGTGTCTGGGCATCTGCTTGGCTGGGTGGGTCTCAATCAGCAAAACTAGTTGGAATCTTTAGGGGTTTTTTTGTATGCTTAGGAGATACTTGTGTGTAAAATGTGTAACTATTGGGTGATGTCAGCAAGTGTTATTGAGAAAGGCATTTTAAATAGGAATGCAAATGAGTTCATGCTGATTAAGACATGGATACTTGAGTAGAAGAAAATTGAATCGTGAAGAGAATGAATGTTTTTGCCTCTTGTTAATTGAACTGTTAGCTGTAAAAGAAATGCACTTCAATTGTCAAAAGCCATAATTTTTACAAACTGAAATTTCAAGCAGTGTTTCCTATTCGGCTTGGTTACTTGGCACAGTTTCAGATCATAAACTGCTTGTTTCCTACATGCTAACCTCCAAGACCTGGGCTTGCTGTGCTGTGGATGGGAGGTGTTAAGTAGAGTTTGGTGCAGTGTCTTCTGCCAGGATTCTTTATTTACACAGTGCAACCTGCTCTGAGGTTTCCTCACTGCTGCTCCTGATCAGGCAGCAGTGGGACTGGTGATGTGTGTTTTGGGGATGTCCTCATTGCTGAAGGATCAGTGTGTGCTGCTTACAGCAGCCAGGTAAGGCTTCACTCAAACCTAATGCTTCCTCCTGGGTGTTCTGTCATGAAAAACAAAGCTCAGTTCAGATGTGAACTGAACCTGCTGAATTCTTTCTGGTGCACTTACCACGGAGCTTTGGAATGCTCTGGCCATATTTTGTCTGTGTTATACATAGATGACCCTTTCTGTAGGTCAGGAAACAGTTCCAGGGTAGGAATTAGCTGTTTTGGGGGTCTGTTAAAGACCAGGAAAAACAAGCTTCCATTACTGTAATAAATGTTTTATCTTGGGACATCTATAAGCTCAAATATGATTGAAGTTTTCATAAAATCTGAAGAGCTTTTATTTTTAAAAAATAGATTGTTTAAAAAGCAATATCACGCCTTTTTGCCTTTGTTTTGGGAGATGTAGGGAGGAGCAAAATATAAATGAGTGCTTTTTCAGAGGGGTCTTTTGAAATGAAAATAGAGTGCTGGTGACTGAGAAGGCAGTTGTCTAACTCAGAAAGCTCTTGAGCTAACTTTGGGGATTAAATATGGTATTTGATCCTCAGCTAATCCTGTGCTTGCTTCTAACAGAGTGCAAAAGGTAATCAAAGAATATAACTTTTTTATGCTTGCACTTCTGTTGTAAAATGTTTGGGCTCCACAAATCAAGCATTGTAAAATGTTTCAGCTCCACAAATCAAAAAAGACAGTAGTGCCTGAGCTCCTGTTTTCCACCGGTTGGGTTTGTCTGTTTCTGCTCAAGGCAATGAACTTCAGGTTATGATATTATACTGAGGTGAAACCCATGTTGTAGCACTTTTGAAAATAGAAATGTTTTTCCACATTCCCACTGTTTAATGCTGTGTAAACCAGTGTGTTGCTGACCTTTTGCAAGGATCACAAGGACTTTAGTTCCTATTTCTCTTTGCAGTAAGAATTGCATGATGTGTATTCAGGTCAGAGTCTCAGCACAACTTGAGATCTCAGAAACCAAGCAAAGACTAGCAATTAGTTGAGATGTCCAGAATAAAAGTTAAGATTGGTAGTGCTTCAGAGTTTGTTTCTGAAGTTTGGTTGTATTTTTAGCTTTGGGAGATTTCCTTTATGACCTTTAAATCAGCTGTGCATCTCTACCCATATATAGGGGTTTTGGGATAATATTGCTGCTTTAGCTCAGAGGAACCATATTTACTTAACAAATATATATAGAAATGAAGTCATGCTAAAGAAATGTAAGATCATTATAAATCTGCTGTTTGCTAAATATGGTAAATACTCAAACCTGAATGCCAGATATCCTTCAGAACACTTGTAACTAAACATAAATTAGGAATCTTTCCAGGTAAAAGTGCTTGAAGACATAGTGTGTGAGACCTCCATCCTCTTGTCTGTTCAATCATCAAACTGTTTGAAAAGATTTACATTCTCTTCTAGGGCTAAATTTATTGAGTGCTTTGATCAACTCTAGTTTTCAAAGCTTGTGCATGTTTCCCACCTGCAGTTTCTTGTTTCCAGCATATGAGGAGCAGCTGTGGAAGAGAGAAGTTGGAAGAGCAGATTAAGTCTTGGACTTGCTTTTCCCAGGTTCTTCTTTGCTCTTTGGCTCCAAACCCTAGACAGTGATACTCTGCTCCTATGGGTGTTCCCTCACCCCGTTTGCCTTCTTGCCTGTGATGTGTCAGGAGTGCACAAAGAAGAGGCTGCAGGAGGAAGCTCACCACTGCCTCAGAGCAGCTTCTCTGGGCTACTGGAGAAGGTCTGAGGATCAGGTGCAATATTGCAGATGTGCTGCTGTAGTTCCGAGCACTCAGCCTGGGATATTTAGGCACACTGCTGGCGTGGATGCTTTTTTGTCAATGCTACTTCAGCTCCAAAATGAACTATTTTCATTACTTATGCTACAGGTGTTCCAAAAATGTGCCTTCTCCCTGCATATTCCCACCCCTCACATGCATCTCTGCATCTCTTATGTATTGCTTAGCACTGGAGAACAGTCAGACTACTCCAGTGGCTTTATGCTTTTGTTAGTTTTTTCCCTTGTTTTCTCCTTGTTTCATGATGCTAACTATTGTCTTTTCCTCTTGCTTTTGGGTGAAGATGAGTATAGGGAAAGCTTAATTCTAACTTGTCTACATTCTGCTGTTGATTTAAGTTGGTTCTTTGATGGAGCCATGGAAGCACTGGGGTTTTGTATGATTTTAAAGATTCTGTGAGCTCTCCCTTTGGTGCTAAGAGGGGTGTCCTGGATTGTGCCTAGTTTAGAGCACAAAGTTTGTCTTTTTATATTTTCCTGAATTTTTGTTACTGGTGTAGTCTTTTCCTCTCGTATCCATTTTAACACCTTTTGTCTGTGAGCTCAGCTTTCCAATCTGGTGAACAATGGTCAGAGGATCTGCCCGCTGTTCCTGGAGAGGATGCTTTGGCAGGACTGGGCTGTCTTTTCTGTTTCTTTTCTTTTCAGGAATCCAGACAAGGTTTTGTAAGCAGTGTGCACTGATGTATTGATGCTTACATGAATCTCTTGTCTGTTCCTTTGTGCTCACTTTCCTTATTAGTTTTTCCATCAGAGTGTTTCCAAGGCCTTTACAATTTTTACCCTGTGATACCAATGGAACTGCAAGGAGAGCCTTGGCTGAAAAGGGAGTTTGGTTCACTTCACTTCACTCCAAACTTTAATTTCTGATAGGTATTAAACTATTACCTGAGAGTTTTAGGGCCAGATTAGAAACAAACAGCCCAACTCAGTTCTTCACTCTTCTTGCTATTAGAAAGTATTTGCTAATAGCAGTTCTATTGTTCAGATTTATATGCCTGTTCTTTTGCACAACTAAGGCTATCTAAAAATTGTGATTTCTTCTACATGATGGGTTTGAGGGTTCAAACTCACTTCTTTTGTGTTGGAATAAAATGCCATACTTGTTTTATGTTGTATGGCAACAGCAAGAAAATAAGAACAAAAATGTATGGAAGCTGACATGTCATATTTTTTTCTAAAGCTGGATCTTCTCTGAAAACAGACAGAATGAGTTGCTTGTCTCGTGTGAGAATCACTGACTCTTCCCACACTTCATTTCCTCTAACCTTTGTCCCTGTACCCATATCAGTGCATTTAAAATATCCAGTTCCATGCTGTCTTTGTGGCTTTTGAGGTCAGAGTAGATGCTTTTGTGTTGGGTCATGATGCCTGTGGTGAGTCATTCTTGTAAGTATATACTCAATCTCTTTCTCAGAGCATTCTCACATCCAAAGTATTCGACCCCATATTCTGGTAATGGCCATAATGACTTGTTTTGGTGGGTATGTGCATGAAAAATTCCAATCTGGATTCCTCTGTGGCAGCAGCCAGAGCTTCCTCTTGCAGAATATAAGTGAGCTTGGAGTATATGCTCTACTCCTGTACAACTTCTGTGATGAATAAAGCTTGGAGGAAAAGCAAAAGTGCTAAAATAGCTTTAAAACAGCTTTCCACTCTCATCAGGTATATGCAGTCTTCAGTTATTTTATTTTCAAGTATGTGACTTTGCATTTCTCTGGCCAATCACAATCAGGATTCCTTGACATTCAGTTATCTCTAGTTGAGAATAGTTGTTTGGCATTTTAAATCAAAGTGTTCCTCAAGCATTAATGAATAGTGTTTCTTATTTCACTGGTCTGATGCTGGTAAATGTTTGAACTGGGTAAACACCATGAAAAACTTCAGTCTGTTCATTTACATTTTTTAATTACTGCTTTGCTTATGGCACTTTTATGTTTGCTTTGCACAAACAGTGAGTGATTGAGTCTTACAGACATAAATGATCAGAGGAATGGAGCTCCAGTTTTGAAAGGAAGTGACCTCTGCTCACTGCTGGGGAGGGCTGGGTGGTTTCTGGCTGCTGGGCTGTGGGAAGTGTCTGTGCTCTGGGCACCGTTTTTGACACTCTGGAGCTGCTGCTTGTGGGGTTTATGGGGTGCCCCTTGCACCTCCTTAATGGGAAAGGAGCTGGTGGGCAACTTTGTCCTGTGAAATACGAGGTCCTCAGCTCCCAGAGGAGATTTCAAGTGGCAGAGCAGGTGAAGAAGAAGACTGAATTGCCTATAGCAACTGGAAATTCAGAAGACATTTTTATGGGCAGGTTACAAAGCCCACTCCCATCCCTGGTAGTCATCTGTTTGACTTACTTTAGGTAGAGTGATTAATGAAAAATAAAAAATTCTCAAGATTTATTTTGAGACTTAATTTTTGTGATCTGAATGGTTTCTGTTTTCTCATGTGAGATCTGTAACATGAGAATTAAATTAATTTTGCAGAATTGTATTTGTTAATGGTATTAGTTTAAATGGCAATTGATGCTATCATGAACAAAGTTAATTTAGAAGAAAATGAACTATCCTAATCCATGGGTACGTAATACCTGCAGTGAAGGGCTAGATAGCAAAGCACTCCCTCTGGATACCAGGGGTAACCACAGTTACTGCTTTTAGCTATCCAGGGATCTATAGCACAATTAGTTTTCATCTCTAAGTGGGCTTTTGTTTTCCCTGAAGTGATCTGAAAGCTGGTTTATTGGTAATGCAAAGTTTTACTCATGTGTTTGAAGGGAGAGAATCAACGTGGGACTGTTCTTGCCTTTGGAGAGTTGAGCATACACCTTTCCTGTGGCTTTCATTCCAGGGAACAGCAAGGTTTTACACACACATTTATATTTATATGTATATGAGAGATGTCTTGTATGTGCCTCATCCTAAAGCTTTTATGTAAGTAAGAGTAGAATGCAGAATTGAACACTTGTGTTTTTAAAATACATGTTTGCAGATGTTTGACAGCTGTTTCTAAGGTCAGAGTATGAATAGCTTTGTTAGTGTTTGCTGCAAAGACCCAATTAAACTAAATATAAACCTAAGCTTTACATCTTTCCCTTCTTTCCTTAAGCTGCTTGGAATTGCAGTGGAACTCTGGAATTTTTTCCTACAAGTCTCTGTTTTGGTCTGTGGTGTTTCTTTGTCTTTACTGGCAAGAAGTAAAAATAAAAGCAGTTGGCTATTCTCTGGTATGTATTTTCTGACAAAAACTTTTTTTGGCAGAAAAACCTTCGTCCCATTAGGTTGAGCTTGCAATTTTCCTAGTCACAAAAACCTTTGTCTAATGAGTTGCCTGTAGGGAAAAAGTAAAATCTGATTTTTTGCAGTGAAGTATTTTAGATATCGAGCTTCTGCTACAGCTTGATGGAAGAAAAGGCTCTATCAGAGGAATCTCAGCTTCCTCTGACAGCTCCTAAAATGTTGTGGTTTTAATAGGAGATGGACTTACTTCAGTTTTGATTCTGATGTTCTGGTTACTTGTGGAAAGGCAGAGGAAGTGATGGTCCTATGGGGTTTTGGATTTTCTCTCAGTGAATCATCTGAATTTAGATTGTTTGCATTCTGAAGTGCTTGGGTTCTGATGCTGAGATAAGAAATATTGTGACTCTTCTGTGATGTAGCAGATGATTGGTTTTTGTAATTTCTTAGCCTCTGAATGGTAAAATTTGGACATATTTACTCTGGCAAAGGCGGATGAGAGCCTTGAGGAGAAAAATTCTCCACTCAGCAGTAATGTTTCTAAAACTAGAGCTGGTGATGAGGTAATTGGAACTCCTGCAGTGTTTTATAATCAGCCTGTAAGTTGGATTTCTGATGCTGACTTCATATTTAAATATGCTTAACCATAATAAATAATCTTACCTTGTAATTGGATGGCAACAGAGTGTAGTAATTTAATTTTTATTATTCATAAGATTATCAGTTGTAATCTAGCCATTGAAAAGGCAACATTAAGAGAGGTTCTCCCTTTTCCCAGTGTTCAGGGGCATCTCAGGCTGAGCCTGGCCTTGGGATGAGAAGGAAGTCAGTGTGCATGTGCCAGTGACTCAGTGGTGACCAGGGCTGTGCAGAGACTGCAGTGCCAGTGACTCAGTGGTGACCAGGGCTGTGCAGAGACCCTGCAGTGCCAGTGACTCAGTGGTGACCAGGGCTGTGCAGACCCTGCAGTGCCAGTGACTCAGTGGTGACCAGGGCTGTGCAGAGACTGCAGTGCCAGTGACTCAGTGGTGACCAGGGCAGTGCAGACCCTGCAGTGCCAGTGACTCAGTGGTGACCAGGGCTGTGCAGAGACTGCAGTGCCAGTGACTCAGTGGTGACCAGGGCAGTGCAGACCCTGCAGTGCCAGTGACTCAGTGGTGACCAGGGCTGTGCAGAGACCCAGCAGTGCCAGTGACTCAGTGGTGACCAGGGCTGTGCAGAGACTGCAGTGCCAGTGACTCAGTGGTGACCAGGGCTGTGCAGAGACCCTGCAGTGCCAGTGACTCAGTGGTGACCAGGGCTGTGCAGAGACACTGCAGTGTCAGTGACTCAGTGGTGACCAGGGCTGTGCAGACCCTGCAGTGCCAGTGACTCAGTGGTGACCAGGGCTGTGCAGACCCTGCAGTGCCAGTGACTCAGTGGTGACCAGGGCTGTGCAGAGACTGCAGTGCCAGTGACTCAGTGGTGACCAGGGCTGTGCAGAGACCCTGCAGTGCCAGTGACTCAGTGGTGACCAGGGCAGTGCAGACCCTGCAGTGCCAGTGACTTATTGGTGACCAGGGCTGTGCAGAGACTGCAGTGCCAGTGACTCAGTGGTGACCAGGGCTGTGCAGACCCTGCAGTGCCAGTGACTCAGTGGTGACCAGGGCTGTGCAGAGACTGCAGTGCCAGTGACTCAGTGGTGACCAGGGCAGTGCAGACCCTGCAGTGCCAGTGACTCAGTGGTGACCAGGGCAGTGCAGACACTGCAGTGCCAGTGACTCAGTGGTGACCAGGGCTGTGCAGAGACTGCAGTGCCAGTGACTCAGTGGTGACCAGGGCTGTGCAGAGACTGCAGTGCCAGTGACTCAGTGGTGACCAGGGCTGTGCAGACCCTGCAGTGCCAGTGACTCAGTGGTGACCAGGGCTGTGCAGTCCCTGCAGTGCCAGTGACTCAGTGGTGACCAGGGCTGTGCAGACCCTGCAGTGCCAGTGACTCAGTGGTGACCAGGGCAGTGCAGACCCTGCAGTGCCAGTGACTCAGTGGTGACCAGGGCTGTGCAGAGACTGCAGTGCCAGTGACTCAGTGGTGACCAGGGCAGTGCAGACCCTGCAGTGCCAGTGACTCAGTGGTGACCAGGGCAGTGCAGAGACTGCAGTGCCAGTGACTCAGTGGTGACCAGGGCTGTGCAGAGACCCTGCAGTGCCAGTGACTCAGTGGTGACCAGGGCTGTGCAGACCCTGCAGTGCCAGTGACTCAGTGGTGACCAGGGCTGTGCAGAGACCCTGCAGTGCCAGTGACTCAGTGGTGACCAGGGCTGTGCAGAGACTGCAGTGCCAGTGACTCAGTGGTGACCAGGGCTGTGCAGACCCTGCAGTGCCAGTGACTCAGTGGTGACCAGGGCTGTGCAGAGACTGCAGTGCCAGTGACTCAGTGGTGACCAGGGCTGTGCAGAGACCCTGCAGTGCCAGTGACTCAGTGGTGACCAGGGCAGTGCAGACCCTGCAGTGCCAGTGACTCAGTGGTGACCAGGGCTGTGCAGAGACCCTGCAGTGCCAGTGACTTATTGGTGACCAGGGCTGTGCAGAGACTGCAGTGCCAGTGACTCAGTGGTGACCAGGGCAGTGCAGAGACTGCAGTGCCAGTGACTCAGTGGTGACCAGGGCTGTGCAGAGACTGCAGTGCCAGTGACTCAGTGGTGACCAGGGCTGTGCAGACCCAGCAGTGCCAGTGACTCAGTGGTGACCAGGGCTGTGCAGAGACTGCAGTGCCAGTGACTCAGTGGTGACCAGGGCTGTGCAGAGACTGCAGTGCCAGTGACTCAGTGGTGACCAGGGCAGTGCAGACCCTGCAGTGCCAGTGACTCAGTGGTGACCAGGGCTGTGCAGACCCTGCAGTGCCAGTGACTCAGTGGTGACCAGGGCAGTGCAGTCCCTGCAGTGCCAGTGACTCAGTGGTGACCAGGGCTGTGCAGAGACTGCAGTGCCAGTGACTCAGTGGTGACCAGGGCAGTGCAGAGACTGCAGTGCCAGTGACTCAGTGGTGACCAGGGCTGTGCAGACCCTGCAGTGCCAGTGACTTATTGGTGACCAGGGCTGTGCAGACCCTGCAGTGCCAGTGACTCAGTGGTGACCAGGGCTGTGCAGACCCTGCAGTGCCAGTGACTCAGTGGTGACCAGGGCTGTGCAGAGACTGCAGTGCCAGTGACTCAGTGGTGACCAGGGCAGTGCAGACCCTGCAGTGCCAGTGACTCAGTGGTGACCAGGGCTGTGCAGAGACTGCAGTGCCAGTGACTCAGTGGTGACCAGGGCTGTGCAGAGACCCTGCAGTGCCAGTGACTCAGTGGTGACCAGGGCTGTGCATAGACACTGCAGTGCCAGTGACTCAGTGGTGACCAGGGCAGTGCAGAGACTGCAGTGCCAGTGACTCAGTGGTGACCAGGGCTGTGCAGTCCCTGCAGTGCCAGTGACTCAGTGGTGACCAGGGCTGTGCAGACCCTGCAGTGCCAGTGACTCAGTGGTGACCAGGGCTGTGCAGACCCTGCAGTGCCAGTGACTCAGTGGTGACCAGGGCTGTGCAGAGACTGCAGTGCCAGTGACTCAGTGGTGACCAGGGCTGTGCAGACCCTGCAGTGCCAGTGACTCAGTGGTGACCAGGGCTGTGCAGAGACTGCAGTGCCAGTGACTCAGTGGTGACCAGGGCTGTGCAGAGACTGCAGTGCCAGTGACTCAGTGGTGACCAGGGCTGTGCAGAGACTGCAGTGCCAGTGACCCAGTGGTGACCAGGGCTGTGCAGACCCTGCAGTGCCAGTGACTTATTGGTGACCAGGGCTGTGCAGAGACTGCAGTGCCAGTGTCTCAGTGGTGACCAGGGCTGTGCAGAGACTGCAGTGCCAGTGACTCAGTGGTGACCAGGGCAGTGCAGACCCTGCAGTGCCAGTGACTCAGTGGTGACCAGGGCTGTGCAGACCCTGCAGTGCCAGTGACTTATTGGTGACCAGGGCTGTGCAGTCCCTGCAGTGCCAGTGACTCAGTGGTGACCAGGGCTGTGCAGACCCTGCAGTGTCTGTGACTCAGTGGTGACCAGGGCTGTGCAGACTTGGCAGAGCTGGGTCTGCAGAGCCTGCCCCTGTCCCTGCTCTTGTGACTGCACAGGTACAGTGGGTGGTGCTGTTTGTGGAATTGGGTCTGCCTGATGAAATTGTTGGCACATTTTAAGTGGCATTTTTGCTGTTCCTGATGCTTTGACTGTGGGTCAATTTTACCCTTCATTTATAGCTTGTGTAAAAGGCCCTTGAACTGAGTTATGTCCTTACATGTGCTGCCCTATAGGAGTGCTGTGAGCAGTGCAGCCACAGTAATGTTCTGGAAAAGTGAGTCATTCTGTCTAGCTCCAGCCATGATTTGTTCTCACCCTGAGTTTAATGCTCCCTGATTCTGAGTTTTCCTCTCTGCTGTACAAATGTGATTAGAAATTTGATCATATGGTAGCTTTCAGTCTATGCAAAATGTAACTTGGCTTCTTTACTACTAGAATAATAATTACGTATCATGGCCTACAAAAGGTAATGTGAGAAGAAATTAAGAAAGGTTATTTAAACCACATTCTGGTTTTGAATGATGTTTAATTACCCACTCTTTGATCCTTGATGTGTGTAGTAGCACTTAGGTCTTTATGCTGTGAAAGTTTTGCTGCCATTTCCTGAGTAATTCTGTCAGACCATGTTGGTACACTCTGTACCATTTTGTATAAGTATTGTGTCATGCAACCAAATTGTCCAGCTGAAGAATTTAAACTGAAAGTTAGAAAATGCTGTTGTCCACTTTCTGTGTCGTGTAGTCATGATTGATCAGGCAAGAGAGGGAAAGGAAAAGCTAAATTAAGCCACTTTTTTGATAATGTAGGATTTTATCTAGGCTCATATAGAGGTTTAACTAATGCCAATGTATGTGTTAGTTGAACCTTTGAAATCCTGTCAAATACTGCTGTAAATAATAAATCAGTCTCTCTATTCCTGTGTAGCTGGTTGCTTTCTTGAGCCAACACAGCCAGTAGTGTAGCAGTACAGTGAACCCAGAGCTGCTCCAGTTTGAATTAGTTTTATTTGCAGGAGATGCTTCCCTGCATTGAACTGTAGGGCTGGTAGGGTTTAGGGTTTGACTGCAGTTTCAGTTTTCTTTTTGCATTTGGGTAGACATAGTTAAAAAATGAAAATAGGGTATATGTGTGAGCCACTAGGAAACTAAATGTACATTGTTTCTGTTGCCTTGAATTTAGTTAAATGTGTTTCAATAAACATGGAGCTCTGCAGTGGGTCTGAAATTAAGTGGATAATGATTTTGGAGCAGAGGTGTGGGAGGTTATCCCTGAGAAATGGGACTGAAAGGCTTCTGTAGGTTCCCACCTGCTCTCAGTGAGTTTTAGGGGAACTGTTTTGTTTTCTTGCTCTCTGGCACTGATTAGAAGCCATTGTAAATTCACTGATGTTACTTTTCTTTAGGATGTCACCAGCATCATCTGAAAGAGTTACTGTCTAAAGCATATGGGTTAAATAAAAAAAGTGTATGTTCTCCTGGCTTCCTGTGTTTGTGTTCTGTTTATATGTTGTTAAGGTTGGTGTCCAGCTGCCTCCCTGCAGTTTGAAAGTGAGCTTGGGCCGGATGTGAGCAGACAGATCAGGACCTGTGAGAAGGTCACAGTGGGCATAATTGCTTAGGCTTCCTTTTTTGAAAATCATAATTTAGGATTTCTGACTGATGAATATTGTGCACTATGAAGCAGAACTTAATTTCCCTCTTAGATGATAACTGCATGAAGCAATTCATGTTGTATGTTTAGAAGCTGTGCTTAAACAGCTTCCTGGGCAGTGAAGAGCATAATTTTCAAATCAGTTGAGTTTTCAGATTTCTTGTGATACATAAAGTCCCAGCCTTTATGTAGTTTCTTTTCTCTGTGTGTAGATTCTTATCCATGTGTGAGGAAGTATTGTTTGCACTGCCTTCTTTAAGGATTTAAATCCTATTTGTTTCACCAGAATATCTCACTACTTTTCCTCACAGCATTATATTATTTGAGTTGTCTTTCTTTTCCTGTCAGAGATGCTGGTGTTTGAAAAAACCCATAATGTGGAGTTGTGATTCATAGAACTGCAGATGTGTCTTGGAAGGGACATCTGGAGGGAGGTCATCTTAGTCCAGCCTCCCACTCAGAGCAAGACTATTGCCAACATTGGTTTAGGTCAGTTACAGCTTTTAGCATTTAAAATCTGCCAGGATAGACTCCACCTCTCTGGGATCACATCCTGGTGTCCAGCCTGAACCTGCCAAGCCAATAGAGCTGGGGAGAATTTGGTTCTGTCCTCTCTGCCACTTCCACCCAGTCCCTTTAGGCTCCATTAGGTTGGCCCTTGGCCCCTGTGCCAGGCTGAGCAAGCCCATTTCCCCATCATCCCTTGGGCCAGCTGCTTCAGATCCCTGAGCATCTTGGGAGCCCCTTGCTGCTCAGTCTCCAGCTGTGCCACTGCTCTAAGGCTGAACCCCAAAACTGTACCAGTCCCTGGTTTGTAGTGGCAGAGCAGGAATTCTGTTTCTTCACTGCTGGATGAACCTTTCCTGTACACCAGTGAAGTGTTCCTCTGCTAGAGATTCAGTGCCTGTACCACCTAGGAGTAGTCTGCTTAGCTTTAATTATTTTCCAGATGAGGAGTCAGGACCTGTCTTGGTTTGGATAAGACAGGTGCCTGCTAAAGAAGGCAGGAGCTTCCCCTGAAATGGAGAATGCAAACCCTCCCCACCCCTCCAAATTGCTATGAATTTTAAATTAAGGGGCTTTCAGGCAAAAGAAATACGGGAGCAGGAAATAACAGTTCTTTAATAGGGAAGGGGGAAAAAACATAAAATGATGAAATAAAAACAATGCAGTACACTAAAATGACAGAGTCAGAACTCAACCTGACACCCTGTTGGTCAGGGTGCTGGCAGCAGTCCAATTGGAAAAGTGGCTGCAGTCCTCCTGAGGTGTCAGGTGTGGTTCTGTTGGAGCAGGGGGTCCTGTAGAAAAAAGGGTGATTCTTCCTCCGCAGATCCGTGGAAGTAGAAGCAGCTGCTGTTCCTCTGGGGAATCCGGTGGAGAAGCTGTGCTGGTGTGTCAGAATCTCCTGATTATATCTGGATAGCAATGCTCGGCTCCTCCCTCTGGGCGGAGCATCTCACAAGGGGATGTTACAGTTCTTATCAGCCATGCAGTGACATTCAATAGCCTCTTATCACAGGATGCCCCCTGCTGAGGGAGGAGTGATTGTGATCTCTCAGGGAGAGAGATAAGGGGAAATTGCCCACTTAACACCTAGACAACTGCCATACAGAGGGTAATAGAATACATCCTGCCTTGCAATCCAGAACAGGACCTTAAGAGGATCCTTAAGAGTGGTCTAAGGATCTCAGCAGCTGCAAAAGCAGAAGAGAAAAGGATGAATGTCATCCATGTTGTACTTGTAGGGATTCTCAAAATCTGTAAGATGCAGTGACTTCTGTCTGTAGAAAACATCTGCCTTTAGAACTGGGGTGGAATGTGGGAAAACACATCAAATATTGAAAACATGGAGCAGGATTTTATTCTCAGATCACTTGGATTTCAGTGCTGGGTGGAAAGCACACCAACCCAGGAGAAAGCAGTACAGGGTGATAGCTCTCCTCAGTCCCTCCAGCCCAAAGCCCAAGTGTTCTGGGTGGAAGGGACAGCAGTAATTGAGTGGAGTATCTGCTCCTCATCAAAGGTGACTCTGAAACTGAAGGAACAGGAATTTAAGTAGTATGGCCCTTCAAAATGGCCTGAACTGGCAACTCATAATTGTAGAGTGAGTGAGTGGCTTTTTGGTTTTGTTTATTTTTTTTTTTCACTAAAATACAACAGCTTTGTATTTTAGTAAGGAAGGGGATGAATTAATTAAGCTTTGGATTTCATCTCTCACATTAAATTTCCATGACAGGCCACAGGGTCACTAATGGAACTACTTCTAATTTGGGGGTAGTTTGTATTCAATGAGAAATACACAGTTCTTAAGCCATTTGGTTCAGCACCAGTTCTATGGGATTGAAGATAAAATACTCTAAATAGCTGTGTTCTCACCTGCACACATAGATTAATTGTGAAAATCTGGACAAGAAATTATTAGTACAATCTTAATTTGAAACTTCAGGGGGGACTTGATTTCAGTTTTCTTCTGGGCTCACCACAAACCTCTGGTGAAGGGTGCACTGTGAAGGAATGATCAGGCAGGTGGACTGGAAGAGCAGGATCTACCTACCTGTGTGCTGAGTATGGTGAATGAGGGTTTGTCTTGAGGGATAAAACAGACCTGCAGGGATTTCCAGCAGCACTGTGGCACTGGCACAGAGCTCAGTTAAAATGGACACTGGAACTGAAGTGTCATTTATGGTCTTTGTTCTCTGTCCCTAAGCACAGGATCTGTCCTGAACCCAATCAGCTGGGACTGGGCAATTGGTTCATGGGGTAAAAAATTCCTGCTGTGTTATGATGTTTAATTTGAAGGACTGCTGAAGGAAACAATGGCATAGTTAAATTAACCTTTTTTATCTTTTTTTTTTTTTTTTTTCCCCCAGAGGTATGGAGAACTTAGTAGCTGGCTCCAATCTTCCTCCACTTTTTACAGATGAGGATGGATCTAAGGAAGGTGCTGAAATTAATGTGACTGGGTAAGTAACTCCTTTTTCACCTTCAGCTGGTAGATACTGTCTCTGCACTTGTCAGGGAAATTGTTTCAGTGGAGGAGGGCATTCTGAGTAATTTGTAAATATAAGAGAAATAAACCTGACAGAATTTCATTTTGCAACGTTCCCTTGGCCTTGAGAGAAGATCACAGGACTCTGTTTAGGAGAAAGCAGAACTCTTCTGAACTGATGCAAGTGCTCACAAACTGTTCTTTAGTTTCTCTTAGCTTTAAAGGGTAAATCCCTAGGATTTCATTCTTAAGAAAAGTGACATTATGTGGACAGAGTGGGAGGAAGAATCTGTTGGTCATAGTGGCTTCTGCTAAGTAAATTATTTCAATTAAAGATATCACCAGTGTTCATCAAAGATCTCTGGAACTGATGTCTGAAACTGATCACTGACACTGATATCTCATTTTTGTCAGTCTGACTCTGCTTTTAGAAACTGCAGCAATGGCCTCTTAAAATCACATTGCCAAGAGAAGTTTTCTTTTAAGAATACATGGAATTTTTGCTGTGTTTTGATAACTGAAGTTTCTTTTCCATTTTGCTAAGCACCAAACAGTAAAATTCAGACTTTGCAGTCAGGTAAAGCCCTGTAAAAATTAATGTGAACACTTTCACTCTAAATGGGTCTGAATTTGGATTTATTTATCTGGGACTTCAAACTTGTTGATGCAAATAGGTCCATGTTGAAATTAGGCTTGTGTTTAAGAGGTATTAATGTTTTGGCTGAGCTTTCATCAGTGTTAGCTGCAAATGGCTGCATCACATGAAGTTTCTCCTGTAGGTGTTGTTTAAAGAGCTTCTCTGCTAAGGGGGAATGGAGAGGAAAACTGAAATACTCTTCAAACCCTAACAGTGAATCCAGAGCTGTGTTCCTGTTCTTTTTGACACATACCAAATATAATTAACTTAGGGGAGGATGTCTGCTCTGTTCCCTTGGTCCCTCTCTAATTGTCAGTAATGTGAGCTCAATCTGCTGTCTCAAAGTCAGCCATGGATCTCTGCAGCCCTTCTGTCTGCACCAGTAATTGCTGATTGTAGTGAGTAGTGAAAATATGCTCTTCTCTCTGAAGACAGGTATTCCCATGGGCATTCAAATAACAATTCTGTTAATATAGATCAAATTTTTATGGCTGTATTCTACATTCATAGGAACAGTTATTTTGAATATTTAAAATTTGCCATAGACATGAGTAGCTTTAGAGTGGAAAAAATGAGCAAAGGAGACTTGAAACATATCCTGCTGTTAAAGGAATTTTCATGAATGTAACTGGGTAAGGCAAAGTATTCTTTAGTCTCAAGAAGGGTTTAGAATCTGAGATGAGTCCAAAATCTTACATTAATTTGCCTACTGAGCACAGGGCTGAGAATGTTCAGGGGGTTGTTGCCCCAAAATGTGTGTTCAGCACTGTCAGTCTACCTTCAGAAGTATTTCTGCATGTTTGCTCTTCTTTTTGCCCTTTTTTGGAGTGAGGTAGATTGATACAGCTCTTGCAGCAAAATTAAATTATGGCCATTCTGGAGCCTGTTGGGACCTAGTCATGATTGTGTTTAAATAGCTGTGTGTATGAGCAGGAGAGTGTGTGGAATGAAGTTCAAGCCAAGATCATACCAAATCACAGATCTCTACATGTATTTGTGGAGAAATATATTAAATACATCCAGAAAGGTGTATCTTGGTTGATGATTAAACTTTGAATTTCAAATTCCTTATGGTACTTTTGAAGAAGGATAGATTCACGCTGACTGGTTTCTGATGCAAACTTTCACTTGCCTGCAAGTTGTTTGTGTGATCAAATGCTTCACTAAAAATGAAACAAAATACCACTTTAAAAATCAAACTGGGTCTGAAAGTCCATGGGAGCTGTGGTGGTTGTAGTGGTTGCTTGGATGGAACAGCCAGTTCTTCAAAAATCACTTCTAAATCTCATTTTTCTTGCTAGTGTGAGAATGAATATATTTGCAAGATTTTTACATGTTTTAGAAGATTAGGGAGGAAGTGATTTAGGAATGATGATTAAATTTTTTGTTCTCCACTTCTGTGCTTTTTCAGATTAGCTAATTCGGAGAGTTCATTCAGTGGTGGAACTTCACAGCCTGTGAATAACCCAGATTTGGTGGAGGACTTGTCACAGGCTCAGCAGCAGCAAAATGAGTCTTCTAATGCTGCTGAAACCACTGAGCAGAAGCCTGAGGAGGAGGTGAGATGAAATAATAGTAACTTTTCAATGAAGCAAAGGCATGGAATTTTGTCATTATATTGTCTTACCTGCTCAGATTTTATTTTTAATAGGATCACAAATTTTCATCTATTTGCCATGTTCATCTTCTGATTCCCTAATTTTCTCCTGTGTTGCACAGCTGCACACAGATAGCTGGCAGCTGGACTGTGCAGAGAGCAGCACGTGGGTCTCAGCTTAGCCAGAGGGGCTCACAAGCTGGTGCTGCATTCAGGACTGAATCTCCAACTGCCACAACTTAACTTCTCTCTTGTGAGCCAGCAAACTGAGACCACTGTAATGTTCTGGTAGTAACTGAGGTCTTTAAAACCGTTGTGCTTTCACTGCTCTAGACTATACCTTGTGTACCATCCAACACTGATTTTTGGGGACTAAATCATGAAGGACCTGAAGTTGCACTAGGAAGTGGTTTTGGGGTTTTCTGGTTTGGGTTTTGTTTTTGGGGTTTTTTTTTGATAGATGGATTTGATATTCTTCCTTGAAGTTTGTTTTCAGCCGTGAGGTCCTTTTTTAATTGAGTAATAAAATTCCAGGAGGAAAACAAAAAAATAACATGATGGCAGAAGCATGTTGATCTGGGGAAAGATTAGAAGTACTGAAAATAGTTGTATGTACATAGCATTAGAAAATAGTGTTGTCCAGAGCTTGCTGTAGAAATAATTTGAAGCCAAGAGGATGAGTGATAATGTTGTTATTCCTGTGAACTCACAAGTGTGCCCCAGACACATCTTACAATATTCCCTCCTTTGGAGTTTGTTTGTTGCTCCATTGGAGGTGGTTACTGGGAAAGACAATCTACTTGGCAGATGAGAGTAGAAAAGCCTGTGTGCTGTCTTTACAGCCACATTTTGGGCACGTTGTGCATGAAGGACAAAGATCTGGAAAGTGCAAAATGACTACTTATCTATTACTAACTAGTACACAAAATCTCTCCAAAAAACCTATTGAAGTAAATGACTTGCAGGGGAGGGTATGTGAGGGTGAGAATAACTGAAACCAAGTAAACAGGTAATAAAAGAATATTTGCAGTTGCATTAGTTGAGGTGATCATGTTGTGGATTATCAGTCCCTGTGATTTTACAATCAGAAGTTGATGCCAATGTTATTTTGTTGTCTCTGTGGACTAGGAGAAACTGTAAGCTACTTTTCACAGTGAGACTTGTTTGGCTTTGTTTAGACAAAAGTCAGGAGAGCTCTAAAGTAGGGATTGAAACCCGCATCCAGGGAGAGAATTGTAGCCATGTACTCCTGATGGAGTTGTTTATTCCTTCCAGAGGTGGTTATTTTCACTCAGCCTGAATTACCTTCATTCTCAATTTGCAGCAGCAAAGAACCAAACGAGGAGGCTGGGCCAAAGGGAGGAAGAGGAAGAAACCCCTCCGGGACAGCAATGCCCCCAAGTCGCCCCTCACCGGGTACGTGCGGTTCATGAACGAGCGCAGGGAGCAGCTGCGGGCGAAGCGGCCGGAGGTGCCTTTCCCTGAGATCACCAGGATGCTGGGCAATGAGTGGAGCAAGCTGCCCCCTGAGGAGAAGCGGGTACCACTGCACTTCCTTGTCCTTGCTGCTACGTGGGAATGGTGTTTAGTGAGGAGGGTGACACAGGCTGTTGGTTGAAATTGTGTTTTGGAGGATATTTCCAAATGAGGGCCGCAGGTTCACATGATGGGCCCTGGCAGGGCCGTGGTGTTTCCTCCAGGGGTGACTTGAGGGGAGCTGTATCCTCTAGGTAAGACAGGAATACATTCAGAATGGGGGCATTGCTCTAATGAGACATCCCACATTTCGTGTGGTCCATCTGGGTGTGACTCTGCTGTACCAACTCAGATACATCTGAGCCTTGTAAGGCCAAAGTCTTGGCATGTGATGTCTCCTCACTGGGAGTCCTGTGGCCTTCTGCACTATCTGACAAGTGAATGAAGCTCAAGGCCATGTTTGGGCTGGTTTTTAGGGCCTTCTGGAGTGAACCTTGTTAATGGGTGAATTGCTAATGGATGTCTGACTGTCCACTCCTGATTGCCAGTTGGAGATGACTGCAAAGCAGTTTGCAAACCACAGTGCTACTGAATGCTCTCATATGAATTTGATCTTCATATTTGAACTTTGAAAAATACTTTAATGGTGTAATGAAAAATGAAATGACACACAAACCCAAGATTTCCTTTTGTTGCTTTTTGCTAAACTTACAGAATACCACTTACAGAGATGGTATAAAATGGTGCATAGGCACTGTGATTGAACCATAATGGAAAATATGTGGCAAGGCAAAGCAGTTGATTTGGTAGCAGGGATAGTGAGAATGATGTTGCTTAGAGGAAAGTCAGGATTGCTCCTGTGTAAGTTTGGAAATTTACATCCATTTCTTAGAGTGATGAAAATGTCTGCTGGGAGAGAAGGGTAAAAGACATCTGCCCCTCTGTCCCCTGCCCTTTAACATATTCCTATCATGTCTCAGGCAGATTTTTAACCTGAAAAAGGAAATTGAGTTCAAATCTCTTTTCTAAATGCTGCTTTTTAAATCCCCAGGGAATCTGTCCTTGAGTAAAGCTGTAAGTTTCTGACTCTCAGAGCAGGTCAAGGGAAGACTGCTGAGCCCTTTCAGCAACACATTGCTGGAGGTGGAAAGAAAGAAAGAATTAATATCTTACAGACAAATAACATGTCCAAAAGCAATGCCAACCCAAAAGCATCACCAAATTTGTGCCTCAATCCAGAATGTTACTACTGTCACCAGCCAGGTCAAAACTGTGTTGCAAATGTATGGAAATCAGAACTTACGTGTATTGTCATGATGACTTAAAGAGAGTATCGGGTGACTAAGGTCCACTGATTTAATTCTTACATTCATTGAATTTTAAACTCATTTGGAGAAAAAATTGGGAAGGTAACTTTTTTCTTGAAGTAAGCCTTGTGACCATTCATTAAATGTTTTTCAGTTCATCAGTTCCCTTAAAGAATTTTCTAGCTAAGCTCATTTTGTCATGCAGATATGTGAAATACCTTCAGGCTGATAAAAAAAGGTTTCTGTTAACCAAAATGCCGATGGATTATATCAACTAAAAAAGTTTTCTATTACCAAAAATGCAGATAAATGATATCAATCAAAACCAGGCTCTTTTATCTTTATGCTGCTCTTTGCAATAGCCATGATGCTTTGTTCACCTCTCAGATGTGCCAACTTTTTGGTGGTGCTTTTTGTCTGTGGGACCTGAAAACAAGTGTATATTTGGAACTCCACTGTTCTGGGTCTGAACCATAAAAGCATCATCTGATAAGATATTATTGTTTGGCAGCACTTCCTCCTGGCCACAGAACAGGAATTCTGAAGTGTCTGGTCTGTGACGTGCTGGTAATGTTCACTTGAGTAGAGTAGCTTAGTAGCAAGTTACTCCTAGGCCTAGCAAAAAAAAAAAAAAAAAAAAAAAAAAAAAAAAAAAAAAGAGAGAGAGAGAGAGAATAGTTATTATGAAAAAGAGAGAGAAAATGGGATACCAGAGCACAGTAATTTTATCCAGAGATCTTATGTCTTTGCACCTCATTGTTTCTTCACTCCTCTCCTGTTTGTGTAGGTGAAATGGATCAGCACTTCATTTGACAAGTTGTTTTTCTTCCCTTCCTCCTGAAGGGGAGGGAACTCCCTGAAACCCTGGGACCTTTTTCTTTCAGCGCTACCTGGATGAAGCAGACAGAGACAAGGAGCGCTACATGCGGGAGCTGGAGCAGTATCAGAAGACTGAAGCCTACAAAGTCTTCAGCAGAAAAGCACAGGACAGACAAAAAGGCAAATCACACAGACAAGGTATTGAATGGAACAAAAGGATGTGCCTAGCTAGAACAGTAGAAGATTCCCTGCCAGCCATGCAGCCTGACACTCCTTGAAAGCCTTGGATTTAAAGGCTGGTTAAAAAGTGAAAGTGTTCTTTCTATGCTTTCTATGGTATTTACCTCAGCTGTGTGTAAAGGGAATTAGACTTACCTGAATTTAACTGTGTCTAGATTGTGTTGGAGGATATGCTTTAAGAGCATCAAAGTTAGACACAGCTTCTCTGTGGCTTTGTGGGAGAGCTGCACAAGTCTGTCTAGAATTGTTGTGTAATTAGGGTTGTGTAACTGCCTTAATTCTTTGCTTCTTGTTTCCTTAAATTTTGTTTATTTTGAGAGAGTTCTTGCTTGTTTTCTTTTTCAGATGGAGCAAGACAGCCAGCTCATGATCATGAGGTAAACCTCTTAATTCTACATTTACATCACTTTCAGGAGAAAAAAAACTTTTAGGGAAGTCAAAACCCAGTTTATCAGAACTTGAGTGTGAATTCTTCCTCTTACTAATGCAGGTTTTGAAAAGTTAGATATGACTGAGTATTCTTACACTCATTGGTATAACAAAACTAAATTTGATGAGTCTTGAGCAGGTATTAATGATGGAATGGAGCATAGTATACACTTAAAACATTGGTGTGTTTTGTAATGCAGTGTTAAGAACTTAAAAATAGTGTGAGACCTCCATAAGCCAGCCAAGTCAGCACCTTTAGGTGGCTGTTTTCAGGTGTTAATTTTTTGCAGTAACACAAATGCTTGTGGCTTCCTTGAGAAGAAAATGGGTAAAGCAACCAAATAATTGGAAAATCTCTGGCTTAACTCCCCTCCTGCACTCCCTTGCCCTCTGCATATAATGTCAGAGTGATAATATCTGGAGCTCATCAACTACAGCACAGGCATCTTACCACAAATCTTGTGTGTCCTGGCTGACTGTGGTTTCTCTCTCCTTGAAACCCTGCAGCTTTCTCCAGTTGTATTACCTAGGGCCACAATGCTTCTGTAATGGTTACCAATAAATTGCAAACAAAGAGCAATGAAAAAAGTCTTGATTATACACAGCCTCTTCACTTGTAAGCAATAGGGCTTTCTGAAAGATCTGTTTTTCTTTGTGAGGCTTTTTGCCTTGGGAAAGCAATCCAGTTTGCTTCTAATGTGTTCATTACAATAGTGACAGGGCTGAGCACTGCTGAGAGGCAGCTACTGGTCTTGAAGGAAAGGACGTTTCACTTTCAGGAAAATGCTTTGGTAGCATGGTTTTTATCTGCCTTTTATTAACTCCTAAAGGAAGTGCTTGCAGTGAGATTATCCTTTAGAAGTAGGTGGTCCCCAGGTTTTCTGATTCTACAGTCACTGAACCCAAGTTTGTCTCTAATTGTACAAAAACTGAAGGCTTTGAGTTCTAGGTTGGCTGTGACTGTTACTTAACGTTTAAGTTATACAGGTGGCAAACTACAAATTTGGAGTCTTCCCTCTTACCCTTCTGATTCAAGCTATCATTGCTGATCTTTCACATCATAAATGCAGTAAAAAATGAGTTCTCCTCACCCTCTTGGACGTTTAAGCTTCATCAGATACAGCTGAACATCAGCCTGTCAGTCAGACATCCTACTCTGAACTGTGCCTTTGACTACTTGGTGTTTTTCACCTTTATATTTATAAAATCCCACATGCTTATCACCTGATGTGCTTTTGCATCTTTTGTGCAGTCAAGTATTATAATCCTGTGTAGGTGGGCAATAAGCAGAAAAACTTAGATTGCTTTTAGTAGTGTCTGCTTCAGTTGTTACTGAAAGTGAGGCTAAAGCTCTTTGTCATCTTGCTGCTTTCTCCTGTCTGAGAAACTGTCACACTGACTTCTGTTGCTGTGTTTGTGATTAGCAGGTACAAGCTGATGAAATTATTTCTTGAGAGAATAAAAGAAAATAAGGTCAAAGAAAGCTTTTTTTCTTTCCCTTCTTCCTCTTTAGTGTTTATTGATGTACTTTCTGTGAGTTGGTGTTGAAGGTACTTTCAACATTGTACATAGAGTTGACCTCTAAAGAGTTTCATGATGGGCAATTCAAATGTTGATTATAATAAAATATAACTAAAGGATGAGAGAGAACTTATAATAGATATTGCCTTGAAAAACATGCACACACTGTCCCCTGAGCTCATCTTTATGCATGAAATAGAACATTTTTCTTCCTTCAAATTCTAGTTTCATAAATATCACATATAGCAATATACACTGGAACTATTGTCATCAGCAGTGACTAAACCCCTGGATAGTTGTTCTCCATTGTTCTCTTATTGTTTATTTCCTCAAGCTGCTTGATTCCAAGTGGGTCTGGCATCATGCACTCAGTTACACTTGTTACTGGAAAGCTTTCAAAGGTTTGTGCACACAGGTGGAGGAGAGCAGGGGTTGCCTCGTGGTGCCTACTCTGAAAACACTTAATGGAGTAGTACATTTATTATATCTGTTCCTTGCACTGTCTGCAGCCTGACCATGGCAGCAAAGGTGAGCTTAAACCCCCCAAAAGCTCAGCTGTCTCATTAGCATACTTCACCAAGTTTCTAAGAACTTCAAGCCTGATCCATTGCAGAATCTTCAGAGTTCAACCTCAGTTTTAATAACCAGATGAGATTGTTGACTCTTGAAGCATCTCAGTCTTATTTAAGGTAAATGATAGAATTTTGATTCTCTTTTGGTTTGAGGGATGACTTAATGATACGTGAACTGAACAGACTGGGTCCTTTCCAATAGGAGGTAATCAAAGCCTTAGGATTTTAATCTTCAGTGAACCTCAGAGTGGCTTAAGTACTTCAGGGTTCTCAAGAGGATCTTTTATGTGTTGGGTAATGTATTTTGCAATGGGAGAGTGCTGATGGTTTTAATGATCACTCTTCTGCTTCGTAGAATTTCTTGCCTTTTGGAAGCTGGGCAGTTACATCTAAAGCCTTAATATTTTTGGTTTTTTATCTGAAGAACCTGTATCCTAGGGCTGCAAAGAGAATATCTTCTTGGCAGTACTGTCTTCTCCACCATCAGTTCTGTAGGTGCCAGTGATGATCCAAGCCAGTGGCTCTTTGCACACAGGTAGTAACAGTGAGCACGAATTAGAATGTTTAAAATGGATGTTTTGTAAGAGTTCTAACCAAGCTTCATAACTGCCAGTATTTCTAAGTGCACATTAATGTTGAGATCCTGGATTCTGGGGTGAAATTAATTCTTAGCCATCTAGGTAGTGTTCAGACAAAACACATGCATTATTCACACTTCTGTGTATGACTTCTCTTTCTAAATACACTCTTGAGACATTTGCCCTGTAGCATCACGTCCAAAAACTTCAGTGAAAAGCACGTGTGATCATAAACCCTAAATAAATCCTTCTGTGCCTCACAGAGCAGGGAAGAGTTGCCCTTCCCTCCAGTCTTCCCTGTTTCTCATGTGTCTCCAGCTGATTCAGGCCAAGTGAGGTTTGAATTCTCACTCAGTAAATACAGAGCTCCTCAACTGTAACTGTGCCACACAATAAAAGCTAGCTTATCTTTAAAAGCAATCAATGGACAGTCTGTCTCCTCAGGGAGAAACAGAGTAGCTGTAGTTCCATCTAGTCTTGTCTGTCTTGGTTGGCTGTCAGCTGGCATTGAGGTGCCCCTCTGTGGCAGACAGCACCGTGGCACTCTGAGCCCAGGGGCCAGAATTCCCTTATCAGCTGTCTTGGGGTTGTCTGCTGGAGGACACCAGCCATGTGTAACACTGCAATTCTGGATGATGAGTTTGTGGCACATTATCAGCCATGGTGTTTGAGAGTTGTGAAAAGCTTTTGTTCTCCACAGACACTTTTTCCTGCATAACTTTATTTCTGTGTTAAGTTACAGGTTGATCGTAGGTGCTGCAGTTTATCAAACCAAATTTACTTGGCTTTGTTCATAATGATTCAGGTTCTAAAACAAGCATTAATTCCTGTTGATTTAGAAGTGGTGACTGAAATATGTTATAGTAGGGGGTTTTGCTTTGAGTCAAATCACATTATATACAGTATTTTGACTAAGTTGTAGAGCATTTCCTGATTTAAAAGTGTTTTTTGTTTTTTTGCTTTGGTGTTGAAAGGCCGAGAGCCATGAAACCTATTGTGCATTTTGCTCACTCTGTCTCCTGTTTGTTGATATTCCTGTAAAGCATATTTCAGAATGTGTCAGTTGGTTGATGGTGGGTAATAAAAGTGCATTCAGATAGTTTTTAAAACTGAATAGTTCTCATGTATAATGCCATTAGGATGAAAGGGTGTATTTTAGTATGTTGTATGTTCTTTCTTAATGATGGTTTGATTAAACTTATGTCTTCAAAATCTAAGACACTTCCTTTGGCCTTTCTTGGTAGGAGCTGGAAGTGTCTTTAATCCATACAGCTTTTAGCTGCCTCGGGTTTTGGTCTCCCTGGCCTTTTATTCTCATGATCAAAACAGTTAAATGAATTCCTGAAAACAAACTGTTTGGCTGCATTATTACTTGTTCTGTTGTAGAAAGAAGCAGATACAAAGGAGAGATCTGTCTTTGATATCCCAATCTTCACAGAAGAGTTCCTGAATCATAGTAAAGGTAATTTTAACTTTTCCAGGATGCTTTCCTCCTTGCTTTTCCAAAATTCTTGGCAAATGCTGTCCAGCTGAAGAGTCCTTGCACTCTCCCATCTCAGCTCATGTAAAGACTTGGGTATAGTTTCTGCTATTACCTTACCTCTGTATATACACAATGGCTGAAAAGCAGTTTTTCCTGGCATTGTCTTCCCAAATTAGCCATTTTTGAGAATGTTTCTGATGTGAATTCCAGCCAGTCTTGAAATATTGAAGCTGTGTCTACTGTTCCATAGGACTAGGAAATATCTAAGATGTATCCTGATGGTAATTCAGGCTGGTTAGCAGCATTGTATTTCCCCCCGTATGTGGAAGATTACAGTGATATATTTTCTGTTCCCCTGTTTAGTTTTCATATCTGTGTGTCTCGAGGCTGAGTATTTTTTGCCAGATTTCTTGAGGACTTTCTTGACTGAACAGAATTTAGATTCAAATACTTTCCATGGTCAATAGAAGATTATTTTTGTAACTGGTGTCTTGATTGCAGAATTCTTAGCACTGCTGCTAAACTTTGTCATGCTCATTGCCTTTGAAATCAGTCTTGCAGTCTTCCTCCCTGATCAGTTCCCCATTCATGTCCATTCTGATGCTCTGAATGTTTTCCTAGTTGTCTCTCTCTAGGAATGATCTCTGTAAAGTGCCACTGTAGGTGCTGTTGTCACTCCATGACGTGATGCTTTTCATCTCTAAACCACAACGGCACCCTTTGTAATTATCAGCAGAGCACTCCAGAACATTCTGTCTCATTGCCTGCTGGTCCTAGCGATGTTTGTAGCAGGTTTTGACTCTCTGGAATGGTTGGTGTTGGCAGCCCGTGAGGCGGAGCTGCGGCAGCTGCGCAAATCCAACATGGAGTTTGAGGAGAGGAACGCGGCGCTGCAGAAGCACGTGGAGAGCATGCGCACGGCCGTGGAGAAGCTGGAGGTGGACGTGATCCAGGAGCGGAGCCGCAACACGGTGCTGCAGCAGCACCTGGAGAGCCTGCGGCAGGCCCTCACCAGCAGCTTCGCTGCGGTGCCGCTGCCAGGTGGGCCTGGGGCACGGAGCTGCTCGTGGCTGTGTCGCGCTGTGGCCTGAGAACTGCTCTTGTACTTCTGTGCTCTTGGCTGTTTCTGAGCTTTTGTTGCATGGGATAATGAAATACTAAAATGCATGCAGGGGGAAGTGTAGAGTCAGTGCTTTATTTCAACATGACATTTATTTTCTTATTGCTCCTACTCTTCCTAATAAAGTGAGACACATATTCAGTCCTGGCTCTCCTTCACTTGTTTTATGAAAATGTTACTGAATAGAATAGACAGGACGTGCAAGTTCCTCGATTAAAATAAAGGCTTTGTCTCTGTTGTCAGCTGCCAGGGAACCCACTTAGATTCTATGAATGCCCAGCTGAAAGAGTTTGTTATAATCAGCTATGAGACCCAAATAAAAGAGAGCCATGCTTCATTAGTCCTGATATCCTTGGAACTACTCACTTTGTGGAGTTAGGAGGACATTGTTTAGCAGAATCTGTCACAAGAGGTGGTGCACAGCAAAATCACCTCCTATAGCAGTTTGTGTGTTGGCACAAATTACCCTTAGCATAGTGTTAACTTTTTTGAATTGCTGTGGTCATGCTTGTGGCTCATTCCACTGTGTTCCCCGTAGGCAGCGGGGAAACCCCCACGATGGAAACGATTGATTCCTACATGAACAGACTGCACAGCATCATCCTGGCCAACCCACAGGAGAACGAGAACCTCATCGCCACCGTCAGGGACGTGGTGAACAGGCTGGAGCGTTAGGCACAGGGTAAGTGCTCTCTCCCAGGCTGCTCCTGGTGGCTGCTCCCTGCCTCTGGCACCTGTTCTGCTGCTGATGCCTCTGCTGATCACCATATTGTACAATCAAAAAGGTTTTCCTCAAAGCTGCTGGAGCAGTTGTCCTAATGAAAGTCAAATTGAGTTGAAAGGATTCCACGGCATTAAAGGGCTCTGAAATTCCCTTTAGCTGCAAGATCTTTATGTATTTGTATAAGGTGAGTAAGAGTTCTGACAGAATGGTAACATGGTGACTAAGTTAGAAGAAGGTTCCTTTCTTGAGTGAAGTATATCTGAAGATTTTAGCAGCAGTTGTAGAAACTGATGGCCAGGGGGAAATTTTGTTTGTCCCAAGAGGTTACAGGTGAACTCAATTCTGTTACAAATTGAAAATGCTCTAGCTCTGCTCAGTGGCACCTGTAGTCAAGCAGTTGTAATTAGGAAGGCTTAGATGCCAATGGAACACTGAGGTATGGTTTAAGCTGTACATAGCATTTGCTGAGACTAATGTTTATGTGGCATGTGCGTAGATTATTATTGAGCTCATGATTCTGTGTTTTTGCTGCTGTTTAACAGCTTGGAAAACTGTAATAGAGAACAGAGTAGAAAAACAAATTAACAAAGAAGTAAATACCAGTCTTTCTGCATTACTGTGCTGCTTTGCATTTCCCACACCTCTCACTCCCCCACTCCCCCATGATGCACAGCACCAGGCAGCCATGAGGAGTTTGCCTATTTCTATTTTAACAAAGTGCATACCTTCATTCTTCAGGCATTTATTATGTAGAGATCTACTGTACATGTCTTGAATAGTGTTTAGAAATGCAAATAAAGCTGCCTTGTGCCATCTGCAAATATGAAGACAGGGCTTTTCATCCTTTCTGGTTCTGACCTTTTGTGGTGCTGTGTAGAACAGTTAATTACACATTTCCCATTATAGTGTGGCTTTAGCTGGGAGATCATTGTCCTTCAGGAGGGTAGCCAGATGGAACGGACTGTAGTTCTAAGAGATGACTGAGCTCCCAGCAGAATAAAGAAGTGCCTTTACTGCTGCTGTTTGTGAAGGGAACAGCTTGTCGATCCAGGTCTGGGATTTTTCAGCAGCTCATCAACCTCCTCCTTTTTGTATACTGTTTTCAGTTAGTTCTCAGGCTCAGAGGGAGAATTGGGAGGGGAGGTTTTACAGAATGGCTAAGAGGGAGAGCAGTTTCTCATCCATCAGTTATTAGAAGGGTGTGCCAGGCCCAGAAATGGATATTTGTCCTTTAAGCACCTTGCTAGAAAAATCATATCACAAAGCTACTAAAATCTAGACTTTCATTCTCTTGCCAGGTGGCTTCATCTTTCCTAAAGGATGGACAATTCCTATGTTCCTGAATATGTGGATACAATTTTCTTGGATAGGCTAGATTTTGCTGTAATTGATTTAGAAAAAGTAATTCTTGCTTTAAAATCCTTCCTTCTAACCTCTACTTGAAAAATAGTACTTCTTTCCTTTCTTTTCTTTTCCTACCAATGTCTTCCCTCTTTTCAGCAGCGAAACAGTGTGAGGCAATCAAAAATGGGATTAATAATCACATAGTTTCCCTGGATAATGACATGCATGTAACAGAATATAATGATCAGTTAATTAATGTGACTGTTAATTACACTGACTTTCACTTGGCACTGATTATATTTTGAAACTAAAATTTTGGAAGGAAGAAGGTTGGGTTTTGTTGGATGCAAACCTAGAAAATGGTAGAGATTCCCTGGAAAACAAGGAAGCTTTGGATAAAAGGTTCATCTGGCACATGACAAACTGTGTCAACAAACTGTCATCATCAGTGTCCCTTTGTTAATGTGCATATGTGTCTATTAATGCTGAATGCAATCTCTGTCAACCAAGTGGTCTGTTTGAGGTTGGGACACATCACAAATCAATACCACAGAAAACTGTGCCATAATGCTCCTGAAAACAACTCTTTCACAGATCCGAGGTGGGTTTTGGTGGCTTTGTACATTGTGTTTAGGGATATTTGAATATGCTGGTCAATATCTTGGTTTTTCTGTACTGCATGGCAAAAACTTCTTTGTGCAAACAGTAAATGGGAAGAAGAGGAAGGGTTTTGTTATCTAGCACTGGATGGAGACAGTAACTCGGTTTGGTTGTGTCTCTAGAGGCTGCTTCACTATCCTGAGTGTTGTGTTTTCAGATCAAACACCCAAAACCCCTGTCATGGTGCCTGTTTGGTCCTGGCAGATTGTAGCCTTCTAACCCTTATTTTTCTGTTTCGTCTGCAGGTCTCGTGACCCGGGGAAGCTTTACAAAGTTTTTTTGGCCAGTGTGGAATAAGAAGCCATGGGGGAAAGCCTGGGGTGGGAGGCAGGATGGCAGGTTTGTCCTGGGCCTTGCCTGTGTGATTTGTCAGGGAGACAAACAGATCAATGCATTAAGAGATCTTAAGAAGCCACGGACACCGCCCACTAAGCATATGGAACTGTCCTCTGTGTGAACATTTAAGAGCATGAAACTTCTGTGCAATCTACATTTTTTTTATGGATTTTGCTGGGTGTGAGGGTGCCTGCGTTCTGTGGACTGGCTGGCTGTGGAGATGAAATCTCAGCTTGTGAAATGGAGTCAGCATATATGTTGTAGTAATAACTTTGATGTGTTATATTGCCTAATGTCTTCTAGTGTCTTTTATTTTGTTTTCATGTTTATCCTGTGGGGTTCCCTTCCTTCACTTCAGTTCTCTTCTTTTGATCTTGTTCCCTGATTCTGGCAGTACTAGATAGCAGTGCTTGTGTTCTCTGCTCTAACAGGGAGCTTTCCTTGGTGCACTGTCTTGTCCTACACCTCCTGCTATGTTATAGGACCTTTTTTCAAGCAGAATCCTGGGTTTTTCCTGGGGTTTTTTTGTGTTAGCCTGCAATTCCTACAATGTGAGTTTGCCCCTGCTAGAGACTGGCTGTGGTTGATGCTTTGTGACTTGATTCTACTATGAGACAGACTTCTTCTCTCCCCTCTCTTCAAGCTCCTCTCTTGCACATTGCATCCTGCTCTTCTGTGAAGGTCTCCTGTCATCTCTTGAGAACGTTTGCTGGAGCATTTTACTATCACAAAGATCAGTGGAAATCAAGATAGAAAGTGGAAACATTAGTTCTTCTCAGCAAGGAAAATGGGATTCTTCAGTTTAGACTAAACCCACAAAGCTTGCCTCTGATATAGTTCAGTCTAATTTAATGTTATTGCTTTGTTTTTGAGACAACGATCTCATGGGGAAAGCAGTTTTCTATAAAAAGAGAAATGGGCACAGAGATTGCATTTTTTTTCCCCTCCCTGCCCTCCTGAAATTGCTGTGCTGGGAATCAATGTGTCTGCAAGCAGCACATATATTTTTGCATGAATTATTAGAGCAGAGAAGGTTATTAGCAACTAGGTCCACGTAGCCCACAGAACTCAGCATTGCAGCTTGTTTCTGCTCTTGCCTTTTGTGCACTCCAGTACTGCCCATGGAGCCCATGGCAATCAGCATTTTGTGTTCCAGCTGACCTAAATGGCCTTTCACTTGCATTGAATAGAGCTCTGCATGTTTGAGTCTGATCTTGCAGAGCTGCACCACACCTCCTGCAGAGCTGAGGCACCCACTGCCTGCACTGGCTTGTGCAAAACTTTCCCTGCCCTTTGGTTCCTGTCAAATTGTTGGTCCTGACTTTGGCTCAGCACTTGTTGGGCATCTCTGGGCTTTATGGGGGTGGATGAAATGCTCTTGCTCCCACATGACAATCTCTTTGCTCCTGCTCAAGACGTGGGAAGATTCCCTGTTGTGATGTGGAGGTTGCTTTCGTTGCTGGAGCGTGTTGCTGTCAGCATCACTTTAATGTACCTGTACACAAATATTTTGAAGATTAAAAACCAGTTTCTTCTTTTCCTGCGCTGTACACATGGATGTCATGCTGGCCTGGAGCCATCTTCAGGTCAGCACCTTTATGCCAGGTCTCAGCTTACTCCTGGGGTAATTGCTGTAGCCAAGAAGCAAGGATTTCCATGTAAATCAAGTCTTCCTTCAGGGAGGAAACTCCTTTCTCTTGTTACCTGTTTTGTTTTCAAGACTTCACAAAAAGGAACCTCAGTTTGCTGCATTGACTTCCACTCTCCTTAGCATGGATGAGACCAGCTGATGCTGCCATGAACTTTTTTAGTGTGTTCTGTAAAGAATGTTGTGAATCCTAGAGGTTGTTAATGCCTCCAGTAGAAGCACCTACACCTTCATCTCATGTATGTATCTTGATTTTTTATAACTGATGATGTTTGACTCTCTGAAGTGGCCAAAATGCACTGCATAGCCAAAAACTGATTTACAAAACCCTGAGGTTCTGTCTGTAGCATCCTACCTAATACCTGGAGTTGTATCCCATAAAGACTCCAGAAATTCCCTGTAATGTAGGATGCAGTTCCAGGCTGTAACATACCCAATCCATCAGGAGGGTCAGATGGCTTCAGGCTGCCTGCTTACAGAAATCTGCTCGTGGATACTGCTCATCCATCTCTGCTGGGAAGCATGCAAGTGTTGTGGGATAGGAAATTTAAGGTGATATTATTAGCTGGGGGCTGACAAATCTCTTGCCTTTACCACAAGGAAGGAGGTAGGGTGGGTTATCCATCTTGAAGCAGCTGGGAGAAGACTGAGTTCTTGCTCACTGATGATGTGACAGATGATGTTTTGTCTCATTAAAAAGCTTCTTATTTATGTTTATTAACCCTATAAAAATGGATTTTGTCTTTCCAGTGTTTTCAGAGTGTCACTTCAGTTTACAGTTTTCAGTGTTGACTGATTAAAAAAAAATGAAGTGGGTGTCAAGGAGAAGAGAGGAATAAAATGCTTTTGTCACTTGCAGAAATGTTAAGAGAAATATATGAAAGCAGAATCCATTTGCTGGATTAACGTGTTTGGAATTGTTTAAATGCCAAGTTTTCTGTACAATGTTTTTGTAATTAAACTTTGGAGCTCCTTGGTTTCTAAGAAGTTGATGTGCTTGTTTGACACTGCTTCATTAAAATTGTTCAACGCTGAATCCACTCTGATTCAATTTTAACTGCATTTTCATGAAAGAGCTATTGCTGCATTGATCTCTTGTCAGAGATTTTGGCAATTCCACGTTAACCTTTGAACAGAAATGTGCCTCTTCCACCTCTCCTCTGGAAAAGCTGAAGGAATTTAGGTAATTACTTACAGTGGTGAAAGTGTCAGAGTTTTTGGTTCTAGCTAATGGTTGCCAGGCCCTTTCCCCAACTTGACTAACTTTAAAAATGTCCTATCTCTCTCTCAGCCCTTTTTTTACATCCTTGTCTTCCTTTATCCACCCAAATTTCGCACCATCATAGTGATTTTCTTTAAGAACCTTCTGTATCATAACTATTGCTCCCCACTTGATTTTCTTTTCCCCTACTAGATTTTTATCCTCTCTTTGCCCACCTGCTGGCTGAGAATGAAGCAAACTGTAGCCTCATGACATTTGTCCTTGGTGTAGGTGCTCTGTGGAGGAGTGTAGATGACTTCTGCCCCTGCTGGTGCTCTTTCTGAAGTCACAGTGCTGTGAGCAGCCATGTCTTTGTGCTGCTTTTGTGGTCACTTCTCATTATTTTGGTTGACAGATTAATGCCTGGTCTGTCTGTACCGACAGGCTTGGTACTGTCTTCTTCCTGGGACAGACTCTATTGAGATTTAGAATGCTTTGGAGATTTTTTAAACCACTAATTGTGTAATGGTAAAGATACTAAAAGTAGAAGGAATGTAGGAAAAACCTACATGGGAGAATCTGCTGCCATGTGACACTGCCTGGTTTGGAGCTGGAGACAGGAACAGCGAGACAGGTGCACACCCAGAGGAAAAAGAGCAGAGCAGCAATGAGTTCATGAGGAGAGAAAAACCTAATTCCTCTGTAACCTGTGCTCCTGTTTGTGGCACCAGGAGCAGATGGTGGTAAATCATGCTCAATTTGAGCAATGTGGTGTAATACTTCCTCTGTTTGTTCCTGTTTGTTCCCCCTGTTTACTCTGCAGCTGGGCAATTGGACTGATGATTAATTATCATCCAAGGGAAGTGGGGGGATCTGAGGCCTTCGGGCTCTTTAGAGGAAGAGATCACTTCCTCTCTGCTCAGGCAGGTTCCTGTTGATAATGTGGAATGTGGATTCATTTGGAATCTGAAATTGGGTCTTTTTAACCTTCTGCTTAATTTCAGTAGAATCCTTCAGAGTCAGGAGTACATTAATGCCTCTCCTTTACTTTTACCATAGCAACTTTCTGCTTGGGAACCATTAAGAGTTTTGCTGCTTCTTTCTCCTTCATTGCTGATAGTATTGAGGTTTTTAAAATGTTAACTTTCTTTTTAATATATTCATGATTTGCTATCTTAATTGCAAAATCTCTGGATTTTGTATGAACTGTACCATTTTGTGTGTGATGAAGTATCCACATCCCTTATGGAATACAAGGCATAGCATTTATACTAACTGATTTATGGGTTTTATTAATTAACCTATAATTCTTATGCTGTAGAGGTTTGGGTGGTTTTGCTATTTACTGTGCAAGCACTAATGGTTTGTGTGTCTGAAGATGTAAAAATGTAAGTTACTCTAAGATGTAAGGTAATTGTAAGGGTCTCTGCTGTCTCTTCCTGTTGATGAAATGGCTCTTCTCCTAAAGTTGTTAAACATTCTGTTTACTGAATGGTCTTGCATGCTCTGGAAGGCAAAAGGCATTCTGACTTTTCCCTAGAAATATGTCTGTGCACTGAAGTCCATGTGATCTTTTTGTTTATAAATTTGGATTCTAAAACCTTAATGAAAAAGAGTTCTACCTGTCCAAATCCTGGGCTGCTAGATACCATCTGGTTTCCTTGAATTGAGTGGAACAATGTTACACCCACTGAATACCTGACTTGCTGGAAATCAGAGAGAGTTCTTGTTTTCTATTTGAAGCAATAGCCCTGTGGGATTTCTCTTTCTATCTCATATCAGCAGTTCTAGTTTTATTAAATCTGTTCTAGTGTTAATCAAGAGAGAATTCCCTCATCTAATTTATTTGAAATACTGCTGAAGCCCAAGACACTTGCAAAGAAATCCCCAGCTGAAATTCGAGGCCTACAAACACTGTTTCAACCCCTCCCCCTTCAAAGTGGGTGTTAACAACTGTATCAGTGTTTGGATTCTTCTCAGAGGAAGTTCCTTTTTCTCGATAACGCTTCAAATTCCTGCCTGTGTTGGTTTCGTGTCTTGAATATTGAAGGAAGAGAAGTAAACTGTTTGGACTGGGGGCAGATTAGCAGGAAATTTATCCAAAGTGCAGGCCAGCAGGGTGGCTGAGTCCAGGAGAGTGAAAAGCTCTGGAAAATTAATCCAACACCTTTCCCAGTAAGGACTGAGGTGTTTTTAGGATGAATGTTGTACATGCAGCAGGACACAGGCTGCATTCCTTGTGTTGGACAGCTGTTTGTGGAGAGTGTTGACATGGTCATCCAGTGATTTCAGTGCTCTGAAATTGCTTTCACCCAAGCAAAGCATCTGCTCCTGTAGGAGTAATTCTGTGTAGTGGTTTGTGGCTTTTAGGCACATGTATTTTTTAGGCACATGTATGAACTTGATGTGCAGGAGGAAGGGGTTAAATTTCCTTTTGCTTACTGGCACTAATGATGAGTGGCTCAGACATATGTAAATGCTCAGAGACAAATTCTGTTTACAGCCTTTCTTTTCCCTTTTGGGATGAAGGTGGCAGGAATTGCCTTCTATCTTCACCCTGTTACAAATCTGTGAAGGGACATGGTAGGATGAGGACAGAAGAAGAGGATACAAGAATAGAATTTACCTTTATTCTTGAGGTTAATGTTCACTTGCTGCCAGTACAGAAATGGTTGAGTTTTTAGCCTCAGTAAATTTGAATTCAAACCTGCAAATTCCATACATTCTTGAAGTGCTTTTGAGGAGGAATGTAAAATGAAATTCCAGCTGCACTCTCGTTTCAGAACTTCACAGTTATGTGGTAAATGTGCATTTCCAGATATCTGAAATCTCTGTCCACTTAACCAATTTCCTCCTGGGGGGAGCAGTGCCCTCTGATGATCCATCTTGGTATCTCTGAATGAGAGTGAGAAAGCCTGGCAGTGAAGGCCTGAGCCAGAGCTTCTGCATGTGAAAATTTAAGTCAATTCCCTGGTTTTGTTCTAGGCATATGGCAGTTTCTCAGGGTTTTGGTATCTGGGTTTTTTTTTAATAGATTCATATCTTTGTTTCCTGCAGATACATTATTCTTTTCCTACCACTCTTTGAGAGCTTGTCAGGGTGAAAGTGGTTCAGCAAGTATTCCTGTGTTACAAGGACAGCAGCATAGAAAACACGACCTGAGCTAGCTTGTCTTTGAGGTCATCATTCTGACTGCAAGGATGGCTGTGATAAAGATTTCTGGTTGGCTAAAGCTGTCCCTGTGTGTTGGCAAAATCAGCCTGCCTGACTTGGAGCTAGCAGGAGCTATGAATACATAAATCCATGGAATGGAAGCTTTGCAGCTGTTGGTATTTACACAGTACCGTGTCTTTGCAGAGCTGGTTTTTGTTCTGGAAGCCTGCAGCAGCTTCACACTTCATCAGCCCCACCAGCTCTCAGGTGTACAGCAAGGTGGCAGCTGCTTCTCTATGGTCTCACTCCAGCCAGGAGCACCTCTGTCCAACCCTGAACTTCACTATCAAAACACTAAAAAACTACACAGCTTTTGGTTGCTGTAGAACGTTTTCTGTGGTTTGTGAATTGGCTGAGCTGCTGTAGAAGTCTGGCAAGCACTAAGGTTTTTGTGAAGTGAGCAAGAGGATCAGAGAGGAGAGGAAGGGAAGCAGGAGCTCTGTTCTGGAGGTATCCTGCTTGCATTTTGGCTCCCAGTTTCATGAGACTGCACTCTGAGTTGATGTGGGAGCACAGACTGTAGAGAATTATCTCCTTTTCAGCACCTAGGGCTCTCAGCAAATACATGACAATCAAAATATAACTCCTGGCTTCATGCTGTTGCCCTTATCTGTATGTTTTTCTGTATGGCTTGCCTTTCTTTCTCTCTCTTCCCCTCTTCCTTTGTGCTGAGCTGTGTCAGCTTAAAACCAGCTAAAATTGACTTAGGTGGCTCCACCAAGAAAGATTTTACTTATAAAGTCTTTTTTATGACTGTCACTGGAATGTCACTACCCAGTGGACTTAGAAGGGGCTCACAAGTACTGCAATTGAAGTGTTTAGAAAAGGCAAAATTATGGAAATAAGTATTTTAAATTGTCTGGTCTTTTGGGAAATGGGGGCAACAAATCAACCCAGCAACAGTGCTCTTCTCTCTGGTACCAATTTCCAAGCCAGATACTGACAAACCAAACTGAAGGGATACAATCAAGGCTGCTTAATCTGGGGGAGGGGGATGAGGGGCAAGATCACATTACTGATAAAAGAAAATATGTTAAATAACAAATTCCAGGCTTTCTCCCTTGGGGTGTGCATTCAGCTGTAGAAAGAATGTTTATGGAAGAATACATTGTGCTGTTTAAGCATGCTTCAAAGAACAAATCTTTTCTTACCTTGTAGAAATTCATCTCAGCTATTTCTTTTCTTTCTTTCTTTTAGACCATAAGTCAGTAGAAGTGATGTATGTTACCCATGGGCCAGTTTGTACAGGGCTAGCTTAATCTGGGCACGTCCTTACCTTGGATTGGAAGTCTGTTGTATTTAATGGAGTGTTAACTCAGTTTATTCCCTGGGATTTCTGCAGTAATTTTATTGCCTGCAAAAGGAGCAATTTGAAGCCAGATGAAGTGAAGGTATGCTCTGTACCATACCTGCTGAGCTTGGCAGTGATGCCTGGACACGTCTGGTGTTTCTGTTTTCTTCATCACATCTCTTGCATGCATTTTCCTGGTAGTGCTGCTTTGAGTTCGAGGTTATCTCCCTTCTTTGAGGAAATAGATCCATAGGCACTGCATCTGGTCTGTTCCCAAGTCTGTGTCAAATGTTCTTGGCAGTACAGGCAAGCGTAAGAGGAATGGATTCTGAAGTCAGATTTTACGAACGAGGCTGTTTGGTAGTTGAGTTCAGTGATCCTGCAGCAGAACCTAAAGGGAATTACAGTCCAAGACATTTCTAATGTTAAAAAATGGGTTCCTCTAATGCTGAAGCACTAGCAGAACAAAGAGGAAAAATCAAAGATAAAATATCATCTTAAAGTGGACAAACTGTGCAGGATGACAGACTTTATAAAGACTTCTGCCAGCTGTGGCTGTTTGGTGAGGGAGGATGGTGTAGATCAGCATTGATGCCTCAGGACACAAAGCTTAATTGTTCAGTCCTCTTACACAGGTGGTCTTACAACTCCTTGTGGTAAAAGCACAACAGTTTCATGAACATTAAAAAGCATTTGGATGTTAAATTACTGGGCAGTATGTGTTTAGTGAATGAGAGACACAATGTCACTTGTGCCTGGTGTTTTGGAGAGAACAGACTGCAGTCACTTCAGCAGACTCTTCTGAAGCACAACTTTGCCTGAACTAATAGGAAATATCGGGTTGGTTTCTCTCAATTCAGTTTGTTGTCATGTGGTTTTGACATATCTAGTAGGAAACAGTTCACAATCAGATCAACTGTTTTCTAAAGCCAAAGCTTCAGTGGAAAGTTTTTGGCCCCTATAAAAATAATGAAAATTTAATTATTGACATTGCTGGAGCCAGGATTTCATCTGCAGTCTTCAGCAGTTATATGTGTGGTTATGGATCATCAGTCCATATGGAAGCTGAAACTGTGTCTCCAGTTTTTCCTAGACTCATCCAGTGTCTGTAAGCCTGCAGCTTCACAGAGGAGTCTGTGTGGGGGTTCTTCCTAAGGAAAATCCAGGAGGAACTCCTGCCATGTATTACCAGGCTGACAAAGCATATGTTTCTTCAGCTAAAATAGCACTGCTCTTTCACATATAATGGGGTCACTGTTTCTCTGCCGAGTTTCTCATGTTATTGATACTTACTAGCTGGGCTCCAATTTGATGATAAAATACCAGCACTTCAAAATCCTAGCAGTGGGAGGGCTTCACATCACCAAAATGTCAGTCCTGTCACTTAAAGAAGCACTTCTGTTGCTTTCTGTCACTGCTGCTACTTTTTCTTTTATTATAGGAAATTTCAGTCAGATTCCCAAGTCCTCCATTAGCAATTGCACTGAATCCAGTATTTCACTACCATGGGCAAAGGCAATGAAGGTGTTCTCAGGGTGGGATGGGAGGACTCAGCCTGGATCCAGAGGATCTGGGTTTGTTTTCCAGGCTCTCTCTGTGTGACAGATTCTGTTTCTGCTTCATGGTCCAGTCAACAAATTAGTGAAAGATACTCAGTTCACTGATGATGATGTTAGAACTGATGGAGACAGAGTTCTTGGGCAGAGGGCTGGTTTTGGTCTGCTTCAGTTCTTCATTGTACAAATGAAAAGAGTAAACATCATCCTTTTAGACAGAGCTGCCTGAAAAGGGGGCAGTGTCTTAGCCTGTGTCTCCAGGAACTGCCACTGAATAGGAATCTATAGGCTTTGTTCTCTTAATCCATCTGCCTCCACTGATAGTTTTGGATATGATTAAGAGGATTTGGGGTTGGAAATAGTAATTTCTTGTTGGCTTTTTAATTATTATTTAAAGTAGACTTGTGATGTCTTTTTTCTGCTTGAGCTGTACTGCCTGCAATAGTGCAACTCCTGCACTTGAATCCTGTTTTCATTATTCTTTCTCAAGCTCTGACCTTTAAGAACACAAGTGGAGCTGGTATCTGTACAAGGAGGTGGCAAAGGTCTTGTGTAGCCTTCTGAAAACAGTCCTGTTTTGTTTGCATGACAGAGTAGTCAGAAGATGTATCAGGAAAGAATAGTAGATAAGAGAAAATGAATGACATGACTGAGAGCAGCAGCCAGAAATAACCTCCTGCCTGGGCTTGTTCACCTCACCAGAAATTATCAGTATAATGGAAGTGTGATTTTACACCATCTTTAACCAGGAGGGTGTAGTCTGTGTAGACCCACATTTATGTCAAAATTCTTAATTTTGGTGTGGATACATTAATAAAATGACCCAATATAAAAATCAGTGGCTATATAGACTTACATAATTTAACTGTATCAGTTTAAAAGTTGTTTATTTACCATACTAATGAGCCCTGTCTGGGTTTGATTTCTACAGACAAGACTGTGCATAGTAAATAATAATAACCATTGCAAAAAATTTGTTTCTCAGGGTCACCAGTCTCCACAGTCTATATTTTCTCTTCGTGTGCTACTTAATTTCTCCTGAATTTCAGTCTTGTTCCTCACTTGAGTCAGTGTGAAATGTGTTTCTACTGGGTTTTTTTAAGATTTAGAACAAATGACAGGCTGACCCAAGGGGTTTGAATGAAGAGGGAAGAACACTGAGTGCTGCTCAGCTAAAGAAATCTTGTTTTATTAGCCCAGTCTGGTGTTTGAAGAAGAGAACAGATCAGATTTGGGCTTCACTGGTAGATCTGGAGCTGGCTAGGATGCTGCCGTAGAGGGAAAGGTTCCTGTCAACTCCAGATCTCCCAAGAGACATAATTTGCTGAGCTGGTGTGATGAGAAGGTTCAGAGGTAGTGTCAGTCTGGATGGTTCATTAGTTTAAATGTCTGGTGTTGGGAGGTATGTTCTCAAGCAAAGGCTTCTAAATATAAAATAGTCTTGTGAAGTTTTCATCTTATGCATATTCACTTGTTGAATTTACATTTTGTTTTTCATCTCTGAGCTCCTAGAACAGGGCCTTTCACAGAGGACAGCCTTCCCATCTGTCTGAATAAACTGACAGAAAGTTTTTGCAAAAACAGTCCCTTGTTTAACATGTCCCTGCCCTCCAGCTAGTTTCTTTCAGAACACTTTGAAGACACAGCCATTGTCACATGCAAGCCTGAATAATCTAAAACTTGAGGAAAAGTTTGGTCTGTGCACCCTTGCATACACTGACTGTAATTGGTGGAGGTGCAGGTGGAACCATAGCCCAGTTCTGCCTCAAGGGACTGAAGCAGTCCAGGCAGTGCTCTCAGTACAGACAGTTCTTGGGGAAGCTGGGAGGGAGCAAACACATCTGTCCCACACCTGTGGGCATCTGGAGGGGCTGCCTGGGAGCTGCAGGGATCACTGGGATGGAGGCTTTCACCAGAGCTGCAGAGATGCACCTGTGGTTCACCTGAGCCCATCATCTCTGGCTCTCCCTCCTCTGCTTTCCTGTGCACTGCAGTCACAAGAAAAGGCATGAAATACTTCAATAAGGGGGTGCATTCCTCATCCCCTCCAGTACTCTAGGGTGCTTGATTGCTTCTAGGCTATGGCTTTTGTTGTTCTGTTCTCATTTACTTTCTTTTTTCAACTACATATCAAATTCTTTCCTGATCTGGCTTCATGTGGTGGCTAATGGAACAAAATTGATGCAATTGCTCCAAGCCCAGGCTTTTAGCTAGTAGATTCTAATTAAAGCAACCCTTTCTTATTTTTCTCAGGGAAAAAAAAAAAATCCTTCCAAGGGCCCACTTTCTTTGTATCAAATGAATATATATGCAATAATTTCCCAGCCTGATGGAGACAGAAGTTGAAATATGCTTGGAGCAGTTATAGCCAACCATATGTAAGTGCTGGCATTACCTGGAGCTTATTTCTCCCACAAGGTGGTATTTCTACCATGCTAATCTTGCTGCTTCCTGCTGTAGGCTGTATTAGGGAGAATGTGTCAGAAAATTTGTGAAAATGGCTTTTTCACAGAAGAGTCCATTTTAGTTATGCCCATGGGGGAAAAAAAAGTATAGGTTTAGTTGAAAATTCATAGTCTGTGGTTTGGCCAGCATGAGTTTTAGGGACAAAGTCCATATGCCCAGCTGCAGAAGCTCCTGTATTTACAAATTCTACCTACAGGTTCTCCAGGGGCATGGTTTCTTTGTTCTTGCCTGCTTCTTCCATGTGCTTGGTTGCTTAAACAGATGGAGGTGAGGAGATTTTCCCTGCTTCCAGGAATAAAACCCCAAACTCCACACCTACAAACATGATTAAAATTAACCAGTTAAATTCCATGTGTGGGGTAGGTTCTCAGTGACCAAAGCTGAGTGGAACTGTGAAAGGGTGGAGTTCAGCTGCCTTGATATGACATGGACTGCTCAGTTGTGCTGGCTGGATCTAATCTGGTGCTGAGGGAATTACCTTATCTCCAAACCCCATCTCCCTTCCAAATCCACCCTAATGGCAGACTGAGAATTCAGTGCTCAGGAGAACAAAGACACATCACAAATGCACTTCCACTCCAAGTGCCAGGGGCAGGGTTTTCTTTTTTAAATCTTCCTTCTGTATTAGTGAATCTGCTTAATAAGGCTTCCCAAGGTAAATCATTGCCTGACCCCCAGCCATCCCCAGGAGGAAAGAGTGATGGAAAGAACCAATTGCAGCTCATACACAGTAGCCTCAAGACCTGATGAAAAGACATGGTGGGTAAGTGTGCAGGAGGCTCAGTACATGAGAATCTCTGATTTTTTTTTCCCTCTATAACTGCCTGTGTGCTTCAGAACCACTTTTCATAATTCCCTTCCCTTACTGTCCTAAAGACCAAAGAGCCTCTTACTCCCCCTTTGGAGCATTTAGGCTCTCTATTCATGGAGAGCCATTCCCTATCACTCCCTACCGAGCCTGAAAATCCTTCCTGAACAACATTTAAAAAAAAAAAATCCTTTCTTTGTCTGTCCCATTCCTGCTGGCCCCCTGCACCTGAGCTGGCTGTATCTGAGGGGCTCGAAGCCTACAAGTGCTGCTGTTTGCCTCTGAGTCAGAGAGGCTTTTAAATCTGAGTGTAAAATGAGCCTCCTCCAGCAGCAAACAGCCCATCATACACCTCCTTTGAAGTTCCCATTTAAATAACCTCCAGGGCTTTCCTGATGCGGGGAGCCAGCAAGAGGAAGCAATTCCCTCCTTCTCCCCTCTCCAAAGCAAGGAAAATGAATTCCCTGGCAGAGGAGGGATGCTGGTTTTCAGGGTACTGCAGAAGAGATGAACAGCTCTTGTTTGCAGCTTAGTTAGTGAGTCAGCACATATTTGTTCATGGACACAATTTATTAACCCCTGAACACTACAGATGATGGTGTTATCACTGGAAAGTCATTTTAATTTGTTATATAATTTATCAGGTAGCTGCTGCATCAGAGAGAAGCCTGTATCTGCTCATGTGTCCAGGTCCTGGTATGATGCTAGGATGGGAAGAGGATCAGGGAAACAAAAAGGAGGGGTCCTGGCAGGACTATGGAAGCTGACCTGGTTGCAGATGTCTCTTTTGCTGATTTCCCACCCCTGTGGGTTGTTCCTGGTGCTGCTGCCTCATTTAAAAGTGGCTGTGTGTTTGCAGGCCTCCAGCTCTACATGGGAATTGATGCTTGGATTTTCCCTGAAGGTGAGCAGACACAGCAGCAGGAGCACAAGTGAGTTTGTGTGGCATTTGACAGCACTGGAGGGATGTTCAGTGGTGTGTTGGACAGGAGGGTGTCCTGTGCTAGATGGGATCCTGTGATGTTGGATGTCAGCATTTTATATTCTTGAGATTATATTAGGGCCTTCCTTATGGACTGGTGTCATGTGGCTGCCAAATGTGAGAGTCCAGTAAAATCTTCTGAGACCTTTGTAGTTCCTGTGTGCTGCAGTGATTTAATGGGACAGCTTTCCAGTGAGACAGCAGATTTGCCCATTACTGGAAGGACTGGAAACTGAGGAACCTGGTGAAGTAGCATTCCTACTTGCCTGCATATTACTTGTTTGCCAGGTAGGTTAACCAGTCAATACCTAAATGAGTTCACTCTTTTGTTAAGTGATTTATTAAATAGTAAAATTTATTCAAATAATTAAATAGGCTTTACTAGTGCACCATCTTAACTAGAGAATGCCCTGAAGACATCTTAAGAAAGCCTGAAGCTAACCAAGCTGCCCGAGGTGGGTTCCTCCTGGGCTCAGAGGTGCAGAACTCAAGGATCCCTGCATTTTCAGACTGCTCTTCAACAGGTGTTTGGGGTTTATCTTCCACAAGGAGAAATGTGTGCTTGCCTGAACGTGCTGTTAGTCAGTCCTTGGCCTGACTGAAAGTGTGGGGAGTTCCAAGGCAATTATACCTGCACTAATCATAATTTGCTCCTTAATCTAGGAGTATCTGCCTCTATGTCCCTGTTTATGCTAAGTTGCTGAACAATTTGATTAGGTGCTTTGAATAAACCTTGTAATTATGCCATAGATATTCCTGATGCATGATGTTATTTTTATTACCTAAGTTAACACTGCCCATTGTTGTAGCATGGTTACACTTAGAGGCTGCTATTAGAGCTGAAGCTCAGTGGTGCTAAATATTGCACAGACATACAGCTGCAGTCTCTGTCCTGGAGGACTCACAGCTTGGCTGTACTATTGTGCATCAGCCCATTAGAGCACCCTGAGAGGCATTAGTGCCCCAAATAGTTTCATAGGTTCTGTAATGGAAATGGCCTTGCAGACCTTTTAACCTGTGAAGGCAGCAGTGCTCCTGAATTCAGCTTTGTCCGTGCTCTTCCATCATTATCACTGCTTGTTAGACAGAATGTTGGGAAACTATAGTTTCAAATGTGGTTGGAACAGGCCAATTCTGCTTTCTCAGTGAGTCCTCCTGAGGGTGGAAGAGTAGAGCCAGGCCACCCTCCTTCATGTCCCCAGCATGGTTTCTGTTTTGTCAAAAGCATTACAATGTGAGCTGAATTCTTTCCTGGCTGGTTTGTGCTTCACCAGCTTTCCCTGACCTCGTGCCAATCAATGATGAATTGTGCAAGTCCCCATTGAAAACACTGCAGAAGCCAGAGGAATGCCAGCCTCACTGTGTAGTACATTAAATCAAAATATTTTAAGCCTGAGACTGATGGGTATGATTCTTCTATTTCAATCTGCTCCTTCAGATTAAAAAGCTGCTAAAAGCTTCAGCTTGTCTTGCTGCATCTGCTGCTTCAAGACCAATGAATGGCATGTCCAGGACTGGAGGCTGTGGGTAGGAGGATGATATTTTGTGATAAATGTACCTGATGGTGTTTTATGTTCACAAAGTTTTTTAAAAGCCTTCTACAGCAAATGATCAATCTGTTAGAGAGAATACTGAAAGAGCATCTAGCACTCCTTTGGCTGTGAGGAATCAGTAATATCTAAAAGACCACAGACCTCTAACCTATGCAAAGTTATGGCATTTTTGCTTACATTTCCTTCTTGCCTTACCCTCTTTGGTGCTGTTACTGCTGGATTGGCTATAACTGCAGGATATTATTTTGTAATATTTTGTGTATTGGCTCTCTTACTAATTCTCTATCCCCATTTTGCAGTTTTGTGGCTAAAAGATTAAATATACAAAGCATTTATATGAAAAACAATAAAATAACAAAATATTGTTGTTTTTCACTTGCTTCACATTAAGTTTTCAGTGTCAGAGTTTCAGTGAGGCAGGTTCTGTGGTGATGGGAATCAGTGGTGGTAGAGTTGATTGATTTGAATGTATTGCTATAAGAATATGAGGATTTCCTGAGTAAGCTGGAAGGTGGGAATCATCAGAGACATAGCTGGTAGAGCCAGTCTGTAAAACCTTTGAAATGATGAAAAGGCATAAAAATCAGACTTCTTCCTGTTAGACTACTGTGATCTGTCACAGCACCAGTGGTAGAAGGAGGAGAGGTGCAGAGGCTACAAAAGGCAGCTCATATTTCTGGAAGTGGCTGGTGGGATTTAGAACTGGTTTTAGCTCACATGAAATTTTGGGACTGAGGCCAAGTGCTATTTCTGTAATTTGAGGTTGACCCATGGTTAGGATTAAGGGCTTGAATTCGATTTGCTTTAAATCTGAGGCTGAACTTGGTTGACACCTGCTGGTTGGGATTCTAGGAAATCAAAGGGAGCTTCACTGACTGACATGAAATTCTGCTTTGAAAAACTGGTGAGAAATCAAATAGTTTTCAGCCATTTTCCAACAACAAAATGAGAACTCAGACTGGTGATGCTTAGGTCTGACCTCAGCACCCTCATTTCTCCTGTTTAAGAAGCTGGAGCTGGCAGAGAAGAGAAAAAAGACGTCTGGCAAATAGGCATTGAATTGGCTTAATGTAGGGACTGTTTTGCTGCAGTGGAACTGGAGCCTCTTATTAAGAATCTGGTGGCACTTCTAAACAAGGAGAGCTGCTCCCTTGGAGGGGGCAATCTCCAATCATATGCCAACATTGCTTTTGACATATTTATGACTCCAATAAAATCTCCCATCTGGTATATTTTAAAATAAAATTGAAAATTTATCACTTTGCTGTAGTTGGTTTGTCGTTCTCCCTGAGAGAAGATAGCCAGGCTGAGATTATTGCATTGGCAGCCTGTCAGCTGAGGTTAGGCTGAGGTGTGATTTAAATTTCAATACTTTCCACATTACAGCTGTCTGGGGTGGGGAAATTACAAGGAGAAAAGCAGAGAGTCTGTTATTTTTATTCATTAGTCTCTCCTGATTTGTTTTGTTTTTCTTTTGTTTTGTTCTGCTTACTGCATAGAGCACCTGGAAGAAAAGATGCTCCCCATTTTTCTGGGTTCCCCAACCTTTGCTTGGCCAGAGTTGTTTGGGAGGGACAAGGCAGACCCCAGGTTGTGTCTGTGTCTCCATGGCTGTGCCATCAGACTGTGATAGCAGGATGAGATTCTTCTGCATGTGGGGTACTGTGCAAGTTTATAGCATTTAGAGAGACTGCAGCTTTCAGCAGAGCTAAGGGAGCAGTGCTGATTCCCATTTCCCTGACAAAGGACCCAAGGAGAGATGTGGAAGGCATTTTGTTTCACTTAACATGGACAGCTGTATCTAAGTCTAGATTTCATCACAGCAGAGAGAAATGTGCATTTCTGGAAGCAGAAGCCAACGTGCTGTGGATGTGCCCTGCTGTTTCTAAGCCTTTATGATGGGGTTAGGTCAGGTACTTTTAAATGATGTGCAATAGATTAAATGAATCACCTGCCACAGGATTTCTTTGTGTGTCCATAGCTGGAGTAGGTTTGGAATGTGGAGCAGCTGGAGCAGAGTCTGGTGGTCAAGCTGCAAAGCAGAATGTGTCTCCCAGTAGCTCACTGGGATTTCCCATGCAGCCTGTGGTGGACAGGAGCTGTGGAACAGGAGTGTTTGTGTGTGTGCAAGCCTCTCTGGAGTGGAAGGCTGGCTGTAGGCCTCAGCAGGCAGCAGCCTGTTCAGACTGTTCTGCTTCCTGCTTTTGATTCCAGCCCCAGTCACTCTTGGCTGGCTGCTCTAGCAGTGCCCACTGGTGTGTTTGATTAGGTGCATTTGTTTCTCTTTAGGTACTCCATAGTCTGACTGTAAAATTATCAGAGGTCTTATCTGGGCAATACAAGGGAGTAAAATGCCTTTATCCTCCACCTCCAGCAGTTGCTTTGTTGCTCAGGTTGTGACTGGTGCTGTAGTGGAACCACTGCAGCTGTAGAGGTAGTAAGGTGAGAGGGCACAGGGCTAATTGAGATGCCCATGTGAGTGCTGCATTAGTTTACCCTTCATAAAATCAAATTCTTGGGCCCCCCTAGACAGGGGGAAAAAATGGGAGAATTGCCAATGAATCTCCAAATGGATTTTGGCAGTCCAGACACAGTAGCTGATGTAGTTCTGAGGTGGCTCTGGGGAATTACAGCAGCAGTGCAGGTGCTTACTCTGGGAGAGGATGAAATTCTGCACATATGAACTGTAGGCACTGAACCTGTGTGGGGCCAGCTGTGACCTCAGCCCCACTGCTCTGAGTGCTGTGCTCTGAGCTGCAGGGTGAAATGCAGCCCCCAGTGTGTGAGGATTGTCAACTGCAGCCTGCATTTGAGACTTAGGAATTATTTTCTGTGGAGCACATATATAACACTTACATGCCTGAGCTGGGTATTTGTGTAGTGTGTTCCTCATTTCTAAAGTGTGCATTTTTAACTCCTTATTATGTGAACTGGGCTTTTGTTCTTCTGATACATATCTGTGCAGGTGAGTGTATGGTTAAGGATCTGCCTGTGTGCACCAGAGCACAACAGAAGTGTATGGAGGAGTCCTCTGGGAATGCTGTGTTTGTTTATGGTGGGGAGTGCTTTCCCCAGTGTACATTCTGTGCACACACAGTGCCTGTGTGTGTGGCATTTCATTTGATTGTTCTGCTTTCCTGTTTTCTGGGCTGAACAATTAAGGGTGGTTTTTTGAGTGCATCAGATGTATTATTTCCTTTCACAGCAATTGTGCATTTGCTAATGTCAAATTTATTCTAAATGGATACACAGGTGCAATTCTTCATTTGGTAGACATCAATCTTTGCTACATGGAATGAATGGATGTTTTGTCTGCGTGCTCAGTGTATGTGTGCTCCCTTGGTACACATGCTCCAGCTGCCTATAGAAAAAGGTGCTTTGCACTGAAAATCATCTGTGCCTGCCTTATGTGCTGTAAATTTGTTTTTGTGAATGTGGGGGTTAGAGTATGTGTGCAGGGTGTGTAGTAAGTGCGTGGCTCTAAAAATCGATGTGCTCAGTTTAATATTTGTGCCAGGTAAGCACATATTTCCCTGCATTTGCTGGCAGACTTACACAAGTGTTGAGTCTTCATATTGTTAAAATAACAGAAGAATTGTCCACATATTTTCTAATTTTTTAAAATGTCCTGGAGCTTCCATGGTTTAAATTTCTAAATGTCTGTCCAAGTGATATATGTCAAAACATCAGGAAGGATATTTAAGCAGTTATGTCAGTGGAATGAAACAAAGTCATGAGTTAATGCTTTTCTGATGCTATATAAAAGGGAAAATGGTGAAGAAGGGCCACAACTAAAATACAGAATGAAAAAGATCAGCCAGAATAAAGTCAGGCAGTTTGCTCTTAACCTGGAGACATCTACAGCAATAGAACTCACATGACTGCATTGCTATTTTTATGCCATTCTGTGATCACACCATCCTGTCCCAGATCTCCCACCCTCTAGGGTCAGTCCCCAGGAACCAGGAAGGATGATGGAGCCCTCCTAACCTTGTTGCTTCCTCCTGTCTGTCCTGCCAGGTGCTTTGAAAGTGAGTCAAGGCATTCATTATCCCACCATTTCTTTTCAATGACATTTTTAAAGACCTGGCACAGTAGGAATGATTGAAGTGCCTGCTGCTTTTCTCTGTAATTATGCAGTTTCCTTGTTGGGACTGAAATTATTGCCCTGCAAGAGGGCAGTGTCCCTATTGCCACGTAAGAGCTACCCAAACACAAACCTGCTTGGCTGCCACCAGCAGCACTCCACAGATCCAGACATAAAAAGGTTCTTCCTTGGCTGCTGGGTTGCACTGGGAGTGTGTGACCCAGACTCAGCTGGTGGAGCTCCAGCTGGCTGAGGTGATGTTCTGGTAGATGGTTACAAAAACTTACCCCTTTTTTGTCTCCCTTTTCATGGCAAAAGGTAGTGCACTGGAACAAGGGGCAGTGAGCTGTAATTAGTCCTGAAACAGCCTTTGCTGTGGATTGCCCAACTGGAGGCTTTGCCTGTAATCTGTGGCAGGAACAGGAGGACAAAACCCCTGAGATCATCAGCTCAGCTGGTTAGAGCATGGTGCTAATAACACCAAGGTTGTGGGTTTGCACCCTGGATGGGCTGTTCACTGAAGAGTTTGACCTGATTGTCCTTGTGGATCCCTTGCAGCTCTTACTATTCTGTGGAGGAACAAACACAGGTGAAAAATGGAAGGTACAGGAGTAGGATGATGGTTGAGGAAAAAGTCTCACTCAATTATGGAGCATCTTCTGTGGCATTTGCTTTTTGGAGGGCGTTCAAGGAGTGTGTGCAGCTATTGCCAGGGGAAGTTAGATCTAGAGCTATCAGGAAACACAAAAACTGGGAGTTGAAGTTTCTTCAGCAAAAGGTAGGAGTGTGCCAAGGATGGTGTGAGACAGCAGAGGGAGCTGACAGGGATTCTTGTATTTGTTGGACAACTGCTATTCAAAGCCTGAAGAGTTAACAAATAACAAGTCTTGATGCTCAGGGACTGCCCCTCTGCAGTCTGTTGAGTTCTCTGCCTTCACCTGGGCTGTGAATTCCTCTCCAGGATGGATGCTGGAGTGTTAGTGGATGAGCCAGCTGAGAGAAGGGGGAAAAGAAGATTGGGTTGAAGGATCAATGAGGTAAATGATCCTTCAGCTTATGCTAAGAGAGCTGTTGGTAATGAGCAAGGAGGCAGAAGGATGCTGTGTGGCCTCAGGTGTGTGTGCAGATCCTGTCCCAGCCCGTGGGGCTTTCCTGGAGCTCAGCTCACACTGCAGCTGCCTTGGCCCTCACTTCCCCCTTCCCTTGGAACACATGCTGCCTCTGCCCTGCCCCCTCTGCCTCCAGTTCCTTGTGACAGGCTTAGAAATCCTGGGACCCCTGATGCTGGAATGGCATTTTGGCCTAGCTGGAATTGTTTATAAGCACAGAGCTTTGATGCTGTCTCCAAAGCCTCTGGAGAGCTGAGAAGGGCTATTTTTCATGGGATGCTTTTGGAGAATGCTATGGGAAAAGGTCAAGGGACAGAGTGGGAACGAGTAGGTCACATACTCATTGGTTTAGGGCACCAGGACAGCATTGGTTCTTTAGGATCTCAGAGGCTGCCTTGTACAAATAAGCACCTCTCAGTGAGCTGCCTGGGAAAGAGCAGGGCCACGCCTCCCGCAGCAATGTTCCCGTGGCTCCTTCTCCTGCCCTGGCCTTCCTGTGTCTCAGCATCCCTGCCAACCAGGCAGATCTCACAGATGGTGTGCAGCATCCTAAAAAGCCTTTTTGCCTTCTGCTTTCACCTCTGTCATGCCAGGAGATGTTCTGTAAGCAGGGGCCTTTTGCACCTGGCACAGATGGGGTCTGGCAGCAATGCTGCAGGATTCCTTAGTCCATCCCTGTGTCACCACCCTGGCCCTGTGGGCAAGAAGAGCTCAGGCTTGAACAGCTGTTTGCCTCTTGATTTAGCATGTTACCTTTCTCATTTCAATTGGGCTGGGGGGAAGCAGTCTAACAAGTCCTGTTTCCTCTTTCCTCCCTGATTCACACATGCTTCAACTACCAGCCGGAGTGTGGGGGCTACGTGAAGGAACAGGAAGCAGAGGGGTGAGGTGGCAAGTCATTTACATTGGAAATATGAGCTGAATGTGCATTTCCCTACTGCTGCCATCAATCACTGCGATTTCCTGCACGCTACAGAACAGGGGAATGGAGTTTGCTTGCTTCCCACTTCCCCGGGGAATGGAAATGCTCATTTGTTTCACTGCCTAGAAATGCTGATCACTCAAAACATTTATTATTTCAGAGATACATGCAGTTCTGAATCTGAATTTTTCAGCTTCCTCTTGTCTGGTCTTCAGAAATGTCTTCAGATGTCCTGCAGACCTGGGGAGTCACTGTGTTCTGGTAGAGATGTGAAGGTGCTGCTGCAGTAGCACGGGAAAGCCCACAGGCAGCAGAGCAGATGCTTTACTGCAGAACCCTGGCAGACACCCTCTGGTCTCCATCAAACCAGTTGCTTTAGCTTCTTCACGTGGTCTGGCACCTGATCCAGTGAGATGAGGTTTTTAGAGTCCTAAGTCCTCCTTATTGTTGGAAACTTTTCAGTGACTATTTTATGGGGCTAACAGATCTGTTCAGTGAAAGTTATAGTGGGGAATAACATGGAGCAGACATTTCAGCACATGCTCACTGTTCAGCTCTGTTGGAAGGGATGGGGACAATAGAAACAGAACCTAAAATGTGGAACTGAGAAAGGAATAGAAATAGAAGAAGACCAGAAGGAAGCAATAGGACAAACTAGAAAGTGAATGAGAAGTCTATACCAAAGAGCAGAAAATAACTAAGTGTAGAAGAATTCAGGTGACCTTGCACACCACAAAGGTAAAATAAAAATGCTGTGTATTCATTGCCCTTGTGATCATGTGAAGGTCTGGCACACTTCTGCTGTCTTTGATGGGATCTGGTCTCTGATTGAGAAACATCTTCCTCTCATTTAACAATCTCTCATTAGCCAAATGATTTTCCTGCAGAGGAAATGCTGACTTCACTCCTACGTGGGGGCCCTTGGGCTGTGGACAGTTTGGGACTCATGGATAACTGAAGGGATGGGGCACTAAAACTCTGGTGTGCTTCCTGCAGCCCTTGTTTGGGGATGGCAGGGCTTCTCTGAAGCTTCTGTGCTGGCTGGGACTGGGATGTTGTTGCTATCCAGTTCAGTTGCTGTAATAAAGAGGCTGGTGAGGCACCATGTCCTTGAAGCATGGTGGTGGCCAGAAAAGCTCTCCTGGCTGTGGGGGCCTGGAGCCCTGTTCCCTGGGGCTGTGAGCTCAGCAGCTTTTGTGAGCTTAGCCACTGTGGGTCTGGGCAGTAACTCAGAGGGGACCTGTCGGGAAACCCAGGGGCTGGAAGGAAATGCTGTTGGTGACTCAATAGGCAGAGCTCTTCCCTCTGTTGATGTTGGAGCAGAGCCACACAGACACATCCCTTCATAATTACCCAGCAGTTACTTACAGTCCACGCTTTGTAACCACTGGCATTCTCACATGTGGATTTGTAAGGCTCAAATCCATCCCGGGAAATCTGATATCACAGCAGTGCCTGCAGCCTCTGAGAAGCAAGGATGTGTTTGCCTCTAGGTGAGGGGTCTTTGGCCCATGTGAACACGTCTCAGGCACGTACAGGTGTGGTACCCATGCAGACAAATCGTGGATTCATTGCTGTGGCTCCTGCCGGGGGATGGCTGCTGTGGGATTACACGCACAAACCCCAGAGCTGTGTCATTACCCGCTGGTTTCAGCCTGGTGAGGAGTTGGGAGGTGTCAGGGGCCTGGTGTCAGGGTGCTGTGGGACGGCTGGGCAGGGGGAAGGGATGGGCTGGGCTGACAAACATCCTGCTGGACAGAATTCCCCGCGGTGGGACTGAGCGCGGGGGACCCCTGGCGGGCAAGCAGCGCGCCCAGCCCCGAGCCCAGCCACCTTCCCATGGCTGCTTTTCCATTCGCTCCTTTCAGACATGAAGTCATGCCATGACTTCAGCTCTAGACATAAAACACAGTTTCAGCTGTGTTAACGACATTGAATAATTGCACTTTTTTTTTGGTTTCTTAATGATCCTCTTGGAAATAGGGAGGTGCTTTGTAAAGCTGACACAATCTTCAATTGCTATATTGATTGCTGTGTGATATTAGTGTATTTTGTTGCAACTGCTGCCTTATGCTGAGAAGTTTCTACTTCAAACTCCTTGTAAGTCTATTTTGCCTGTCCTTGTGCTTCCATCCAGCCACAGTGGCTTCCTCTTCTCCCTTGCTCCCCACCAGCCCAGTGTAGTTGAATTTGGTGAATGCCATTAATGAATCTGATTCTTCCCTGAGGGGGTGGTGAGGCTGTGGCACTGGGCTCCTGCAGACCCTGTGAAGCTGTGGATGCCCCACCCCTGGCAGCGTTTGAGGCCATGGACTGTCCTGCTCTAGTGGAAGGTGTCCTTGCCCATGGCAGGGGCTTGGAATGAGTTGGTGTTTGAGGTCCCTTCCAACCTAAACCCTTCTGTGATTCTGCAACACCCTTATCCAGCTTGCTAGGAAATGCACAGAGAATCTGCTTGCTCCTATCAGAGTTATTTCTGTGCAATTATTCTCTTTGCTGTGGCTGGCAGAGGGACCAACCCACCCATGCAATGGGGATGTCCTGGCTCTGCAGCAGCCCTGCCTTCCTGTCCTGTTTGTGAGAACGGTGTTCTCTAGAATGTTCCTAGGTAACAACCAGCAGCAGGAAAATCATCTCAGCTCTCGTGCTCTTTATGAGATTTAACCACTGCCACTTCAGAAGTCAGGGACTGTAGTATTCCAGGGATCTGTTGGTGTGGCTTGATGAGTGACAGCCTGGGAATTGGAAAAGATGGGCTGGACAACTCAAGGGGTGCTCATTTGGGGTAAGTCACTTAGGGATAATCACAGAGGTGTGCAAAACAGGGATAATGGTCTGACTCACCTTTGCAGAGAGCTTAGAGAACTGAGATGACACTGGGTTTTGCTGACACTGTTTTTTTCTGCCACCTCCCAGCTCCAGCAATGGTTCGAGACCTCCCTTAGGACTCTGACAGCAGGAATTCTGCTGGTCTATTAGGAATCACAGCACTATATTGCAGGGCTCTTCCTTCTCTCCCAGTGCTGCTCAATAGCTGTGCACAAGTTACCACAACATCATCATTGTCATCATTAGGGTGCTGTGTGAAATCACCACTTAGTGTGTTCACTGAGTCAGCTCTTTCCTGGCTTCCACATTAGAGCTGACTGATTAAAACTAACACTGTCCTGAAAAAAAAAAACTAGAAAGCTGAGATTTCTTTTCTGCCCAAATTCCCTTCTGCATTGTTATTATTATCTATCAGTGCTGTAAGTAGTAAATTTTCTGAGGTCATGAGCTGCTACAAGCTACTAATGATGCTGTATGCAAAGGGCTGATGGAAAGATTGGCTTAGAAGAACCATGGGATCCCAGACAACTTCTGGATAAAGGATTCCAGTAGAGACTGGACCTTGAAGTTAATGTCTCTATCACTGTTGGACCTCTTCATGAAACTTCCAGCTCTCCTGTTGGTAGGAGACAATGAGTAGAAAGCAAGGGGTGGTTGTTTCTTTAAGGCCCCCCTGCACTGCTCCTCTCTGTTTTCCTGCTGACACAGATTTTCCTCTCTCACTCAATTTCAGTGCACCTGCTCATATAAACTAGGCTGCACTGGGTTCTCTCAAGCTGAGCTTGTGTATGGTAACAGCAGCAGCACCCAAAAGCACATTCCTAGGCTGAGAGGAGCCATCAGCATGCAAGGAGCAGCCTGGCTTCAGCAGCCCCACAGAAACTAGTCAGGAGGTGAAGGAAGTGCCTTTAACTAAAGGTCAAGTCACCTGACATAGGAAAATGCAGGGATATTTTAGAGAGGTAGCAGCAGAACAGGAGGCTTCTCTGTTGGATCTAGGTATTCACTCTGACTATATATCATTATTATTGTCTTATATAATCAGTACAAACCTATTTACCTGTGCATGCTAAAAGCTTTGCACTCAGATTCAATATCAAACAAGACAAGTTGACTTGAAATGTGAATTCCCACATTGTTTTACTTGAGCCTCCAGGTCAACCTGCCTTGTCTTAGTGCTGCTTTAACCTGAGTTAGTAACGTGGGTTAGTCAGCCTGTATTCAGGCCACATATTTTCTTGGTTTTTAAAAGCCATTTTTGTGTAACCAGAAGGACTTAGAGATGGATAGGAAGGCCTCTGTGGTCAAATTTCAGGAAGCCAGAGTGTGCCAAGTGGGAACTGGTTAGAGCTGTGGAGGAAGCTGGCAAATAGCTGGAGAAGCCTGAGAGTTTGGGGGCAGCGATGTCCACAGGGCCCGTGCACATTTCCAGCTTGTTGTAGTTGTGATGAAAAGTGCAGTCCCAGAAAATGTCTGTGTGACAGCTTGTTTGGCATTCTGCATGTCTGGAGAAGGGAGGTACTCACTCAGAAGGAGAGGTGCAGCTGAATTCATGGAATTCTGCTGCATGGAATTCTTCTGGAACACAGACGTGATCCCTGGCAGGATGTTCTTGCTCTCAGCTTTGTGTGTGGCAGAGCTCCCCAAATGCCCCTCCTGGCATGGTGCTGATGCTGTTCTGTGCTCTTGGCTGTTCCCTGTGGCTCAGGGCTGCAGCACAGTCCCTGATGTGCCCCAGTGCTCACCTGTGAGCAGGGCTCCATAGCTTTGGACAAGGCCAGTGCCATCCAAGGACAAGCTGCAGTGCTCCCCAGGCCTCATGAGTGGACAAAGCAACTGTGGTGAGGCTCCAAATTATATTGTGGGAAGGCAGGGTTCCTTGGAGTCTGGGTGGGGGCTAATCAATGTACATTCATCATTAATTTATGCATATATGGGGCTTTTGGAGTGGAGTTGTCATGCTGGTTTTGATAATGCTAACTCTATCCACCCTGCCAGCTGCTGCAGTGTCGTGGCAGTTTGTGTTGCTGCATGCAGAATTATGGTGCTTTTGTGGGAATGTTATGTTCCCTGAATAGAGCCCCACAGAGCAATTTGCTTCATCCTTACAAACCCATCCAAATAACTGGCAGTGCCTTACAAATACAAAACAATTGAGAAAATAAATGTATTATACTGTACATCTGTGACAAAACAATGCTTTCATGTGCAAAGAGAGAAATGTGTTTGTTTAACTTACGGTCTCCCTTTTGGAAATAAATGCATTCATTTAAATCAAAATGGGATGTTCTTCACTATTACAGTATTTTGCATGCCAGATGTAAGAAATATGCTGCTTGAGGAGCAGACAGAAAACTTGGAGTGATTGATCTTACCCAAAGCATGTGTGTAGTGCCTGATTCTAGACCCTGCCTCTCCTCCTGCAGCTTGTCCTCTCCTGGAGTGGGAACCTCCTGGCTTGGTGCATGAAGGATCTGTGTGCAGAAGCTTTGGGAGTGTGCCAGTCTGGTGTCCTGTTTGCACACAGGAGAGCTTCTTTCCCACCTGGGTTGTGCCCAGAAGAGAGTGCAACCAGCAGCCATACAGCAGAGCTTCACATTGCCACAATCATGAGGCAAATTCCCTGCAGGAATTGTAGCACTCCAAAAGATTTTTGATCCTTTACAGTTTTTGTGTTCAAGAAACATTAGTTTCATTTATATGCAGCAGCAGAAGTATTAGATGGGAAAACATAATCAATAAAATACAGGTTGGATGTTCTAATATTTGTTTTAAAAATGTGCCCCATCTTGTAATTTTCATCTTTTTAAATGGTTGAGCTCTTGTAATGAAAGTCTGCTGCATTTCAGTTTACACATAAGCTTAACATCATCAAGCAAAGTTTGTTCTGGGAGTTAACATTTGCATTTTTGAAAGCAGCAGCCTAATCCAGAGCAAAAGCAGATGAGAATGTATTATAATATAGCACATTACCAGCTGTCTGTCAGTAGGTGTGAGAATTGTCAGAAAGGTGCTGAAACTTGATTTCAGTGGTTTTCCAAGTCTGCAGTTTCTTCCAATTCAGTTTGAAGATCACTGCCACCAGGAGTAGGAGTTGTAAACAGAAATTCCAGGAATGATTATTAGAAGGAAAAATAGCAAGAAAAATAAAGTATACACCTGATCTTTTCCAACCTGATCTTTTAATAATAATAATGGTCAGACCACCTTCTAGGCTTCCTGTTATTCCTTAATTGAAATCACTTCTCAGATTATAGGTGAGAAGGAAAGAGCTAGGAGTTTCAGCCCTTTGCCAGTGTAGGCTGGCACACACTGCTCTGTAATGGTATTTTTCACAGGTATCATCAGGTCTGGGCAAGCATTTGATTGTATTTGTCTTTGAGTAGCTGGAGGGCCCCAAGTTGAGATTCCCAATTCAGCAAGTCTAGCATCAATAAATACTCTTTAATTCAGCTGGAAAGCATCATGGTCTGCATCTTCCCCATGTGAAGTGTGATATCCATCTTACTGCTGGATCCACAGCCAGCCACAGGGCTCCTTACAGCCTGCAGGAAATGTGACACCTTTCTGAGAGCCAGCACCTGTGTATTGACTGATTGACCAGCAGGGCTGTGCAGCAAGGCTAGTTTGGCCTAGCTCTCTTTTTCCCCTGGATTGATTAATCAAATACTTCAAATAATTGCTGCAGTTGTGATTAATGTCAACTGCATGGCTAATCTCCCAGGAGAATAAAGTGACTCTGTTTGGAAAAAAAAATCAAAACCCTGTAAATGAGTTAATTATTTACTCTGCTCACCTCTCTAACCTTGTTATGCTTGTAAATGAATAGAAATATTGATCTTGGAGCTGACTTTTGTGTTATCCATCTTGCCTCAGTTTAATTGGGGGGTTCAGTGTAACCCTGTGCCCTCCTTTTGCCCAAGGACATGCTCCTTCTGCTTTGATTTGGTGTGACCTGGGAGAGCGGGGCTGGCAGGACCCTTGGGGTGGAGCTGACCCCAGGCTTTTTAGGGCACCCCTGAATGAGTAATTCCTACTCTCCATGGGCCACCGTGGCCCCTGGCAGCAGCACCTCCCTGGCCACCTCTCTCGGTGGCAGACTCTACCACCCAGTGGCTGCCGCTGTTAAAACAATCTTGTTTCCTCCCATTAGCTTCAGCCCACATCCAGTTTTCCCACGTTCCTGCTCTGCCGGCACATGGTCCCCCCCTCCCAGGACACCCAGAGAGCAGCCAGGGCTGCAATGACAGATTCCTGCCCCTGGCAGCGCAGTGCAGGCTCGCTCACAGAGGTGCCTGCTCTGCTCCCTGCCGTGGGACACACACCCCTGTGCCTCCCCGTGGAGCTGCTGCAGCCAGGGCTCGTGTGCCCCAGCACTCCTCCCCAGCTCAGCAGTGCCTGGCACAACGCGGGACTCTCAGACTGACAGAGAGTGCCAGCTTTAGGAGCATCAGCAGGGGCGTACCACCAGCAGCAACGCAGAGAGCCCCTCTGCTCTTGTATTTGTGCAAATGTAAGTAAAGGAGCCTTTGCAGCCAGCTGCTGTTTGTGGTCAACTCCCTGTGCTTTCATTTCCTTCCAGTCTGGATTCCAGAAAAAGGCTGGATGTCTCAGCTTTGGAAAAGCTGGTTTAGACACTGTCCAGAGACCATCAGTTTGTGTAACACAGAGCTGGGACAGGTCCCATGATGCACAGGTACTGTTTGCTGGCCACAATGTCATGTTTTCCTTGTGAAAAGTCAGTTTCAGGAACCAGGGAAAAGCAAGTGAACAGCTACTACAATATCTCTGCATCAGACAGAACCTGAGAGGAGGTTGTAGCCAGGTGGGGTCAGTTTCTTTTCCCAGGTGACAAACAACAAGGGAAGAGGAAAAAGCTTCAGGATGCATTAAGGAAGCTTTAGATTGGATATTGGGGGATTTTTTTTCATCAAAATGGTTGTTAAGTCCTGGCACAGGCTGCCCAGGGCAGCTGTGGAGTCACCATCCCTGGAAGGATTTAAAAGCTGTGTGGATGTGGCACTTGGGGACATGGGTTAGTGGTGGCCTTGACTGTGCTGGGCAAGTGGATGGACTTGATGATTGTAGGGGTCTTTTCCAACCTATACAATTCTATGATTGGGAAAAAATAAACCACCCCAGCACAGAGGGAACATGATGGCTTTCTCTTCTGCATCAGACTGCAGTGAACACAAAGGGCAGGAGTTTCTAGCAGAGCTCTGGAAGAGATGTTAATGTTTGCCAGCAAGGCAGACACAGCTCCACCAAAGCATCCTGATGGCCAGACACAGGAATGGGTGTATTAGAGCCAAAGACTTTGTGCCAGGCTCCATCAGCAGTTCCTGCCCAGACACAAATGGTCTGATTTGGTGATTTGGTGCTGAGAGACCCAAATTTTTTTTTTTTTTTTTTTTTTTTTTTGGCAACAGGAGGCTGAGTTATATGTGTAGCCTCAGGGCTATATGGACTTGGTACAGGCATGGCTGGTGCTACAAAGATAAAATAAGTAAAATAAACAAGAAGCATTTTTGCTGCTGGACTCAGTGGCTTGACTTTAATGCCAGGTGCCATCATGGGAACTTGGCTGCAATTCAGTTGGTGAAACTTGATATGTTTTCTTGTAGCTTTTGGATGTGGCTGTATTTTCTGGCAGCTGGGGAAAACGGCTTTGAAAAATAATTGTGGCTTTTAAGTCAAATTAGTGTCAGCATTCACTCCATGGTACTAGAAGCCAATAATTTTAAATTCCTACTTGGCAAATGAAATTTCTGTCTTGATGGCCATTCTCTGTAGCCCAGTTCTCACAGTAGCCCAGCTACTGTAGCACAGTTCTCATGCTACTTGTTTTTCACTCCCTTTCTTTCCTTTTAGTGTCTGGCTGAAGAAATGTTTGGTTGCTGAGGTGTAGGATCTGGTGTGGTTTTGAAGGTGCCTGTGCTTGGGCCTCTCTCCTATTGTATAGGACCAGTCTTGCAGGAGCAGAGGGGGGAAAAAAAGCAAAAGTTGGTGAAGCTTTAAGACCTGCCTTGGGCACAGATCAGCTCTTGAAAACCACCAGTGCCTGCTCTCAGCAAGGCACCTGATTCCAGCTGTCCTGCCTGGGCTGAGGCAGGTGGGATGAGGATCCATGGGGGAGCCATTACAGGCTATTCCAGGTGAAGAGAAAAAAGAAAGAAGCAAAGCTGCCAGTGAATAGAGAGAATCAGGAGAGCAAGAGGTAGATGGGCTGCTGAAATAATGCTGCCTTTAACTGTGAATAAGTAACAGCATCACAGGATGCATTCAGGGCAGCAATTTTGGAAGGTTAAAAGGAAGGTTAAAGATTACATTTAGGATTAGGATTAGGAAAATTGGGACCCCTGAGGCACACTCAATGCATGCTGAAGATAAAGGCAGAGGCAAAACTGGCTCTGTCTGGAGTAAGGACTGGTAATTAGGTGTGTATGATACACTTCATCATTTTTTGTATTAACACCTCTGTATTTAATATCTCTGGCATGTGCACGTATAATATACAATTAGCAGATTAGATGTTATGCAGACTAATTCCTTGGATTTATGGAAGTGTTAGAGGTTGCTGTGCCAAGAAAAAGGTTTCCTCTGGCAGCTCTTTACTTCAGCTCCTGTCCAGGAGCAGCTTCCACACGAGGCTTCCCTGCCGAGGCTGTGAATGCAGCCCTTGCCGAGGCCCTGGGTTTGGCTGGAGCTCTCCTGCCCTCCCTGAATGCTCAGGGATAATGCAGGCTGTGTTAGCACGCAATGCAGATGCTGGGGAATGAATAAAGTGGGAAAGGAAGGAGTGAGCCTGCCTCTGTCATCCTTTTCAGAGAGCAGAGGAAGGCATTAGCAGCCTCCAGAGGGAGTTTCACTGCTCAGTTGGTCCCTAGGCACGGGCAAGTGGTGCCTCAGGGAATCCTGTGATGGATGAGCCTGTTTTACTTAGTTCTGTCATGGCCCTTCAGAAGGCACTTGTTTCCTGTTTGGTTTTAAAAGATTGGGTTCACTGTTTGCTAATTTTGTGTGAGGGCATCAAAGCTTGCAGAGGAAGCAAACAAACCCCCTCCCACGTGTGCAGCACTGTGCCTGCCAGCCCTGGGCTCTGCCATGGGGGGCTCAGACTGAGCAGCTGCACCTCAGGAGCCTGGTGTGTGCTCTGGGCATCAACTCCCACAATCACTGCTGCCCTCTTCTAGAGCAGGGACAGCTCTGCTGTGCAAGGCTTGACTGAATTGTTTTGTAGATCTCAGCAATAAAAACGTGTCCACAATCACCCAAATAATGGAAGGAAAAGATGAGAGCATAAAATGATTATGCTGGTGAAAGAAAGGAGGAACTAGTGGAGTCTGAAAGAGATACAGGCAGGTGACCAATGGGCCTGGTGAAGCAGAACGAACTGCATTATTATTTTTAATGGAAATTCAGAAAAGGCTCTGTAGATGCTCTGGGCAGAGGCTGAGTAGAGAAATTGCTAATTCTGTACTGTTGGAAGTGAGACCAGCTTTGTTCCAATGCTCAGGCAAATGGATGTGGCAGCTGGAAAGGACTTTCTGGCAAGGGATGGGAGGAGCCTCATGTGAGGATTGCACTTCACACCTGCCAGGTTTTCTTCCTGTTTGCACCACAGGATTCCATTGTGCTGGTGTGAAGCTCTGAGTCCCCTGCAGAGGATGTCTCAGAAATTTCAGCTGACACTAATTCCAGGCTCCTTCCTGCCCCTCTGGCTTGCACATCAAACCTGGCCATACCACATGCTCCCTTTGCTTTACTTAGTCCCCAAGCAACCTTTCTGACCTAGGCCATCCTCCATCCAGTGTCCTCCCAGTGTGCTCGAGCCTTGCTGCCCTCAGAAAACTTCCTGCATGTGGCATTTGAAATAAAAATGCAAGATCCCTGGTAGGCAGGTTAACTATTTCTTCCAAATTACAGGTAGCTAAAGCTATGCTCAGCTTTATGCTCATAAATTAAAGGAAGGTTCTGATGCCACCACCAAGGAGCAGAACTGAGACTTTCACAGACTCTGAGGTCTTCCCTCTTCTCCTTTCTTCTGGGTGGGGTGCCTGAAGCTCAGTTTAGAAAATGGCAATCGTGTCAGATGTGATGGAGTGTCATAGGGGACATTCCCATTGTGCTTACTGCTCCTTAGAAAATGGTTCCCAACACCTATTCCAGAGGCTAGAGAAAGTGATACATTTAAAAAATAAAATAGAATTAAACCACAAATCAATCTGTGACCATGGGGAGGGTATTCCCAAGGGCAACATTTGCTGAGAAGGAAAGAGCATTTACTCTGTTGCAGGCAGAACAGGAGTAACTCAGGCAGCACCTACCCAAGGCAGCTCCCAAGGTCGCTGGCTGGCCAAGTGGGTAATGTAGAGGGATTCAGGTGGTGGTAGTGGCCTGTGATGGTGTTTAATAGAAAACAGGGGTTGGGTTATTATTTCTGGGGGATTTAACTATCCCAGACTTGGCACAGCACAAGCTTCCCTGGCATGAAGTCATGCTACGTGTCTGGAGATGCTGAGGACTCCTGAGCCACTGGGTGACTGTGCCAGCCAGGGGGTACAGGTGAGGGTGGTGCTGCTCTCCCCTGAGGAGGAGTAGATAACAAATGCTGTATCTCAGGGTGTACCTGATTACTTGTGCCAGGTCCTCTTTTCTGAGAGGTACCTGTGCCAGGATGGCCTGGGCATCTGTTGAGCTGCATGTTCTCATTCTGGCTCAGACAAATTTTCCCTGTCCATGCTTGTGTAGTCTAAATACTGGGCATCCAGCCTGCCCTTTGTCTGGCATTTCAAGGGTCAGTGTGACCAGTGCCAGGGTCCTCATGGAAAAGCACTGTGCCCTAGTACAAAACCAGGAGGGTTTCCTTTTCACACGCAGCTCAAGCTGGATCTTGAGGTGACAGGACCAGGCTCACCTCCCTTACAACCCACCAGCATGAAGCATTTGCTTTGTAATTGCCAGTGCCCAAAACCTGATTTCTGTGCAGGTCTGTAGAGGGGAAGCAAGAACAAAAGGAGAGTGAGGTTTTAGGATTTGCTTTCTCAGTGGCAGCTCCTTCTGATCCTTTGTGCATGTGCAGGAGTGGAGGGGATGCCACGGCTTCCTTCAGTGCTCCAGAAGACTAATGGACCTTGACAACTGCAGCACAACATGGAAACTATTAGAGAGGGAGGGCTGATTAAAGCCCCAGCCATCCCAGCATTCCCCTGGGCTCTTAACCCCGTGTTGGAGCTGAGCAGCCCAGCAATGCCTCCTCCCAGTCTGCACAATTAACATCTCTTGTCACTAATTGATTCCTGTGGTGCTCACAGGACAATTAGAATTTAAATTGCCTTTTACAAAGGTCATGAAAACATGATAAAAGACGAATCTATTAGGGAGGATCACTCAGGAGTCTCTCTCCTTTTCTGCAGTGCTGGCTGTTGGTTATCACACAGACATGAGTGAGGGGAGCTGGGAGGGAGGTTCGTGCCTTGGGTTCATTTCTCCATTGTAGTTCATGGCAGAGGCTCAGCTCTTTGTGGCTTGCAAATATTCTTGCACTGAAATGGCATTTAATTTTTTACTGCCTCTTTTAGAAGGTTTTTGTGTCTGTATGTCTTCTGATAAACTCGAAATGCTGGTTCTGTGCTTGAATCTTGAATTTACTGCAGAGGGGAACCTACAGTGTTTGCAATGTGAGAGCAAAAGATTTGGCTTTGCAGGGCAAAGGTGTCCTAGTACAAGCCTGTCTTGGTTCCCAGAGGGTGGAGTAATGGATTAAAATCTGCCACAACTGCCTGGAAAGCACAGGCAGTGAGGCAAAGGGCAGCTGAAGTGCTGTCTGCACAAGGGTGCATTGAGGATCTGAGTCCTTGCTTCAGCAGTGCTGTCACTGCAGCTTTCTGTAAAGCAGTCCCCAGTGAAAAGGTCCTAAAAGAGAATGCATAAATGTGAGTGTGTGAAGGCATCACTTCTAAGGCCATACTTGCAGCTTTCCCCACCTGCAGCTGGTACTTCTAGGAATGGCATGATGGCTTCAGAAACCTCTGGAGCTGCTGGCATCGCATCTGAGCTGGTGCAAACCCTGAATTCAGGTGTCTGCAGCTTCAGGGCTCAGCAAACTGTGAGCATTTTGCCTCCAAAGCAGAATATGGCAATTTAGGGTGTGTCACAGACGTGTTTTATGAAAAATCTTTTCTTTAAGATTTTTTTCTCCTGAGAAGCTGAGAGGCCTCAGGAACAAAATGCAAACGATGATTATCTGCTGCTGTGGAGTGCACCAGGTGGATCTGGGATTGGTCTCATGTGGTTGTTTCTAATTAATGGCCAGTCACAGTCAGCTGGCTCGGACTCTCTGAGAGTCAGGAGCTTTTGTTATCATTCCATTCTCTCCTTGCTTGCAAGCCTTCTGATGAAATTCTTTCTTCTATTCTTTTAGTATAGTTTGATAGAATATATATCATAAAATAATAAATCAAGCCTTCTGAAACATAGAGCCAACATTCTCATCTCTTCCCTCTTTCTGAGACCCCTGTGACCCCATGGGGGTGAGCTTGCAGGGAGGGGCTGGTACTTCAGTGGCACAAGGGAGTGCAGAGCTGTTATCCTCACAGCAACTCCCCTCTGTCACCCTCAAACCTCAACAGTGGAAGAGATATAAAGTTTGTGTGTCAGGGTTAAGGCAGTGTCTTGTGACTGCAGCAAATCAGCCTGGGCTGGATCTTGGCAGGTTCCCTAACTCATCTGCCCTCTCCCAGGCAGCACCAGCCCCACCACGTCCCTAAGCTGTTTGCCAGGAAACCTCTCACACCAGCCTCTGCTGCAGTGGGGGTTGGCATGGGGGCAGGTCACCTCCTGGAGGAATCAGCCCATCTTGTTCTGACACACCTGGTGCTGCCTCAGAGCCAGCATTGTGCACCAGCTGCATTTTGGGCCTGGCTCCAGTGAAAAGCACACTTCAATCCTGCAGCTCAGTCATGGCTCTCCTGACTTGTATGCCCCAAGTGTGGGGTTTGACAGGAAAAACAAAGTTTGAGAGCCACCACTGTGGTCCAGAACCCGCCTCATGTAACTACAGCAATATTTCATGCTGAGAGAGAAAATCTAGCCAGAATGTCCAACTGCCCATCCCATTCCATCCCAGTGGCATTCCCATTATAAAGAAAGCTGGCTGGCTATTTGAAAATCTCATGTCCTTTCCAAGTCCTGCCTTTGACTTCTTGCTATTCTGGTTATTGAAATTGATTTTGCACTCCAGGCATGGGATTTTCCATTGCCAAGTTTAATGTGGGAGATAATAGAAATTATGTTTCCACTTGCACATAAATCTCAGGGCTGTTTGTGCTCAGATGACTGGACAGTAAGTACAGGTGAAATTGCTCCTGTGATTGTTTCAGTAAAAGTGTATTATTGTTGTAAGGTTTTATAAAGTGTGTTTAACTGGCTTACACATATTTCTAGCAGTCACCAAGTAGGTTCTTTGTTGAGTTTTTTTTCTATTCCAATAAATACAAACCTCTAAGCAGGGCATCTAATTTCTCTTCTTGACAGGGTGGTAAATCAGCTGGTTTTGGCAGTAGGCCAGAGAGTGAGCAGCGAGCCCACCCAGCAGTTGTGCAGTGCCCCTCTGCTGTGCTTGCCCTGCAGTTTTGGGCTTGGAGAAGCCAACCTGTGCAAAAAACCACAGGGATCTCTCTGCTTTTGCACCCCTCCTCACGTGGAACAAGCATCAGGCTTTGTTCTGACTGCAGCACAGCCTGCTCTGCCCTAAACCCAGCCATCATTAGTCAGAACTCTTCGGACCTGGCTCTAACAAGCTTGGGAAAGAAAAAGCAAAGGTCAATCTCTTGAGCTTTAAGGGCAAAACAGTCAGAGAAGGTTTCTCCAGCTCCCAGGAGCTCAGGGAGATAATGGTGTCAGTGTGAGCCCCTCAGGGATCAGCCAGGAGTTGTGGCCTGAAGGCACTCCAGCCTTTGGGGTCCCCCTGTCCTAACCCAGCAGCTTTTTCTGCTCCCAGGAGGAGGGACTTTTCTTTGTCAGAGTGCATGAGACAATCTCACACTTTACAAGGATAAAAGAGTGGAAGGAAGGACTCCAGAGTGATACAGGGACTGAAGCCCACATCCACTTCAGCTCCAGGCTCCTCTGGGTAATTGTGAGTCTGCTCAGCTCTGCAGTCCTCACCTGGGTGACATTCCTGTCATCTGGAGGCCTTGGTCAGCTGCCCAAAGAGCTCCATGTAACCCAGCCAGCTGGCTGCCACCCAGCCCTGCTGCCATCTGCTGCCCTGGGCCTCTGTTGAGTCTGGGCCCTGGATGCCAAAGATGCTGCCATAGCTCCTTCCTGAGGGAAGCCCAGGCCCTGGCAGCTCAGGTGTTCAGAAAATATTCTTCCTGCACAGAGTGCCAGCCCCAGCAGCCAGGGGTGCTGTGTGTTGATTAGAGCACTGCAATGCCTGCACCACATTTCTTGGGTGGTTTCCTATCTGTCCCAACCCCACATTCTTTTGTTCTCTGCATGTCTTGTGTCCTTGGCTTGAGGAATATCATTACTGTGTGTCAGGTAGTGCCCAGCATGGTGAGGCTCAGCTTGAGCTGGTATTTTAGATATTGCTGAACAGTTAAAAATGCTGCACTTGGCTTATTTTTGTACTTGTATGCATTTGGCAGAGGTGCTTTGGTGTATTGCATTGTTTCCCTCCCAGAGATCTTAACTTGGGCTGGGAGCAAAGGGGCTCAATTTATCTGTGCCTTGCCTTGCAGGGGTTTGGTGAAGCTCAGCTAGCAAAAACTTGTCAATTGCTTGGAGATCATTAGAGGCAAAGTGCTGTAAAAGAGCAAAGTATTATTTATTAATGTGCCTCTGTCTTACAGTGCCAGAAATATCAAGGTTCTAATTGTGCAGACTTGTAATCCAAGTAACTTCCTGTTGTTTTTTTTTTTTTTCTTCCCCTTTGTTTTCTTCTTGGATTGCCTTGGTAAATAAATTCCTGGAGCAGTCACTGCCCAAAGTGACACATGGGAGTGGTGTTTAAAAGCCAGGTCTGACAGATAGAAGGCAATGGGATGCCACAGTATGACTTTCAGCTTCCCTCTGCCTGCTCTAATCTCTACTGCCTCAGTCTTATCCTCTGCATCCAAACTTGCATTTCCCCTGTCCTTGTTTAAAACCTGACCTCTGCTCAGGAGAGGAGTGTGTGACACAGTATTACAGAAGTGAACAGAGACCTTACACTGCAAGGATCACTCCATCAGCCATATGCAGGCACTGATAAACTCTGGCCATGCCTGAAAATCTGCACTGTTGCCACTTTTGGGCAGGAGATGAATGATGTGGCTGAAGGGCACAGAAGGGAGAAAATCCTCCCCCTCATGCCACTAGCTTCAGCTGGCAGGGGGAGGTGGGAGCTGGCCCTGCTGTGGGCCTGCCCTGCTCTCAGACCATGCCAACAGTGCTTGCAGCCAGCTTGGGGTGACAAGGGTGGCTGTGAGCCTAGTGTAGCTACTCCAGGAGGAGCTGGAGCAGACAAGATGCAGTTAAATGTATTTTGGGTTTTCCTCTGCATGAGAGCTGTCTCCAGCTGAGTGATATTAGGGGCCTATTCAGCTGCCACCTTGCCCATCCCACCAGCACTGGACAGGGATCTTGGACACACCTCTGAGGCTGTGGGGAGGGGGAAGCCTGGTGTTGTTGCAGGCTGCTCTGCAAGGGCTGAGCTCAGATGCTGTGGCTGGTGGGATGGTATCAAGTGATCCACAAAGAATGATGGCAAACACTGTGGTGTGTGGGTTTAAAATTGCACCTTTCTGTAGTATTTCTAATGTGCACTGAGGAAATTCCTGCCCCCTCTCTCTCAATGTCTCTCTCCCTTTGCCTGTTTTGTTTTAGTTGCCTCAGAAACATGGCAAGGCTCAGCCTGCTCCTGTTTTCCCCAGTGCACAGGCATCTAACTGCTTGCTCTTGCATTTCTGGGGTCTGGGATTGGCCCTTTGAGTTTTTGTCCACAGGCCTCTGAGATCACCCCATTTCATACAAAACTCACCAGAAACAGCAGCAATTTGTGTGTGTTCTCACTGTTTTCCAGCTCTGGCTGATCAACACCAGGTTTAAAATGTTCATATTGGCTGTCAGGGAGATGCAGAACTGGTCTGGAGACTTTCCTTTCTTCTGGGCTACAAGATATGACCAGCACAGTGTTCTGCTCTCCATGTCTCCCACACTTCTCTCTGATCCTTCCCGAGGTTCATGTGGGATTCTGAAGGCTGCAAGATAATAATTTCATAGCAGATTCAAGGGGATGGAATCCCAAATACATCAATATTACAAGGAAACCTTCAGGTTGGGTGGTGAGCATGTCTCCAGGCAGTCCTAGGGGGTTATGCCTCAGCTGTGGTGATCAGACAGCTCCTCTGTGGCCTGGAACAGAGAGGATATCCACTGCTATGACCTTCACACCGAGGCCATGGCTGAAATCCCCCAGGCTCCAAGGGGTGGGCTTTCAGTTGGCAGCAGAATTTAGAAGTGCATCTGGCTTAGCCCTCAGTTGTAGCCATCTGCCTTTTCTGCTCACTCACAGCCCCACTCCCCTTTAGGAGCCCTCCCCAAGGGACTCAGGAGTGCCACCTGAGAGAGAGGGGGAACAAATGCTCTGTGCTTCAAAGGGAATGTCAAGGCCTAATTCAAGGGCTGTGCAGCCTGCTCTTCCCTCATGAGCCAGCACTTGCACTCTGTAGGAGAGCTCTAATATCTGACTTTGCCTTCCAGAGGGTCCATGAGCAAATGGAAACAGCTGCAAATGCTGAGGGCCATGAAATGTGCTCCAGGGAAACACCTCCAGTGACAACTGCCCATTGCTTGGGCATCATCACTCAGGCCTGTTCCCTTTAGCTATGCTAACAACCTCCAGTGCAGCCATTCAACAGTCTCTGTTTGGTTTCAAAGTGTGGCTGCTATTGAAAAGGTGCATTTTAAGCATCAGAGGGCTTGAAGGAGCTGTGTTTATACCTAAGAAAGGAGATCCATGTGTCAAAGGTGTAGATGAAACGACATCAAAGTGGGAAAGCAAGAAAACAGCACATTTCTTGACTCTACAAAGATTTCAGAAGTATTTTAAAACCTAGAGAAACTCTGCACTGCAAAATCTGTTTTCATCATATATTTTGGCTGTGATTTCCAATTATTTTTGCTACATGAGCACAATCTGGAGCCTAAAGAGAGAATGTGGTGGAGTGTGCTGCTGCATTCACTGGGCAAGCCTGGGGTGTTGCAGGAGGGAGATGCAGGGGAGGCTTCCAGAGGAAATGGTGTTCACAAGGATGGGCTCCCTGCACAGCTGGGGACAGCGACTGCACCTGGCCTGGCCTCACCAAGGATGTGCCTGCAGTTCAACAGCTGGCTGAAACAAACCCTGGAGACTGGAATGGAGACTCAAATTCTGTCCCAAGATCTCAGCACAGCGGTGATCTCTGTGCCTGAAGCTCAGGTGGGATGGCTCCTGGCCTGCTCTTTGAGCCTCTTGCTAAAGAGGTGCACACTGCTGAGAGCCTTGCTGAAGTCTCAGTTTGTGCCTGGCAGGAGAGCTCAGGCAGACTGCTCAGCAGTGATCCCACTATGGCCTGCCCAGCCCAGCTCTGAGCAGTTCTGGCCTCTCAAAAACATCTCTACATTCAAATTATAGAAACTTAACACTCTTCCTTCCATGGCTTCTACTCCCTTCAGCTGATGGCTGGTGACTGATCCCTTTAGTGAGAGGCCTTTGAAGTTATTATGAGACTCATTAAGGTAATTAAATGATTGGAGCCTGCCAGAAGTGCTTATGTGGCCACCTCTGTTCCCATTGGTGTATAGAAGGCAAGAGGCAGCATTTTGTGTGGGTTTGTGGGGAATGCTGACACCTGTGAGCTCACTGCTGGAGCTCCTGGTGATGGCTGGTGCTGCCAAAGGACCCGTGGGCAGGCTGGGGTGAAAGCTGTGTGCACTGAGGAGCCTACCAGCATTCAGACTGTAGTGAAATGAATCCCAGTCCCTTGAGGTAGGCTCAGCTTGGGACTTGCAGCACAGTGAGTGCTGCAGGCATGCTCATAGTTATGGCTGGAATTAATTACATTTATATCAAAGAGCAGATGGAATCGGGCAAGAGGGAGAAAGTGAAGGGGCTGTGGGACAGATCTTGTTCTCTCACACCCCAAGGATCCCTGGAAGCCTGGGTGCTTGCTGTGGCTGTGTTCAGCTGAATTCTCCTCAGCATGGAAAGGGTTAAGGTGGTGCTTTAGCAATCCAGTGTGGGGAGAACAGGGGCTCTGAAGATGGGCACTAAATTGGTACAACAGGCTAATGTGGACAAAGCTAGCGGGGAGACTTCATTTCACCAGTGCTCAGGAATGGAGAAGAAATGAAAACTGGCACATGATTCTGTTTCCACTTATGAAGCACCCATCTGCCTTTTTAAAATTCAATTTCTGGCCATGGTGAGTAAGGCTGGGCCAGTTCATAGCTATTAGATCCATGCCATTAACATCCCAGCCCCTTCAGAGTATCAGCAGCACACACAGGGCGAGGGACATCTCTCATGCAGGATTGGCAGAAATTGATATTAATAAATGGATCTAATATTCTTAAATTTGTATTCCTTCCCTAGCCTCACAGCGACCCCAAAGGGCAGGAGAAATAATAAGTGAAGGCCTAATTCATTATTTATAACCAGGCAAACCAGGGAAGTAACTCTGGGAGATTACCTGGGTAATCCAGCATTAGCATCTTGTTTCAGATATCTTTATTAGGACTCAGGAAAGGCTGCTGGGAGACTGAAGACAGCACAGTCAATTCATGTGCTAGCCTTTGGCCCTGCCTGCTGCCCTGGCCTTCTCATTTACTGTGGGACATGTGTGAGTTTAAGAGCAAGATAAACACCTTTGGGTGAAGAGAGAGGGAAGGAGGCTGAAGAGGGGCAGTGCCTTTTCAGGCTGCTTGGAGTGCACCTCAGAGCAAGGTGCTCCTCAATCTTTTAGACTGTTCTACAGAATGGAAAGAATAATATCACATCCTAGAGCTCAGGCTGATGAGGTTAATGTTTATGTGATGCTTTTAGGTTAAAATACATTCGTTTTTCTAGTCCAATGTCTGTTATTCTTTCTCAGCCTTCTGAAAAATTACTGCCTTACTGTCCTGTGCTTGGTTGCTCTCGTATGGGGTATGTGGATGATTTTGCAGAAGGAAGAGACCAGCTGCTGTCTGAAGGTTGAGAACTATTGTCCTCACTGGGTTTTTGTTCTTTGTTTTCCTGCAGAGGTTTAGAATGGTCTCAGGCTGCAGGAAAGAAACCAGCTAAAAGGTCACAAATAAATTTTTGGGACAAGATGTAGATGAGAGTACCATGGGACAGAGAGTGAGATCCTTCTTCTGAGATTCCCAGCTCGGTTTTGCAGATGTGAAATGTTTGAATAAGTTATGGGAGAAGAATTTAATGTGCCTTTAGTCCTGATAATGCCTTCAGCTCTTTCTGGTTTGCTGAGCAGCCCCTTATTGCATGAAGAGCTTTGCTTTTGTGTACTAATAGCAAGGCAGATGGGAGACACACTCCTTGGCACAGTCGTGGGGACTCCCCTCTGGATGACTTTTTGATTGGGGCTGTTCCTCATCTTAATTCTTGGCATTCATTGTTGATTCAGGTCTATGGGCAGGCAGTTAAAAAGGAGCAGAGCAGGCTGTCAACAGTTAATAGAGCAGCAGTGCAACTGCTTTGCATTTATATTGTACCTTCCCTCAGAGGTTCTCAAAGTGTTTCCAAATATTAGTTAATCCCCACCAGGCACCTACCAGGTAGGTACAGTCAATAATAAGCCCATTTTAGATGAGGAAGTCTGAGGTGGAGCAGTTTAATGGTTCTGTAACAGATCAGTGGCAGTGCTGGGAATAAAGCCCAGGACTCCCAGGTGCCTCTCCCTGGCTCTGATTCACTCTTCCTTGCTTCCTCCTCATCAGAATGGTTTTACCCATCCCTAATAGAAAGCAGATCAGATCACCTACCATGTCTGCTTACACGAATTTCCTTTAAACACTAGCTGTCAGTGGGCCTTTTTGTGAAATTACACACAGAGAAAAGAGGGAATATTACCATCTGGGATATCATATCAGCACTTCTAGAGATACTGGGTACAGGATGTATCCAATTATAAATGAGCTAGAAGCTTACAGTCTGACAAAAGCACATGGAACCTTATCAGCAGCAATGAACAGTTAAGGGAAAGAGAGTTAGCAGGATTATTAACCCTCATGAAATAGATTCTGTCTTCCAAAAGGGAAAATAATAATGTCCAATACCGAAATAATTAACAGAAAAACAATTTGCAACACTTAATTAAATGACTTAGAATATGCTAATGCAGAGTTAAGACTGCACAAAGGCTTCTACTACATTGCATACCAAGTATGCAATTTTCATCCACTCATAACTGGGTTAAATCAAAGCCCAACTTTTGCCAGTTTAGGGAAGCAGAGGCTCCTCATTGAGGTGCCATGTGTCAGGTCTGAAGCACCAGCCACACTTTCTGGCTGCAAGGCTTTTGAGATTTGTTGGGGGTTTTTTCCCACCACAAAGTGTGCTTTTCATCATTCTGTAACTCACAAGCAGCTGAAGAGGTTTTTCAGAGATGATTCAAAACTCTGCAGCTCTGGGAACACACGAAATTGTGAAAGAGCTGTTGAAGAGTGGTGCTGGAATGGCCTGGGGATGAGAAGTGTCTCGTGGCCGTGCCTGCTAAGGGTGTGCCAGCTCCAGCCTGGCACACTGGGCATTGCACTCTGCTGCAAATGTGCTGGGAGCCACGGGCACCCTGCTCTGCCACAGCTGTGCTGGCATCCCACACATCCCTGCCACCAAAAGGCACGGAGGTGACTCTGTCTTTATTGCTGTGGTGCCAGTTCTGTGCCACCGTGTGTGACCCAGCTGTCCCACTGGCTGAGGGAGCCTGCCCATTCCAGCTCAGGGCTGGCAGGAAAGAAACACCCAGTCTTCTCCTGAAAAGGGCTTGTGCTGGGAGAGGGGATGAAGTGTAAGACTCTTCTGGGGGCCTTGAAATGCTCTCTCTGCCTGTCAAGGAGGGCAAGCTGTGCCCTGGTTCTGTCCTGTTCTGCTGGGCTTGTGTCATGGAGGCAGCCCTGGCATAGGAGAGTGCTAAATTGGGGATGTCCTGCAATGTGTCTGTTTGAGTCCTGCTATGGTGACAAATCTGAGGTGGGACTGAATCCAAAAGGTTCTGTGTAAGCAGAGCAGGAAAAGGTTCTGCTTGTCTCTCAGGATGAGGCCCTTTCTGCTCCAGTCACTGACAAGAGGGAACTGATAGGAGAGCATTTTAAATCTGCATTTGCTGTCTTCTTTCCTGGGTTTCCTCTGCTGCCTGCCCAGAGGCTGGAGGTGCTGGTTGTGGATTGCCTGTGTGCACTGTCTGGTATCAACCTGCAAACATTACCTAGTGGCACATACAATAATGATAATCCTAATAATCCTAATGGTCCTAATAATCACCATTGGGCAGTGTGTGCTTTTTGGAACCTGCTTGCCTTGTGCTGAGAGCTCTTTGGGGTTTAGATTGGCTTTCTCAGTGGTGAGGGGATGCCATTCACCACAAAAGCATTTCCAAAACAACAGGTCCCTCTTTCCAAAGTGAGCCCTGTTCTGGGCTAATGGTGTTTGAAGTCCAGCACCCCTCCTTACCTTTGCAGGCAGTGCAGGATGCTGGGGCTGATGAGAACACTGGTGTTATTCTGGAAAATGCTATTAAAGACAGCCCAGGAAACCATGTTCTGGAAACATCAATATCTGCTCTGGGAGGTGCTTCAGGCCCTTTAACCTGATCCCTGATATTGCAGATTTCTCTGCTGAGAGCCTCAGTCTCATTCCTTACATGTCCAATTCTTTTATGTCTGGAGTCAGCTGTTAAGCAGCTGGTAGTAAGGCTGGCATGTGGGAATAGGGGGATTCAGTTAGCAGGGCTGGATTGAGCTCAGTAGCACGTGAGTGCAGGGCTGGGGACTTTCCAGGATGAGCTTAAACCCCTGCTCGTCCTCTTCTGCTGCTCACAACAGCCAGGCTGGCTTCAGCAGGTGGGGGCTGTGGGAGAAACATGACAAGAGTGTGGGAAGAGGCATAAACGGTTCCTGTGCTTTCTCTGCTGAGCTCTGTGCTTGCTTTTTATTGCCTGGGAGAAAGTCGGGAGAGAAATTCCTGCTCAAGTCCCAGGCACAGGGATTTTTAAGAGATGACTGCAGTGACAAGAGGGAGAAGAGCACATGAGAATGGATGAGTCCACGTGACCCAGAACAGAAGGCTCTGGCTCCAGCACAGAATGACTTATTCCCACTTTGCCAAAATGCACACTTTGGAGTACACTATCTGCTGCTTCACGACTCTTTTAAGGCTGAAATGATAGAGCCTCCTCTCCCATGGTAAATGACTGCTGGGCTTGCAGGCTGTTTGGTGGGTTGACACATCATAAGTGCAGGTGCTTAGGTAAATATTGCCTCTTCCTTGCCTGAATCAATACCCGTGCTGATCACTTTGTAAACGGATGCCTTTTGATGAGAGGAGAGGGTGCAGTTTGCCATTTCACAGTCATTCTGCAATATCTTTCTCTTCAAATTGTTTTGCTTTTATGGGACTCTGGCCTGTATTCTGCAAATAACCCTGGAATTTTAAATGGTTAAATGGAGTTGGCCAAATTCTTCCCTTGGAGATGCCCGTGTGGTTCCCATGGCATTGCTGAGAACTCCGAATGCATTTCTGAGGACAAGCTTAAGCTCAACAGAGCCATTTCACTCCAGGCATAACACTGTTCAAAGTCAATGGAAGCATGATTTGAACACATCGTGTTTGTATTTTTACAAGTGTTTTTCTATATTCCTCTATTTCCAGGCTAGAATCCAACTATGCAAATGCCAGGCAGAAATTGCTGTTTTCTTCTTAACCCTTGTTCTCCATGAGCTGTGCATGTTTTTGGGGAGGGCTTGGATTTCTGGATATGTTAAGGTCATCTGGATTTGGTCCTGCCGAAGCTGCTTTGTAATCTTGGCTTCCCAGTGGCTAAATAAAGATGGAGCAGAATGCCTTGGAAAAATCTCATTCCTGAGAAAGATCAGTTTCTGACCAGTTAAAATCCTTTTCTTCCCAGATTAGCTGTCTGAGGTCAGCTGTCAGTGCTGGTAGCCCCATTCTCTTGGCTTAAAGCACCTGCTGCCTTAGCTTCACAAGGTTATGCACGATTGCCAAGATTGAATTGACATGTGTTAAAAGCTGTCTGAGGGGAGACACAGCCTGCTTGGTACCCAGGCTGGGCCAAGCTGTCTGTGCTAAAAGTGTCCATCCTGGAAATTCCTCCTGCAATCCTGAGTCTTTCCTGTTTGCTCTCCCTTGCTATATGGTGGAGTCAGGCTTTTTACACAGTTCTCTGTGCTGAGATGCTGGGGGAGCTTTGTGGCCACTTGTGGGCCAGTGTGACTCTTGAAAGGAAACCATGGAAAGGCTTTGGAAGGCTGCCAAGATGGGAGTAACTTGGCATAGATGGCATCTCATCTCTGCTCACACCCCCAACAAAAATGTGTCCAGACTGGGGCTGAGAGCTGTTTGTGGTGATTTTATGCTAAATCTGTGTCCATGCTTTAGTTGCACAGCTCTCCTGACTCCACTTAAATAAGTTTGGGCCTATCTTGGGAATTGTTGTTCCACCTGTGTGGCTCTGTTGGGATAGCAGTTTAAGATGAGCAGAATCAAGGTTGTCAGTGCAGTTGGGCATGTACAGTGTGTCTGGGCTTGTGCAGCAAATCCTGGTCTTGGATATTACAAAATCCCACTCTTGGCAAATTCATCTGTCTCCCCAGCAACTGGCAAGATGACAGGAAAATTGGCCAGGCAGATTTCCAGCTAGCTTGTGGCAGCCCTGATTTAAGACGAATATTCCCTGTCAGATTTATTTAGAAGCTCCAAGTACTCCTTCCTGGTCTCTCCACATCCACTTCTCATTGTTTTGTTGTCTGCTTCTCAGCATCTTATTTGCAGTTGATTTAAGGCAGCCATTGTTCAGGGTGAGTGTGACCTGCAGTTACACAGCACACCTGACTGTCTGGCTGACACCATTTCCCCTGGGAAAGGCTCCTGCCCTGGGAATATCCCAGATCTGCCCCCTGTGCCCTGGTACTTGGGGCGTGGCCCAAGTGCAGTTCTGGGGGGACCCTGCTCTCTGCAGGAGCCCTGGCTGGCAGCTCTGCTGTGGGGAGGAGCCCTGGGTGCAGAGACAGGGTCCCTGTGCCCTCCCTGGCAGTTCTGCTTTGGCAGGGCAATGGGGCACCTCAGTCCTGTGATAGCTGGGCATGGAGACACTGAAATGAAGCCAGTTCTGCTGGTCAGCAGTGGCTGAGCCCTTGGCCTGGCTGATAGCAGAGCTGTTGCAGCAGGAGCATGCACTGAGGCTGTCTTCCTGCCCAGTTTTGATTGGTACACCTTGTGAGGTTTCCTAAGTGAGGTGTTGAATGCTGCAAAATGAGTTCTGGACTCTGACAGAGGGCCTGCTAATACAATTCTAAAGTAATTCCTGGGCTCCCAGGGGCACGAGGAGCATTGGCTGAGCCCTCCTTGTGTAAGCTGCTATGGAGGGGGGCTGTGTCCTTTTGAAAGCACAAACTGCTGTGCTTGCCCCATGGGATTTTCTTATTGTTCAGCCTGAATTGAGGCCGTCAGGAAAATGCCAGAGATGCTCCAGTGACCTCCTTGCAGTAAATCCCAGAGCTCCACAATCAGATATTAATTACAGGCAGACTCTATATTAAAGCAGAGATGTGCCAAGTTACCATAGGGATTTCAATACTTGATTCACATTAATTTAAAGTGGAATCTAGAAATCCCCCCCCCAGCAACTTTGGAAATCTCATAAAAACAGAAATGAGGAATTTTGCTGGATGTGCCCTGCTTAGCCAGGTAGCTGTCTAGTGGGCACCTGGATGAAGTCAAAAGGGTTGTCCATGTTGCATAGCATTTGCTCTGACCCTCTTTTCTTCTTTGTGCCCCCAGCTCTATTGCCTGTAGCTGTGTAGAGACTAAAAATTGTGATGCCTCCATATGCAAGGCCAGATTCACCTGTCACTCGTTTCAGTCCAGTGGTTCATGCTGCTCTCGTTGTCCCCTTGCACCCAGATCTGATTTAACTTCTTGGCTTTTCCAGCTTGGGAGGACCTGGCAGTGAGTCTCATGGGGCTACATAACTGTGGAACTAAGCAGTGATGTGGCTTTGTAGGGCTTCCACTGGGATAGAAACTGATCCTGGGCTGCTTCTGCAAGGTAAATCCTTTTTCCAGAGAGAGCCCAAATTTCACTCTAAGCACGGGGATCAGCAGGTGAAGCATGGTCATTGGGCACATGGGGAATTTGACTTTGTTTTGAATGTTCCAGGAAAACAAGGCCCAATTTATTTCTAGTTTAGTGAAGTAAGCTGTGTGAAACAAGAAAATCTCCTTCAAATTCCCCTGGAAGTTGCTAGGAATAAACTTCAGCTATCTGCAGCAAAAGCTGGTCACTGTAACAGGGCATCTGCTCAGCATCCTGGTGGGATCTGGGTCACCTCTCTAAATGTCCTGCAGCAAAATTTCTTCCTGGGATCCTCAGCAGAGGAGATGTTGCCTCTGTGGTCCCAAGAGAGATGCTCCTACTATGCTGCCTGCTGAAAGCTGTCCCTTTCTTAATCCCAGTGCTGAAGTGGGAAATGGGATCAGTGGGTCACAGAGGTGCTGTGTCCCAGCTGCCTGCCTGTCCTGTCTGCACTGGAGCTGCTGTTGTGGCATGGCAGGGCTGGCTGGGGACCTCAGCAGGGCCTGGGGGAAGGGATGAGTGCGAGTGACTGAGTCCGTGTGAGCAGCAGGGATTTCCTGCTTCTGCCCACTGGTTATAGTCTGTCCTCTGCCTTCTCTGGCTCTTACCTTCCCTTTTCTTCCCTTCTCTCATCTTCCCTTCCTCCTTCAGAGTCTGCCATCTCTTGCAGCTTCCTCATCATGTTCAGCTCAATATTCTTTGACAGCTCTGGAAGGAAGGAAGGAAGGAGTTCAAGCAGCCCTGTTCCCTTCAGAAAACTCTTCCTGAGGAGCAGGGCAGCAGAGCTGTGCCCTAGAACAGTGTTTCCCTGTCAGGGCAGTGTGCTCTAAGAGGCTTTAATTGCTCTGATCACCCTCACCTGGGCCCTCCATCCACCTCTACCCACCAGCACCGTGGAAGGCCTGGGTCTCAGCCCTTTCCTGAGCTCCACTGGATCTGCTTCCAGCCCTTTCCTCAACTGAGGCTTGTTTGGATTTCCTGGACTGACCTCAGACCTGATTTGTTCTCTTGCTCTTGCCTGATGATTTATTAATAGACCTGTTTTTAACTGCCTGACTCAAGTGCTGTGGGACCATATCCTGCTGGGGAGGTTGTTGTCCACACCTCTGCTTGCAGGCTTGTCTGCGTTTATGGGAGAGCAGGACCTTGCTGTTTCCTGACACTCCTTTGAGAGCTTCAGCTTGGAGTAGTTCTGTCTCTCAAGTTAGATATGGACAAGACACCAGCTGTAAAGCTTAGCCTTGCTAACCTGGGGCCTGGTTTTACTCTTCTGTTGATGGCTTGATGAGTGTGCTCTCTGTTCTGCCCCTGAGCAGGCAACTGTGAGCTGGCAGCAGTGGCCACTGCCTGTACTCCCAGGCTGCAGTGCTGGGGGTGATCCCAAGCAGGACTAAATCCCATTTTGCTTAAATCTACAGAAGCTGATGTAGTCAAACAAACCTGTTGTGACAGCAGCATTTAATAGCCTTGCTGTCTGCAGAACCCTGGGTTCCTGTGCTCACTGGCAATGAATGTGTGTTTTCAGCAAGCTGAATTTATTGTCTTGGAACTGGATTTACAGCTCAGCATCTGCTGAGTACCTGTACACCCAGAGTGTAAAAGAGAGGGGAGGGGGAGGTGTTCAGTGCTCCAGCAGACCCACAGGAGAGAAGGCAGCAGATTTGTGCCCCTTGGTGTGCTGAAGCTGACACACAGGAGACTCCTTGGTGCTGGGTGAGCAGGGAGGCAGTGCAGGGAGCCAGACCAAGGCAGCAGCAGGCAGACAGCTCTGCTCCCACAGAGCTCCTGTCTCCTGGCTGTGGGAGGCTTGTGGAGGAGGGATGGTACAAGCTGCAGGGTGTGGAGCAGTGCCTCGTGCCAAGTCCAACAGGCTCTTCATCTTCCTGGTGTTCTGCTCTGTCCTTACAGCATCCTCAGCCCCTGGCACACTTACACCTGTGAGGAAGGAGCAAAGGGTTGGTAATGGGGGTGACTTCAAGATGGAGAGTGAGCCTCTGAGGTGCCTTCAGCCCTTGGAGTCACCAGCAAGGGTCACTGTGCATCAAGGCCAGGGGCAGGGTTAGTAACAAGAGCCCTGCTTTTGGTTTCTCTCCTCTCATGTTAGGAAAGTTGTGGCAAGGAGGAATTTTGGTGCTCTCGGCCTTGTTTCACTTCTGTCTCCTGTTGTGGCTGGTACAGTCATGCTTGTTTCTGCCTTTATAGATGAGGTGCTGTCACTGCACACAGTTGCATCCCACCCTGGGGGTGGCTGCATTTTGGTGATTCATGCTAGCCCAGAGGACTGCCTTCTTATTCCATCAATTTGATGGAAAGAGGCAGTTGGACTTGTTGTTTACATGATGACTAGAATGCCTGCATGGCAGAAAGCTGTATTTGTAATTAATATCTGTACCAATGGCCTAGCAGTTACTCATCTTTCATTACTGTATGGGCATTCTCTCTTCAGCAGCTGGCAGGGCCTTTCTTTGATGTTGTGGCTAACAGCCAGTGAGGGCAGCCAGCTGTTCTGAGAGCTCTTGGGCTCCAGCAGAAGAGCTGGATGACACAGAAGGCACTGCAGCATTCCTCTTCTTGCTTTGTATCTAAATGGAGCTTTCAGTGGATGCCCCAGGGAGGATACCAGAGATCTGCTCTGGCTGGCCCATCTCAGGCAGAGGGTTTGTTCTGCTGCTGCCCTGGGAGTAACTCCTGTCCCTTTGGTGGCCACTTGGTATGGTGAACACACAAACACTTCTCCAGGCCACAATGTTCTCTCAGGACCAGGGTTTCCTGGCCCATTCCAGTGTACAAAGTTAGTGTTAGGTGCCACTAACTTTGAGGTGTCATTCTCATTTTAATATCAAGGAAAAGAGACTGATTTACAGATCATTTCCCCAAGGACTTCATCAGGCTCTTGCTTTTCTCCTGCTGGATCCTTTGCCCTGCACTGAGGTGCCCTGCTTGACTGCTCTGTTCCTCCTGCAAGTCCACATTGTCTCTTCCTCCTGCCTCTGCTCTCCCTTCTGTTCTGCTTTCTTTTTCCTCACAGCTGTTTGTATTCAGGGCTCTCCTGCTGGGTTATCCCTGCATGAGTTTCCTACAGCTCTCCTAAGTGTTTGTGTGCCAGCACATCCACGAATCGTGTGGATGTGTGGGTGAGAACCAGGGATGGAGCAGCCACTGGCTCCCGTGGCATCACAGGCTCTCAGAGCCAGCAGAGGGAAGGGAAGGGCCTTTCTCCAGGGACTTCACTGCCTGGGAGAGGGGAAAATATCCCTGGGTGCTGGAAGCAGCCTGTCAGCTTGGCAGGGAAAAGGGAGGTGGGTAGAGGCAGGTTGGGAAGGAGGACAGCCAGTGTTGGGCAGGGTGGGCTGGGGGATGGACTGGCAGTGTCAGGGGCAATGAGGGAGGGAGTATGAATGAGAAAATGCCTCCCTCTGAGGGTGGGGGTCCTGTCACATGGAGCCCTCAGCCATGCTTCTCCTGTGTATGGCACTGCTGCCCATGCCTGGGCAGGGGATATGTGCTCTCCTCTCAGGGAATCCTCTCCACAAGGTCAGAAGTGTGACACTCTCCTCGCTCGACTTCAGGCCTGGTGAGCTTTGGGTCACCCCTTCCCCCTCCAGCCCTCACCTCTGCCTCCTCAGCTGCCTCTTCTCCTTTCCCAACCACTCCTGGGGCTGCCACAGAACTCATGGTCACCTCTGGCCCCTGGCTTTGGCTCAGGCCAAGGGAAGCACCTTCTGTGGGCCCCCCAAAACCACTTTGGTCCTGGATGCTGTTCTGCTGGAATTTCAGGGGTGCTAAATGGTGAGATGTATGAGTGGAGGAACTAGAGGAGACGTGGGAAATGCTTTACTTGGGGGAGCAGTGGAGAGGATGCTGGTCTTGTATGGAGTTCTGAGGTAAATTCCTCATGGGAACAGCCTTGGGTAAAACAAAAAAAGCAGGCACAGCTGGGTTTGTAACAGGTCTGCCAGAAGCTTCACTTGCTGGTCTCAGATGTGCTGCCATTCTCAGCCATCCCCCTGAGCATGTTTTCCAATCTCTCCCTCTTCTCCATTCACAGGGAGTGCTTTGGGACCACAGCCTCATCTGCCAGTGTGTTTTGCAAGCACTTGAAGCCTACTTGGTGCTGAGTAAATGACTGCCACCATTGTTATTATTGCATCAATAGCTCAGGGCCCCTGAGCACACACGAGGCCAGATCATCTCAGCAATTGCTTTATGGCTCCTGGGAGGGCTCCAGCAAAGCCCTGGGCCTGCTCTGCAGGGGCTGTGCCAGGCAGGAGGGGTCTGGGCTGAGGTGGGCAGGGTTGCAGTGTGTCCTCCTGCCCTCCATGCCAACCAGTGGCATCAAGTCCTTTGGTACTTGTTCCTTGATTCCCCCTCTCCCCCCGGTGGCTCTCTGCCAGGGTCTGTGGAGTGAATGCATTGTTTGGCCCAAGGGTTGCTGTGACTTGTCCAACACAACTCAGCAGTCAGCAGTAAAGCCAGGGACTTGTGCTGCCCAGATGTGTGTTTTAAGTGCTCCTCTTGCTCCCCAGGAGGACACCTGGATCCTGTTGGAAGCACAGCAGATGGAGCCAGGCAGCAGGTCCAGCCCCAGCTGCCTGGCAGGGAAAGGACAAGCAGCAGCACCAGTGACCTTGTTGATTTATTCATCACACAGTGCTTAGAAGAAGGGGAGGATTGATTTGTCTGTCAAATACAACATGAAACCATGTGGCCTGCAAGGGGAGGACTAATTGTGCTGCTGACACACAGGCCAGCACTGACTCATGCAGTCAAGCACCTTTTTATTGTGTTTTCCTGCTAGTCAGCTTTTCTTTTCATCTATCCCATTATCTCAGGCAATTTATTGATGCAAAGTCAAATTTAAGTGGTTATTTTGCCTGTGAAAATGAGGAAAAAATGTCTGAACTGAATGCCATGAGGTGTTGGATCAATCTCTGTTATGGAACCAGTTTGAAGCCATCCAGCTGTAGGATCCACAATAACAAAATGCCTTCAAGGAGCCAAGTCCCTTGTTCAAATGCACTTTGTGGGCTCTTTAGGTGTCCCAAAACAGTCAGGTTCTTGATTCTTGAATCCAAGGGATTCTTGAAAGCGCCACACTGCCTGCATGCCTTTGAAATCAGTGCCAGAGCTGCTTTAAAGATCAAAAAAAAAAGGAAGAAAACTTTTTGTATGTACAGTGTGATCGCTCTGAGACTGCTGTTCCTGAAAACAGGCAAGGGCCCGATTTAAATTGGCTGTTTCACATGCAAGCAGTGGCACTGCTGCAGGAGCTCTCCCGGGCAGCACCAGTGGGCTCTGCCTGTTCTGTGGGCAGCCCAGGCACGGCTGAGCCTCCCCCTGCACTGTGCTGGGATAAGGTGAGCCTGCCTGGGTGGCAGCACGGGACAGACTGAGCTGTGCCTTGTGCTGTGCCCTGGCAGCCTCCCCTGCTGCTCCCTGAGCTGCCAGGCTCTCTGCTCTCCCTCTGTGCCACAGAGATGTGGCACTGCCCTTCCTAAGGACACGCACCATGCAGTCACAGGGTCAGCCACTTCTCTCACTTTCCTGTCCTGATCAGAGCTTCACCTGCACTGCAGGAGGTTTGGCCTGTTCCCCACAGGGCTGAGGAGATTCCTGGGTGGGGGGTGATACCTTCAGAGGGTCCAGGTTTGCTTGGGCCCTGGACAGCTCCTGCTGTGATTCCCAGCCCGAGCCTGGCTTGAGGGTCAGTGCACTCCTTTGGAACATTTCCAGTGGCTGCAGTGGGTGCTGAGCTGAGCCTGCCCTGAGAGCACAGGGAAGAATTCCTTGCCTTTACTCATTTGGTTTTCATTCTCCCCCCCTGCTCTGCTCAATGGACCTCAACCCTGATCTTGAAGCAAGTACTTTGCCAAAATTTGCACCCCACAGGACTTGAATAGCTCCTCCTCTCACTTCCAGCCTCTCCTTTCCTTGCAATTTCTGTTCCTCCCCCACAATTTTTTGAAGGCCACTTATCCTCTGGTTGCAGAATGTGCCTCTCTCTCCCCTGCTTTAGCTTCTTGCTGCCCACAGGATGTTGAATGTGATTCCATCCTGCATTGCAAAGCTAATCACCTTTTAATTATGTAGAGGAGAGGGAGTTGGAAAAGCCTTTCAAAGCCCAGACTCCTCCTGCAAAGCAGAGGCAATGGGAGCCCTTTTTGTATTGCTAGTGAGCTGTTCTTTAAGCCACACATTACACCTTCCACCAGTGTTTAGTCATGGACAAAAATGGCAACTGAGAGATTCCTGGGCTTTTTTTGAAAGGAAAGGGGGATTCATTTGAACAAGACCTGCATTCCTTTCTCTTGGCTCCTCTCATCCCCAGGGAGATAAATTAGGGATACTCAGCATGAAGGCAGCACAGTTGGAAAGCCAACTGTTCTGCAGAGGGATTTCAGAAAATCTTGTGGATTTGGCAGGGAGGACGTCAGTACAAATGGCCAACTGCCTCCCAAAGGGTAAAACTCCTCTGGATCAGGGAAAAGCTGCTTGCAGTTTGTTTTGGTGCTTTCTATCTCACTGTGGGGCTTTTAGGACTTTGGAGGGAGTAATGAATCAAGGGATTCAACTTACAAGACTTCCTTTTTGCTGGGATGCTCATGTGAAAAAGTGATAGCAAAGGCCTGTGAGAGCTCCATTAATGTCTCTTTTTCATACTGCCTGGTTTATGGTAGTCACTAAATTGGATGCTTGCTAATCTCGTGCTCACTTCTCTTACAGCTGTGCCCTGCTGCTTCTCCCTTCATAGTTTCTGTCCAAATCATCTGTAAGAGAGCAATATTCTGCATTCATGTAGCACCTGGCAGTCACAGACAGGCTTAGGGAGCAGCAGTGGAGTCTGCCATGGGACCCTGACCCTTTTTTGTATCCCAGATGAACGTTCCACTAGGCTGAATTATTCAGTCACTGCACAGTTTTTCTCACCTCCAAAAAAAAAAAAAAAAAAAAAAGGAGAACACCTTTTTCCCTGAGCCAATCAGGTAATTCAAGGGCAGATAGAGAAACAGGTCAGGGATCTCCAGTTGCTGTGTCATGTGTGTCACAGTAGATCACACTCCCTGTGGTGAGGTTGAGAAGGAGCATCTCGAGGCCTGGATACTCACCTGGATTTCTGGGAGTGGCTGCTCCAAGGGAAAATCCTGTGTGACCACATGTTCTGGTTATTCTCTGCACCTGAGCTGTGACAAAGTAGAAAAAGCTACAGAAGTACAACGTTCCTACCAGCATGCTGGGGTAAGAAAGCCCAGGAATGGGTGAGCCTGAAGGACAGACAGGCCTGGCAAAAAACAACAAGCTGACTTGAGCTATTGGCATGAAGGTTTGGGTGAAAGGTGAGAGGGGAGCTAAGATGGTGAGGGACAGCAAGGAGGAATCTGAAGATTCCTGTCCCACCTCTGTACCTATCTCAAAAAACAAACTTGGATCGGTGTGTTCAGCCTGCCTTGCCTCTGATCCCTGTTTTGATCCATGATGAGTGATTCTCAGCTATCATATGGCTGCAGCTCTGCCTGGGGGACTGGTATCTGCTGAGAGTTGTGATGCTTGGTATGAAGGAAGGGCAAAGTCCCTTTACTGACACCATATCAGAAAACAGCTGTGTTCACCTTTGGAAGTCCTTCTGCCCCAAGAGAGACCCAGGATTAAATCCTCACCCACTACCCTGAGGACAGGAGGGCCCTGGAGTTGAGGCAGTATCTTTCCCTGGCCAGCTGTGTGCTGCAAGCCTGTGCTAGCAGTTCATTTACATGTTAGCAGGGCTCACTGCAGGCTGGCAGTCAGCCAGGGCAGCGATGCATTCAGCTGGCAGGCCGGCTGCAAATCCTCTACAAGTTCATCTCTTGATCTCCAAAAGACAAAAGTAATGAACCTCTTGAAAGCAGGTTGCTTTTTTTGCTGTTGTACTGCCACAATGTTTGGACACCGTTTAGAGGAGGCTGGAGTCAAAGCAAGAAACTGTTGAATGAATAAATCGGCTTAGAGGGCTTTGTGGCGATTTATTCTGGTCCTTTGGGCTTCTGTGCAGCTCATCAACGAGCTTATTATTCTATCATGATTCATAGCTCTGTGGCAGAGGCTGGATGTGCCACCAGGACAGACACGGGGGCTGGAGATGGAGCATTGGAACAGGAGATCAGGCAGAGGTCACCTGGAACGTGGGGGAGAGGGAGAGGCTGTGGCTGCAGCCAGCAGTGAGAGACAGGGCTGTGGATCAGGGCTGTGGATCAGGGTGCTGGATCAGGGCTGTGGATCAGGGTGCTGGATCAGGGCTGTGGATCAGGGCTGTGGGTCAGGGCTGTGGATCAGGGCTGTGGATCAGGGCTGTGGATCAGGGTGCTGGATCAGGGCTGTGGATCAGGGCTGTGGATCAGGGCTGATGGATCAGGGCTGTGGATCATGGTGCTGGATCAGGGCTGTGGATCAGGGCTGTGGATCAGGGCTGATGGATCAGGGCTGTGGATCAGGGCTGTGCATCAGGGCTGGTGGATCAGGGCTGATGGGTCAGGGCTGTGGATCAGGGCTGTGGATCAGGGTGCTGGATCAGGGTGTGGATCAGGGCTGTGGATCAGGGTGCTGGATCAGGGCTGTGGATCAGGGCTGTGGATCAGGGCTGTGGATCAGGGCTGTGGATCAGGGTGCTGGATCAGGGCTGTGGATCAGGGTGCTGGATCAGGGCTGTGGATCAGAGCTGATGGATCAGGGCTGTGGATCAGGGTGCTGGATCAGGGTGCTGGATCAGGGCTGTGGATCAGGGTGCTGCATCAGGGTGCTGGATCAGGGCTGTGCATCAGGGTGCTGGATCAGGGCTGTGCATCAGGGCTGATGGATCAGGGCTGATGGATCAGGGCTGTGGATCAGGGCTGATGGATCAGGGCTGTGCATCAGGGCTGTGGATCAGGGTGCTGGATCAGGGCTGTGGATCAGGGCTGTGGATCAGGGTGCTGGATCAGGGCTGTGCATCAGGGCTGGTGGATCAGGGCTGTGGATCAGGGCTGTGGATCAGGGCTGTGGATCAGGGTGCTGGATCAGGGCTGTGGATCAGGGTGCTGGATCAGGGCTGTGCATCAGGGCTGTGGATCAGGGCTGTGGATCAGGGTGCTGGATCAGGGCTGTGGATCAGGGTGATGGATCAGGGCTGTGGATCAGGGTGCTGTGTCAGAGCTGTTGGATCAGAGCTGCTGGATCACTGCACGTGCAATGCGGGCTGGGGGGACACCATCCTCCCTGATCAGGGTTTAATTTGTGGCTGCTTTGGCGTTCATTTAAAGATATCTGAGATCTCCCAGTGACAGGAAAGTGCTTTGTCCATCTACTGCTAGGAAGCTTAGTGACGGGTTCCATACAGTCTTTTTTTAGGGAGACTTCAACCCTCTCATCTGTATCCTGGGACTTCTGTTCCACTTCACTGCTCACAACAGCCATTCCAGCCTTTCCTCCTATCAGTGGCAGAGTTTCTCATTGGGATGTTCTGCTCTAGGACACACCAAGGCACCTCAGAAGTCCCTCACGCTCCCCTTAGCATGTATGACACCATGTCCTACTTAGCGTGCTGCACAGCTGGTTTCTGCATGTTGGGGGGCCCTCTGTCACTGGAGATTAATGCTGCAAGCAGGAATCAGCTTGAGATGGGGCTTCAAGATGTCCCAGCCCATTATCTGTGTGTCTGATCTAATCTGTCAGTCAGTCTCCCTGGCAAGGGAGCGACAGCCTGTGCCAGGCTGCTTAGCCAGATGCTGTGGTATGTTTGGTGTTTCAGAGCTGTCAAGGAAAAAAGGAGAAGCCCTGGCCTTTAGCACCTCCCTTGGTTTTTCCAGCATGAGGCTGAATTGTATCTGCAGGGCTGCTGCACAGCTCTGCCTTTAGAGAATGGGCAGGTGGGCTTTGTTCTCTGTGCCCAGGTCACAGGAGCCTGAACCATGCTGTCCAGACCCAGTCCCTGAGCTCACTGGTGTCCTTTGTCCCAGAGACCTCCTGAGCAAAGGCATCTCAGCTGAGCCTGACAGCTGCTGGGGCAGCTGTGGAGGTGGTTTCTCAGCCATGACCTTGGGAGGCTTTCTTTGCACATCCTTCTCCCCAGAATCACAGTGGGACTCTGGTCTTGTTTGCTTTTCCTTTTGCCAAATGCAGGGGTTATTTTGATCAGGAACCTGCCTGGAGTGGCCCAAGACACAGGAGGGTTTGAGAACAGCCCTTCACAGAGATGCTGTCCTGTCATTCCTCAAAAGCAATTCTGATGGGAGACTGAGCCTCCAGCTGTGCATTCCTTCACACAGGGCAATGAGGTGCAGGTTCTGTTCTCTGTGTGTGTTGCTGCAGTTGGGATTCAGCCCATCCAAGCTGAGGAATGCAGATAAATGGTGAGTGCAGCTCTGTTTGCTGGTGTCACAGTCACTGCTCTCAGGGAGAGAGGGAAATCAGCCCATCTGAGGCCAGTGGCCTTCTGGCCATGCTCTCCAACTTACTGGTAGCAAGTGAGCTTGGGATGGCTGTTCTTGGCTCCTCTCTTGGGGGTTGAAGCTAACAGAGGTAAATGTAGGTCTCTGACTCTCTCTCTGAAGTGTATCAAGAGGCAAACCATTCATCATGACACTGAGGCTCTTTGCTGTAGCTCCTGGTGGGCAGCCTTGTGAAGGTTTGCTCAGGTGGTTTAGGTGTACAGGTGTATTTGAGGGTGCTTTGCTTGTCTTAGCCCAAATAAGAGCATCCAGCCAGCCAAGAGCTGCTTCTCCTGCACTGGTAAATAGTGGGTGCCTACAATAGAGGATGAATGTAGGAACAGGATAAGCATGCAGTGACACCTCTTAATATATTCTCTCCATCTCCAGAGATTTGGCATTCTTAGCCAAAGTCATTTCCTACAATCAGTAGCTCTAGATGGGGTTTTGTCCCTTGAATTTGTTCAGTTGCTCTTTCAGCTTACAAGAATTTATAGCATCCAGCCCCTGAAACAGGGAGTTCCACTGCTCAAATCCTGTTGGTGCCCAAAACACAGGATTTTGTGTTGGCTTCTCTAGTAAAGCAAACCTAATAACTCAAAGAGATGAAGGTCCCTGGGCAGATATCTTTGATGCTTCTGAAACCTGAATGGCTTTCTGTGGAAATGTGAGTCAGCAGAGTGTTGCTTGTAGCTTAGAAATACTTTCAAGGCTTCTGGCACAAATATGTCTCCTGAAAAGCAGGCTCTGCTTGGTGTCTGCGTGGGCTCTGGGACACTGGGAGCTCCCAGAAGATGAATCTGCAGAGGGGGTTTCTTCAGTCAGCTGTGTTAGGAAAATTAACCCACAAACACCAGAGGTTTATGTCCAAAAAGGAGACAGAGTCCTTTGACTTTATTCCAATAAAGAGACAGGCCATGGGGCATTTTCCTGGGATCTCTCAGATTTTTGGAGGAGGCAGTCTGCTTTTTATCCCAATTTCCCAGCCACATTTCCCTTCTCTCTTTCCCCATTGGCTGAGGTACTTGAGAGGTTCAGACTTCCCAATACACCTGATACCAAAGATTTCCCTCTAATGTACAACCCTCCCTTTTCATTTTTAATTCTTATGGGATTTAGGGGTTTTTCCTCTCCCTTGTTTCTTTCATCTTTCAATGTCCAATTTCATTTATCAGCCAACCTAAAGTTTATTTGTAAAAGCAAATATCTTTTCCCAATCATCAATCAGTGAAATCCTTCCCATTGTTTCTTTTATCTCCCAGTGCTGGTTTGATCTACCAGCAGACCCACAGCTGGTTTGGAAAGACAAATCTGCTATTCCTGTCAGCTGGGAGAAAGGAGAGGCACTCATTTCCTCTTCTCCTCGGGCCACAGCTACTGCAGCAGGGCAGGCACGGGTCCTTCTGCAGGTCTGAGCTCTGGGTGCAGGGACAGGCTGTGCCTGCCCTCCCCCCTGCCTCTGGGGCTGCAGCAATGCTGAAGAGTGCAGAAGAGGCAGACATTCATTCATTGTGTGCTTGGCACCCGTGAAAAATGTCTATTTTATGTTTGGCTTTTCTCAAATATTCAAATGAATATTCTATGTGTTATGTTGGAAAGTGATGCTGTATTAATTTTCTTAAGTAGTGTGTTAAATATAGTTTAGGCTATAACATAATGGTAAAAAAGGATACTTTTTAAAAGAAAGGATTCCTAGGGAGACAGCAGCCACAGGACACCTGAATCTTTCAGAAAAAGAGAATTTATTGCCCTCTTATCAGAAGAAATTAACTTCTTCCTGCCTCGCTCAGCCCCGAAGGTGCTGTCAGGATTCAGAGGAAGAAGCTGACACTGCCCAGACAGAATCCTGTGTTTGGATGGAATTGATGCATCATGGATGAGGTGGATGAATATGCAACAGGCTGTTGCTTTTAAGGGTTAATCCTCTGTTAATGTGGGTCCTTTTTTGGGCTCATGCTGCCCAGAAAAAGGTACCTGGATGTCTGTAACTCTTTGTTTTGTTGTCTCATGCTGTCCTAATCCAAACTGTCCAAATTATCATTACTCTAATTATATCGCTATTTTTATAACCATTTTATTACTGTTAAACTTTTATAATTTGAAAAACAAGTGCTTGGCGTTTTTCACGATACCCTTGCAGGAAGCTGAAGGGAGCACCGCAGCCTTTTGGCTGGGAAGGGACTCACACGGGACAGCGAGGGAGAGCACAGAGAGTGATTTGGTTGGGAGAAACGTAAATTAAGGCTCTGCTGATTCCACAGGAGCTCTCAGCAGGCTCATCAATCCCTCTGACCCAAGAGCCCAGCTGAAAAGAGTGCATTTACATTTCAAAGAGAGGGAGAAGGTGTGCAGAATGAGGCAGAGTCTTCATTTGGTGATCCTTGGGTAGGTTAAAGAGGCAAGAGCTGCCTCCTCTCCTGTGCTTCAGTCACATGTGCAAACCATGCGAGCGTGCTTTCAGAAATGCTTGGGATCAAGAGGTCTCCATCAGGAAGACAAGTCCAATTCAGGGTGCACACAGATTGATGTCACTTTGTCAGAGCTGCACCTGCTTGTGCCAGCTCTGAGGGTGGCTGAGGGCCAGGCAGCACTTGGGTAATCAGATGGGAAATAAGGAAGTGACTTTGATTAAAGCTGAGAGACAACATGTGGGGGAACAGTGGGAGGACCCACTCTGAGCCACTGGAAGGGAAATCCACTGGGAAAAAATGCTGGGGAAGGATTTCTGGGGTTTGAATGGGTGAAGTAACAAGAAAAGAAAGGCTCAGAGAAGGCTGCAAGTGTTTTGGAGATATAATTGTTTGGGACAGTAGCAGGAAAACAGCCAATTTCTCCTGTCATCCCCACTGTGGGTGTGTGGCATGGCAGTTTTGGGGAGAAATGACAGAATACCAAACCCCACTAGCAGAGGGCCCCTCTCCTTGGGGAGGCAAGGAGGGGTCTGATCCTGGGATGTGCCAACCACTGCTGGATGTCTGAGGTCCTGCTCAGCCCAGAGCTCAGGGTTTGGCCCTGCGAGAAATAATACTTCAAAAAATGTGAAAGAGTTATTAAAACCTTCTAAAAAATACAACAGAAGACAGACTAGAGAAAATATTAGGGTGCTGGGAGCAGAGGCTCTTTCCCACCACGTGCTCACCCACATAATGGGGGTTCCACCTTTTAACCCTTTTGGCTCCTCTCAAAGTCTTGTCAATGGACTCCTTCTTCAGTGCCCAGTGGTGAAAATCACTTTCTTCCATCTTGATTGGGGGTCAGGTGCTGCCACATGGAGAGGAATAGCAGATTTGTCTTTCCAAACCAGCTGTGGGTCTGCTGGTAGACAAAACCAGCACTGGGAGATAAAAGAAACAATGGGAAGAATTCCACTGATTGATGATTGGGAAAAGAGATTTGCTTTTACAAATAAACTTTAGGTTGGCTGAGAAATGAAACTGGATATTGAAAGATGAAAGAAACAATGGGGAAAACCCCTAAATTCCATAAGAATTAAAAATGAAAAGGGAGGGTTGTACATTAGAGAGAAATCTTTGGTATCAGGTGTATTGGGAAGTCTGAACCTCTCAGTGGGGGGAGAGAGAGGGAAATGTGGGAAATTGGGATAAAAAGCAAGCTGCATCCTCCAAAAATCTGAGAGATCCCAGGAAAATGCCCCATGGCCTGTCCCTTTATTTGAATAAAGCCAAAGGACTCCTCTGTCTCCTTTTTGGACATAAACCTCTGTGTTTGTGGGTTAATTTTCCTGACAATAGTCATAAGCCAGCCCTGCCAAATGCCCTGGCTCCCCTGGCCATCCCATGAGAGCAATGCAAAAGGGAAGGAATTAAACCTGTAAATCTATAAACCTTCTCTCAGCATATACATAATATTTGCCCTTTAATTGTGAGAGTCAACCATATAATTACTCCTTTATCACAGCCCTGAGCTGGGGTACTGGTGGAGCCCCTGGGGACTCCCAGGGGACAGTGACATGGCTGCAGTGGGGTGGCAGAGCTACCTGGGGATGCTTCTGTGCCATTGGTGAGCACATCAGGCTCTGGGGCCATGGAAGCTCCCAGCCTGGGAATGTGTTCCTCTCAAGAGCTTCAGCTATGCATGTGACTTGCCCAAAACAAGTCTGCTCGTTGTTTGGGTGAAGCCCCTTCACTAGATGTGTGTAAGATGGCAGGTGTGCAGTGGGTGAAGCAGGAAAGGCTGGCTGAACAGACAGAGCAGTCACCAAAGCTTCTTCTAACCACACCTCCCAAGGTGGGACTGCTCAGAGCCTTGGCTTTGCACAGGAGGAGAGCTGGGCTGGGCAGCTCTGGGGGACACAACCTGCCTCAGAGCCTGGAGCAAACCAGCTGAGACTCTGTTTGATTGAGTCACTCTGAAGGGAGGTAGAGTCTGTCACACATACCCACTGTAATGAGTGTGAACAAACCCAGAACAGCTGGCTGGAGCATATGGAGCATCCAGAAGGGAAAAGAGCTGAAATAATTCCCTTTTCTCTGCTCTTTGCTTACCCTGGCCCTGATTCAGGAGCACACTGGGGACTGTGCTCATCTTCAGGCCTGCACTGTAGATCCCAATGATTTCCTTTACAGTTTTACTGTCAACTTAATGAGTTCTCTGGGCAGATAAGCACCTGCCTGAGTGCAGTTGGGGTACAGCATCTTTAATCACAGCTTCCATAAGGAATCTGGCTCCCCCATGACCAGCTGGCTCCTCTGTGGGGTCAGGTGGGAGTCCAGCCTGCACCCTTGCTCCTGGACAGGAATTGGGTCTGTGCTGGGCCTTGGCAGAGAAGGCAGGGAAGAAACACAGGAATGGAATCATCCTGTCACTCACAGTTTGCTGGGTTCTTGTGCTTTCACTTTTCTTTAGAGTTTATCAGGTTTTGGACTTTGGAATCAAAAAGTTTCCTTCATCTGTACATGTGGGAATTACTGCTCCAGGAGGCTCAGAGGTGGCAGGTTTGCTTCAGAGAGTTTGGTACATCTCTTTCACTCTTTCCCATGGTTTTTTCCATCTCCATCAGGAGGGACAGACGGGCACAAGCAGATAATTGTTCCCCATTGCCAGGATTTCTGTAGCAGAGCAGTGACAGAAGGACTGAATTGTGCCATAAGCAACATATATGTGTGTATGAAAAATGGGAATGTGGCATAAATGATCTCACCCATCATTTCTGGCTTTGATGCCCAATAGAGGATAATTATCAGCTGCTCTTGCACAGAATGCACTGGTGAAATCAGGGAGAGTCTGTCAGAAACCAGTAAGAGGAGCAGAGGGATTCACAGGAAAGTTGCTTACTCCTTGTTGAAGATCCCTCTGTGTGTGTGTGTGTGTGTGTGTGTGTGTGCACATAAGCACGTGTGTATGGGTTTTGCACTTGCCTCAGCATTTTTGGGTGGGCTGTGAAGCAAATTTCCTAAGCAGTCTGCACCTCCTGCTAAGCAAAAGCTGGCCTGAACATTTGTTATGTTAGTAAAATGCATCTTTGTGGTAGCCTTTAAGCAACTGCCTCATTTTAGATAAAAATCTGTTTGTGATTTTTAGGGCTCTTGCAATTTATTGCTTCCTCTGATATCCTAAACCTATTAGTTCTCTACCCATCCACAAAATCTTCCAGAGAAACAGAACTGACAAGACCTGAATGTCTAATAAAAAAAAAAACCCTGAGCAGGAATGAAAACAACCAACTAAAGTTAAAAAATCGACAAAACAAAAGCTGGCCTGAGGGTTTCAGGCTCTGCTGTGTGGGGCACAGAAGGGGCTGTAAAAGTAGAGCTGGTTTTCCCTCTGCACTGATGTTGAGACCCAGGACACTCCTCTGGCTGCCCTGGGTGATTCCAGACCCTGGCAGGGGGCTCAGAGACCTTGGCACGGAGTCAAAACCACCTGTGCCTTCAAGTTTAGTCCATGGAAACAATTACCAACTTTGTGTGAGGAGTTACAAGCCACAAGAGTTTGAGTAGAATGACAGTGAATTGGTCACAGGGTGAAAAAGTAGAATTTGGGGGTTTTAGAATGGGGGTTCTCGAGGCAAGATGGAGGAATCTGGATGTGTCCTGTCCTCCTTCTTCTTGGCCTCCATCTTCTGTGTTATGGTGACACTTCTGGATTGGTGTAGAGTAGAGACAGGCTGTCTGACATAGGTGACAGTATTGGAAAATTATTGTAAATAAAGTACACTCAGTTCTTAGTATAAAAAGCCAACATCACCCCAAGGTCAGGGGCTGTGCCACAACCAACCTGCTGGACAGACCTCAGCAGGTCTGAAAAAGAATGTATCAGATAAGAGAAAATAAACAACCTTGAAAAGCAGAGCTGACCAATTTCAACTTCTTCGGTCTCTGGGCTGGGAAAAAGAGACTTTCTGACACCTCAGGGGTCACCTGAAGCACAGAAACCCAAGACACCTCCCTTGTATTCAGAGCATCCCTGAGCACTCCTGGTGGATGGGCTGGGATTGTAACCTGGAAGCAGCTGAAGTGAGTCAGAGCAGCTCTTGGGCACTCTTACAGAAGTGCTGCTCTCTGGGATCCCCTGGCCCCAGCTCTGCTTTGGCTGCTGTCCAGCAAAGGCCAAAGGAGACAAGACAACCCAGAGAACCTGGAGCAGCAAAGGATTTTTCAGCAGCACCCAGCACTGAGATTACAGCACATTTCTGAGCTCCCAGGCAGAAGCAAAGCCTGGCTGTTACCTGCTATTCTCAAAGGTGCATTTCATCTCTACTCAAACAGTCATTCGACACCAGATTTTTAAATACAGCCTCCAGAAGGCTTTAATGTTAACATTAAAAAGATAATGAAAACAGGCAAACAGACAAATCATGATGCCCAGAACTCTGCTTCCTCATTGATAAAACATGAGAGCAGCTCCCCCCTTGCAAGATTTTGCCTTTCCAGACAGCTAGTCATTTATGGTTTTATTTATGAAAAGAAGAAAAAACGGGTTTCCATCACAGCCCCTAAGCATAATAGAAAGGGAAAGCTTTCATGCATTCTGCATGGGGCTGTGCTGTCAGGCTGTGCAAGTGGCTAATAACATGATTTTCTTCTGTTACAGCCCCAAACCTGCCTTCCAGTTCCATCACAGAGCTCAAGAATGAGTTTGCATTCAATAATATCCCTGTTGTGCTCATCCACAACTTCCTGCTTTGCACCTGTTTCCCTTTGCAGTGTTTTGGGGTGGTGCATCCCTGACCAGGCACTGCTGTGTGCACTGCTGCTGTGAGCTGCTGCAAGGCAGAGAATTATCCTGAGAGGCCTCAGTGCAGCAAGAGAGTCTCTTACTTAAGGTCTAACCAGGCAGGGCAGACAGAAGTGTTATCAGCCTCACTTTTGTGAGAGCTTCAATGACCTGCCAGAGGTCATTGTGGGGGACTCACACCTGGCACAGAGATTTCCCAGGGTTTATTTCAGCTTCTAACCCAGGCTCTTCGTTCAGGAAGGCAGTGTGAGAATGCTGCCTGTGTGTGTGAGCCTGGTGCAGTTCTGGGCTGGATTTGCAGGGAACCTCCTGGTCTGAGTGAGGAGCTTTGGGTGCTGGGATGAAGGCCCAGGGAGCAAAGAGCAGCTCCAAGGTGCAGCTGCCCTGGATTGCAGAGCTCTGAGCAGCTCAAGGACAGAGCCCCCACAAGGTGCAGAGGCTGGTGCTGGTACCTGGGCTCTCACTGGGTGTGTGTTCCACAAACCTGAGCAGGGAAGCACAGAGGATGGGGATTGCTCTGGTTTCAGGCTGATGAAGAGCACAGTCCTGTGCCTGGTGTGCTTTGTTGTGTGGGCCTTGATGTTCAGAAGCAGCTGAGAGCCTCCCATTTTGCATCAAAGCCAATGTTTGAAGTGCTGTTGCAGCATGTTGAAATGTTATGACAAAACCCAGGTTTTAAAAGCACTCTGAGGTGCACAGGCTCGTGTGGGATGGGAGCCACCCATGGTGAGTGCTGGAAGTAGAGGCCAGCTAGAAAAACAACTGTCCTGCAGGGCTTCCTTCTGCCAGAATGGTCTGGAGGAAAGGTGACCTTCCCACGAATTCCCAGGAGGGGTCCCTGGGCTGTGGCTCTGCTGGACCTGAGCTGTGGAAATGGAGCTGAAAGCTGGGCAGTGTCCAGGTCCTGTGCTTGGCTGTACAACAGCTTTGTCTGTCACTGACTGGAAACCAGACACAGCTGGGCCCCAAAATCACAGAATTAGCACAACTACCTTGCTTAGCTAAATTGCTTTAAGTGAGATTTTTAAAGAACTATTTTCCTTAACGTTTCTAGTTTGCTTTCCTATTGTCTGCAAGTACAAAATTCAATGTTCTTAAGTGTCAGTTTTTATCTAAAATAAAATACATATTAGCAGTCCCGATGCATTTCAATGTAACTTTGTTTTTTGATTTCACAAAACTCTTTACATGTCTAATTGAAATTGACTTGAATTTGAAAGTCTGCCTTAACAGAGTGACTATTTCTGCAATCTGCCCTAGCTTGTTTCCCAAGGAAAATGGTATTTCTCTTGCAAAGGGAAGGACATGAGCACCCTGGAGAGCTGGAGAGCCAGAGCTTTGGCCAGCTGTGAGTGTAGGGTTCCTGAAGGCTGTGCTCGTGCTTTCAGCCTGCTCTCAGCACGTGCTGTGGTCAGGGTGCAGCTCCCTAGAGCTCTTGGTGACATTTTGGCCTTGCAGTAGTAATGCTCATGGTTTCCTGAGAAGTAACCAGTTTTTATCAGTGGCTGAGTTGGAATGAGGCACTAGAATGGATTGAAATGGGAAGGCAGATGTTTGAGAGCTAATGCATAATGCTGAATGCAATTCCTTTCCTTTCTTTTGGGTACAATGTGTTCTGGGATTAAAGTTGCCGTTACGGTCAAATAATTTCTCTTCAACCCCATTTTGTAACTTAGCTTTAATGTGTTTTGCCATTGTTTTAATTTTAAAAACTCTACCATTAAAAAGCTTTTAGCACACTGTGAAAGGACCCTTAGTGTGGGGTACTGGAAGTGCCTTTCTGTGTTGGACAGCCTGAAAGAGCTTAAAAATTGCTGCTGAACAATCTGATCCTCTTCCCCTGCACCAAAGTCACTTCCAGCAGCTTAAGAACATTTAAAAAAAAAATCCCTTTTCAAATGTAGTATATGCAAGGGCCCTGTGGGAAAGCTGAATCACTTTGGGAGATATTTAAAAAGATTTAAAACTTTGCAATGCAGCCTCCTTGATCAAAGGATGATATATCCATGGGAAGCTTGCTGTATGATATATTCCTGTATTCCCCTGGCCTTGGGAATTACAACTCTGTGCACAAATGAACGGTACCAGTTTCAAGTGGAGACACTTTGCCAATATTGAAATAATTGCATTACAGTAAATCTTTAACTTTTAAAAAAATATTCCAGATGGAGTTTCAGCAGTGCTCTCAAAGTCATCATGAAGACAATGGGCTGCTTCCTATTCAGCTTTGGAGTTACAAATGATTATTGAAAATATTTTTGTATTTCCAAGTGTTGTTGCATAGAGAGAGCAAATAAAATTGTCCTTTTCTAGGATGTCTTTATTTCCTGTACTGAAAAAGAAGTTAATATATTTTTGTCAATAAACAAAGATTTTGCCTTATGAAGATGCAGCATTTCAGCTGTGAGTTAATCTTGTAGAAACAACATTATTTAATTTGCTACCGATTCAAGAGATCTCTGCAAACAACTAAACAGGGGTGTTGTGTGCCTTTGTGGTTTCACAGAAGCCACTTTGTTACTCTGGATTTGCAGGCAATAATCCATTTCAGAAATGTTCTGTACTAACCTTTACAAGGTTTTGTTTGTGGACTCATCTGAGTCCACCTCAAGCAACAAAGAAACCTCTGCAAAACCCATCATGGGTCTTGTGGCAATTACAGGTACCTTCAATGATTCATGCAAAGTCATTTCTCTGCTCAGGTTAGGAAACACCAAATCTTCAGGAGATCTCTGGTGAGTTATTGCTGTAGTGCTGCTGGCAGTGCCTTTGTGTTACCTGAGGAGGATAAAGGGAAGTAAATAATTCTCAGATTAATTTTTTATTATAGATCTCTATTTTTGTTCCAAGTCCTTCTGGTTCGTGGGCCAGCAACCCTCCAGACAGAGGGACTTTGGATTCAGGCCATGGTAAATATAGGGGGGAAAAAAATATTTAGAGATCAACAGGCTCAGGAAATGTGATAATCCAGGTAAATTTAGCTTTTAAAACTCTTGCTGTGCTAGTTAAGGTGATTTCTGTATGAAATGTGTGAAGACTTTTAGGGTCCATTAGTCTTGAGGAAATTGTACAAATATGAACTACTGCTGTTTGAGATCACTTACCCAACCCTTGATCTCAAACAACAAGGAAGTCTGGGCAAATGAAGCAGGCTTTGCAAGACAGCCTGAGTCACTGCTCACAGTCTCTGGGGGAGTGAGCATTTGAAGTCCCTTTCTCAGTCAGTTCCAGTCCTTCAACTTGTACTCATTGATTTTCTCCGTTCCCAAGCTCTAACCTCGCTGCAGGGTTGGAGGGAGGGCCTGTGCTGGCTTTTGAGGAAATCTTCCTCCCTTTTGTCCCCAAAACCTCCTGTCCCTTTCTCATCCTGAGCTGTAAGAGAGCTCATTATTTCTGCTGTGCTGCAGCAGGAGCAGGCAGGAGTTCTGGGAGCAACCAGGAATTCCCAGCACAGGGATGGAGCTTCCCTCCACACACAGGCAGCTGAGCCTGGGCAAATATTGTCCCAGGACCCTGGGGCAGCCTTCATTTAAAAAGTCTGAGGGCCCTCAAACCCGTTTTGCAGATGGTAGTGTTCCATCTGTGCAAGAAAATGAAATAATACTTGCTGTGGCAGTTGTTTGCTTTTCTGATTGCCTCAGTGAGCTCCTGCAGAATCGTTCTCCCTCGCCTTTGGCAGGGTTACAGAGCCAGGGGTAGCATGGAGCAAAAGCACCTTCATGGCTCTCATTTCTGCTCTGCTGCAGGCTTCACACAACCATTCAAAAGCTTTGTTTTTCTCTCCATGGAAATGCCTAGATTAACTTTGCTAAAATTTTAGATGCGTTCAGGTTGAACTCTCAGCTGAGACAAGGTTTAATCAGCAGTTACACTGCTTTGTGGGCTTTTCTGCAGGTTTTTTTTTCTTTGTTTCAATCTTCTCCTTTCTCTACTGATAAATGAATAAAAATGGGATATTTTCTAAAAGAAGTGATGCTGGGCTGCTTTTTGCATTGAGATTAGCTGGAGGGAGTGAAAATGTACCCCGTGGTTTCTGTCCATTTCTACTGTATTGGGAAAATGGATCAAATGTGCACTAGATTTCAAAGTGTTCTGTCATTCAGGGAAAATATCTATATATCCAAATGTGCCATTATTAAAAAAAAACAAACTAAAAAACAACCAAAACCCCCAAGCAAAAAATTCTACAAAGTAAAGGGAAATGTAGGCTGAGAGCTTAGACTTTGAATTTCTCCTAAGGAAAATAGTTTAACCCTCCCCCAGGTTTGGGGGGTCTAGAGTGAACAAAGTATACTGGTAAAATCCAGAATTTGTTACCATTGAATTACTTAAAGTTAAAACAATATTCTGAGAAAGAATCACTCACTCAAACAGGCCTGAGTAGGAAATATTGTCCCTGTGTGCACCAATCCTTCAGCTGTCCATGCCACGAGCTGGACTCCTTGAGGGGTTTTGTTCATTTGTTTTGTGGAGTGCTGAAACCTGCAGCTCCCAGTGCATTGGGCAGGTCTCCCGTGAGGTCCCTGGTGAGCTGACAAAAGAGGACAAGGATAGTTGAAACATTTTTCCATCTCAGGCTTGCCTAAGGCACTGGTTCTGGAGTGGGGAGGTGCCAGTTGGATTTTCTGTCTTACTGCTGGTGTTAAAATGGGGACCCAGGCTCGGAGTAGCTGCTGAGGCAAGACAGGAGTCAGAAGGAGAGAGATTCATTGCCCAAACTGCCTTTTGCCTGGCTCTGGTCCTCACAAGTATTAAAAGTTAACCACAATTTTTTGACAGGAGGAAGATGAGAGCCAGCCAAGCCCTGCCCTGAATTCCAGGGGGCTGCAGTGGGAAGCAGATGTGCACAGCCCCCCAGAGCCAGGCACTGCTGGCAGTACCCAGTGGGACGTTAGGAGGGAGAGAAAGGACAATTTCCTTGCTGATGAAATGCTGCCTTGCTCAAGGGACCACATTATTGCTGTTATTTATGCACTGCCAAAGGTGTGCACAGTGCTTTATAGTGCAATAAAGCAATGACTGCTGTCCAGTCCCTGGGGTGCTGCACCACTGCTGAAGGATGGCAGAGGGGCAGCATGAAGGGTTGATTGTCCCTCTGCGGTGAGGCAGAGCTCTGTCACTGTCACAGCGTGTCCTCCTTGGCTGCCTGGCTGGGGACATTGCAGTGGCTCTGTCACTGGTGTGCACGGTTGCCTGTGATGATGACTCCAAGGGCACGTAGCCTGTTTGATATGCACTCGGAGTCTGGTGGCACTGGGAACGAGTGAACAATACCTGGGGCTGTGACAGAGGCACTTTCTACATTTTTTTTAACTTTTACAGATTCCCGGCCATCTGCTGCCTCACCAGCTGCTCACAGTGCAACGCAAAACTTATCTCCACTCAGGAGCTCAGCCCCCTGAGGAGGGCAAGGGCAGTGGGTGCACAGCTGACCTTCTGTGCACTGTCTGCAGGACAGACCCAGACCCAGTGCCAAACTCCAGAGAGACGGGGAATGAATGCCAGGAAAATGTGGAAGAGCAAACATACGGCTGCAGGAACTCTTGTTCACCCCTTCCCAAATCCTGGCCAGGGAGATGCACTGGCCTGGAGACCTGTGGGAGTGAGGCTGGGGACTGAGACCACAGGAGATGGCTCAGTCCCAGATTTGGCACCCCTTTGGCCATTATTAGGTAGCCAGGAAGGAGGAAAAGACATTCCCTGAGGGCATGGAGAGGTTCTGGCTCTGCCTGTGTTGCTGTGATGTTACTTTTGCTTGGGAAGGGAGCCGAGGTTTGTGGCAGCATAACTGGAGGCAGTGGGGAGAAAGCAGCAAGTTCTGCCTCAGGGAACCTCAGCAGCCACCAGCAGGTGTAAGGGAACAGAGAAGGACATGGCTACTGGAGATTTGTGGGGCCAGAGGGCCCAGGGAATCCTCCTGCCAGGCAAGTGCCATGCATTATTATCACTGTCTTTGGGGCACCTAGGTGAGAATTCCCTAATTTCATTCAATCTTATTTTTGGTTGGCTGCAGGAGCTGGAGGGAGTGAGCAGGTTTCCTCCTCCATTTCCAGAGATCTCCTGTGCTGTGTCTGTGCCACTTCAGACCGCTCAGAGCTCCCTCCTCCCTCCTCAGGCTTTTATGCATTTTCCAATTAAATTTCTTGCACGAGAAGGAGAGAGGCACTCTGAATCCATTAGCATTAGTAATTATGCAAATGCTTCAGGGAGTTGACTGCCCATCATTACATATAATTAATGTTTCTGGTCATGAATGAAGGGTTTGTTACTCTTCCTCACCCCCTCCCTTTTTGTGCTGGAATGGGGCGGGGTAGAAGCGCGGCAGGGGGGGAGGTGGTGGCGGTGTGTGCGTTGGTGGTGATGATGTTGCTGTACTTAATTTGCATAATCAGGAGGTCTGATTGGGTATGCATGAGGGTAGGGGCGGGGGGACCTTCTCCAATTAAGCTGGTGGCAAATCTCAGGAGGGACACGGGGCCTGTGGAGTGCGGCACAGTGATGCAGCCAGCAGGCTCGGGTTTAGGCTCGGCTTTAGGCTCGGGTTTAGGGAGCAGCAGCAGCATGTAGCAGTGTGAATTGCTGCTAGCATAGTCCAGGGTAAGGAAGCAAAAAGGACCTTTGCATAATATCCAGAGATGTTGTACTCAGCCGCGCGGTGAGGAGACGTTCAGCTCCCAGGCACACACAGCGAGGGTCGAGCTTGCTCTCTGCCAGGGCCTGGGGCTGACCCTGGTCTGGGGTCAAAGCTGAGGGGCAGTCAGGGAATAAGGAATAGGTGTGGCTCAGGGACACAGGAACAGACATAGGAACAGGGGAAGGAGCCAGTGGGGTCTAACAGAGCTTTTTGAGGGAAGCTTCTTGTGTCTCCCTAGACCAGGGAATGCTCCCCAGGGTCTCCACACCAGCAGGAACAGAGGTGCCCTTGTGTGGTGGTGCTCACAGGGGTCCCAGGATGAGGGAAGAGATAAGAATCTTGACTCTATGTTCAGAAGGCTTGATTTATTATTTTATGATATATATTATATTAAAAACTATACTAAAAGAACAGAAGAAAGGATTTAATCAGAAGGCTGGTTAAGAATAGAAAAGGAATGAATAACAAAGGTTTGTCTCTGACCAAGACTCTCTGGACAGCTGGACTGTGATTGGCCATTAATGAGAAACAACCACATGAGACCAATCCCAGATCCACCTGGTGCATCCCACAGCAACAGATAAGAATTGTTTGCAGTTTGTTCCTGAGGCCTCTCAGCTTCTCAGGAGGAAAAATCCTAAGGAAAGGATTGGGAAAGATAAAACATGTTGGTGACACCCTTGGACTGGCAGGGCTCTCTGCACGGGTGTTCTTGCCTGGGAATGCTCCTCCTGCCCTTTTCTTTGCTTGCCTGCTGGGAATGGCACAGGGGTTCTGCAGAGGTGCTGCTCTGGCTCTGTTCCTGGGCAGCACATGGGCACTGGGTACTGCAGAGCTGCATCCTCAGTTCCTGGGGCAGCACGGGGGATGGGCTTGGCACCACAGCAAGAGGCACAGCCCCATCCTGTGCCCCATGCCCCGAGGCTGTGCACTGAGATCTGTTCTGTAATTCAGGCAAAATATCTATATATCCAAATGTACCATTATTAAAAACAAACAAACAAACAAAACCCCCAAGCAAAAAGACCTGAGGCTCTGAGCAGGCGTGCTGGTGCTCAGGGGGCTGAGGGTGCTCTGTGCCCTGGAAGGCAGGGGCTGAGAGGGGAGGTGTGTTGGGATGGACTCAGCTGTCCATGTAACAGGGGTCAGGACAGACAGGGAAGTGGTAATGTGGTAGCTCAGAGCTGTACCTCTGTCAGACTTTACCTCCCACGTCAAATATTACTGAAGTTGGGGGTGGAAATTTCCTCTGTGTGTTCTAGTTACAAAAAATGCCTGGGAAACTCCCTGGAGATCTCTCTGCTTCCTGGTCCACTGTAAAACACCTTCCCATTGCCTGTCACTATCCTTTCACTTTTTGTCTCTTCTGTTCCTCTTCTGTGTTTCCTTCCCCCAGCAGCCTGACCCTGGTCTCCAGCTGAAGCCTCTCTTGTGTTCTTTACCACCAATCTGGATGTAGGCAGCCCATCACTGGCCTCTCCAGACTCCCCTGGTTTTTAAGTGTCAGCTGCTGTGTTCCCTCACTCCTCCATGGAGAGGACATAACCCTTGGTTTTGGCTGATCAAAGATGTACAGAAATAAATACTCAGTGAAGGGGATCTGGGGTGGGGGAACCAAAGATTCTGGAAGCAATAATTTGTGCTCAATGGGATAAAATGCCCTTGGGAGGGCACTGAGAGTATCCAAGCCAAGGAGAACACAGATCCCCAAAAGAGAGGGAGATGAACCTTAGAGTGCCATGGAGATGAGAAAAGCAGGCTGCAGCAGAGATCAGATTGACCAGAGAGTCTCTGTCAAAACCAAAAAGGGGCAGCAATTGCTTACATGGAATCTAGGGAATTGTGTCCTCCTTCTCTGGAACTATCATCATTTTCTGTCCTGGTTATAATGCACTGTTTGCAATTCAGCCCCTGGGAATTGGATAGATCTCTTCTGGCATCTCCCTCTTGGGTCACCATGGGCGAGGTGTGAGCTCTTCCCAGCAGTGCAGGAATTTGCAGTATCTCAGCAAAGGT